>NW_027206290.1:66377202-66694702 GCF_024711535.1 Dipodomys merriami
AAATAAAGTCATCAAGAAAGACATACCCCCATGTTCCCAATTCTCAGATTAGATCATTGCTAACATTTTATAACATTTGTTTTGTCCTTATGTGTTATATCTATGTGTGTGACTGCACTGGGGCTTGAACTCCGGGCCTGGGTGCTGTCCCTTAGCTTTGTCCACTTCCACTTTTTTGGTGGTTAATTGGAGATAAGAGTCTCACAGACTTTTCTGCCAGGGTTGATTTCTAACCTCAGTCTTCAGATCTCAGTCTCCTTAGTAGCTAGGGTTACAGATAGGAGCCATCAGCACCTTTAAAATTATTTTCCATTAGAATGTAAACTTCCTGAAGTGCTTGCCAGTCCTCTTGTGTCTCCATATGAATCTGAGAGGACATGTAAGATGGAAAAGAGAGAGGGTACATGTGTTCTTCTGATCCAGTTCTTGGTAAAGCAGGTGGAAAATTCATCAGCTAAGAGGAAGGAAAGGGCTAGAGGGAATGGTATTGGAAATTTGACTCAACAATCACCAAGGAATGTACGTGGTGTGAGGTAGGGGAGTGGATGTGAGCGTGGGGGTGTGGGAGAATGGGATGAGCAGCATTCATTTCCACACCACAAAGAGCTAGCCAAAAAAAAAAAAAAAGACCCTGAGGATTTCTCTTCTTCTTTTTAAGGTATAGCTTCATCCAGTGGTGTTCATCCTTCTCCAGGTACAGCTCTGCAAGTCCTGACATATCTTACTACGTTGTTACCATCACAGTCAATATACAAAACAATTTCATCATCTTGAAAGATTCTCCCCTGCCCCTTTTGTAATCAACCCTTCCTCCTCCCACGGCCTCTGGAAACCACAGGTCTGTTTCCCATCTTTGCCTCTCCCAGAAGAAAGAGGACCATACAATATGCAGCCTTGGAGTCTGGCCTCTTTCCCTTAGCACAATGCATTTGAGATTCATTGCTGTGGATGTGTGTATTAGCTGGCTATACCTCTTAAACTCTGGAGTGGTACGCCATTATTTCAATATACTACAGCTGAAGGACATTTAGGAGTTTCCTGTTTCTGAAGAGCATGAGTGAAAATGCTATGAAACTTACAAACGGATTTATGTGTAAACTGGAAGTTTTTGTTTCACTTAGATAAATACTAGAAGTTTGGATTGTCCTGTCACAAAGTTGTGACACAGTAGCATCTCAGTGCTACTGTTTGGCTATTATTTTGGAATTCCAAAATGACAAATAATGCCTACCACACTGTTTTATGTCTTATAATCTGCATATCTTTTTTCTATTTTTAGCAATTGTTTATTAAATCCTTTGCCTCTTTTTAATTGGGCTGTCTTTTTTTTTTTTTTTTGTCAGTCATGGGGCTTGAACTCTGGGCCTGGGCACTGTCCCTGAGCTCTTCAGCTCAAAGCAAGCACTCTACCCTTGAGCCACAGTGCCACTTCTGGTTTTCTGGTGGTTAATTGGAGATGAGTCTCTCGGACATTCCTGCCTGGGCTGATTTTGAATCACAGTCCTCAGATCTTAGCCTCCTGAGTAGGATTATAGGCATGAGCCACCGGTGCCTGGCTTGGGCTGTCTTCTTATCATTGAATTTAGTGAGTTCTCTTTTATATATCAGAGTTTTTAAAATATTGAAATGATTCTGTCAGCAAGTACTGGTGGCTTACGGCTTGTAATCTTAGCTACACAGGAGGCTGAGATCTGAGGACTGCAGGTTGAAGCCAGCCTGGGCAAGAAAGTCTGGGATTTTTATCTCTAACCTCCAAAGAAAGCCAATAGTGGAGCTCTGGCTCAAGTGGTAAAGCAGTAAAGCACTATCCTTGAGCAAAAGAAGCTCAGGGACAGCACTCAGGCCCTGAGTACAAGCCCTAGGACTAGCTTTAAAAAATATATATCATGTATTTGTTTCCTTGAAGCCATCTTTTCCCACTTTGATTTCTATTACATATTTCAAAATAAAGACAGTTACAGGCTTCTGATGTTGAGATAACTTTTTCCTCAGTGCCCTAAAGCAGTTTATACAATGATTTTATTTCTACTGCAGAAGCTCCTAAAATTTGGGCACGTGTCTAAGCAAAAAGAAAGAAAGGAAGAAAGAAAGAGAGAAAGAGAGAGAGAGAGAAAGAAAGAAAGAAAGAAAGAAAGAAAGAAAGAAAGAAAGAAAGAAAGAAAGAAAGAAAGAAAGAAAGAAAGAAAGAAAGGGAGGGAGGGAGGGAGGAAGGAAGGAAGGAAGGAAGGAAGGAAGGAAGGAAGGAAGGAAGGAAGGAAGGAGAAAGAAAGGAAGGAAGAAAGAAAGGAAGGAAGGAAGGAAGGAAGGAAGAAAGGAAGGAAGGAAGGAAGGAAGGAAGGAAGAAAAGAAGGAAGGAAGGAGGCTGGGAAGGTTGCTCAGTGGTAGAGCGCTTGCCTTGCATGCATGAGGCTCTGGGTTCGATTCCCCAGCACCACATAAGCAGAAAGAAAAAAAGCCAGAAGTGGCGCTGTGGCTCAAGTAGTAGAGCATTAGCCTTGAGCTGAAGAGCTGAGGGACAGCGCCAGGCCCAGAATTCAGCCCCACGACCGGACCCCAAAAAAAAATGAATGAAAGAAAGAAAGGAGAAAGAGAGAAAAAGTGAAAGAAAGAAAGAAACAAAGAAAAAGGAAAAGAAAAGAAAAGAAAGGCAATGCCTGGTGCCAGGAGGTAAATACTATAGAAAAACACATTTTTTCCCTCAGCCTCTCTGTCTCTCTGTCTGTCTCTCTCTCTCCTTCTCTTTCTCCCCTTTGCTTTTCAGCTCCTCCATTTGGATTTGTTTATATGCCAGATATTGTATTTTATAAAATGCCTTTATCTTACCTCTTTTGGTTGGGTATAAAAATCAATGGATTTTTCACCAAGACATTAAAACTATCACTCCCACATTCTCCTCACCTACACTGACCTCTAGTAAAAGTAGTCTGTCCACCACTAGCTGCTCTTAACAAGTAATGAACTGGGTAAAACAAAATAATGGACAAATCCATGATTTTAGTATAAATTTTGGAGGGCTTTTTTGTTTTCTTTGTTCTTCTTTTTGAGACAGGTCTTACTATATAGCCCAGGCTGGCTTCAAACTCTCAATCCTCCTAACTCAGCCTTCTAAGTGCTGGGATTTGGGGCATGTACTTGCACAGTTATCTGAGCGAATTTTTTTAACAAACTTCTTTCTGTAATTGAGAAGTAAAATAGATTAAACCCTTTTAAAGAACATAGATGATCTGTTCAGCAAGTTAATAAGCTTGACTTGAAAGACATTTGTAGAATTTTGCATCTATAAAAAAGAAAAAAGATACTATTTGCCTCAAATTCATATTAACTATTTACAAAAAGTTGATTTTATAACAGACAATACTATAACCTAACCAACAATAGCAAGGATTGAGCATCATCAATATTCTCTTAGATGAAACAATTGAATTGCTGGGCATCAGTGGCTGATGCCTGCAATCCTAGCTATCCAGAAGGCTGAGGTCTTCAGGATGACAGTTCAAATCCATATTGGGCAGAAAAGTTTTCAAGACTTCCATCTCCAATTAACTAGCACAATGTTGGACTGGAGGTATGGCTTAAGTGGTAAAATACCAGCCATAAGCAAGAAAGCCTTCCAAGAGTACAAAACTCTGAGTTCAGACCCCAGTACCAACATACACACACACACACACACACACACACACACACACACACACACACACACACATTTAGTTATAAATCTACTGAAAAGTATCTAAAAACTTCCATACTTATAAGTTATTTGAAAATGTATATCTAAGTCTAATACAGATAAAAAGAATAAACTACATAAAATCATAAAATATTACAATTACGAAATTATAAAATATTCTATCTTACTGGATGTAGCAGCTTCATTGATGGTGCCTCAACTATGTCCCCTCTGGTGGTTTGAAGTACCCATCCCCCAGCTACCACGAGTATTGAATGCTCCTAGTTGCCCTACCCCAGAGCTTTAACCTCAGTTGATAGAGCCATTTTAGAAATTAAATGAATGGGCAGAATTTAACAATAAAAAACAAAAATGATACATAATGGAAGAAAAGCTCAGGAAAGTAAACTCTAAGAAACTATAAACTGTGAATAACATTTTGCTGCTAAACTTTAAAATGTAGATTAAAAAAAGATCATTTCTGAGAAAAGACATCCATCTGAAAATTACTCAAGACTATAAAAGCTAAATAAGTTTGGGGCTGGGAAGGTGGCTCAGTGGTAGAGCGCTTGCCTTGCATGCCTGAGGCCCTGGGTTTGATTCCTCAGCACCACATAAGCAAAAAGGAAAAAGCCGGGAGTGGCACTGTGGCTCAAGTGGTAGAGCGCTAGCCTTGAGCTGAAGAGCTGAGGGACAGGGCCCAGGCCCCAGAGTTCAGGTCCCACGACTGGACCCTCCCCCCCCAAAAAAAAAAGCTAAATAAGTTTGTAATCATGAGAAATTTAACAAGGAGTTTAATATTCTACCCAATTAAAACAAATAGGATCTGGTAGTTTTATAGGTAGTTTCTTCAAAGCATTTAAGGAACAGCTTATTCCAATCTCATACAAGTTGTTCCAGAAATAAGAAGGTAGCATTCCCTAATTCATTTTATGAGGCTAGAAAAATCTTGATACCAAAACCAAACAAGAACATAGTAAGAAAGAAAAGCCATGGACCAACTATCACTTATAAACAAGGGTACGAACATTCAAAAAAAATTCTACATACTGAATCTGTATGAATTAGTATGAGTTAGTCATCTTTCTAACAGTCTACTCCTTTGGCCATTATTCTATGTACCTGTGTACCTTATTTTAAAACTTTGAAAAAAAACATCACCAGCAAGAGATGAGACTAGGACTTAGAATCATATGAGAGACACTTTTTCAAGACTTACAAGAAGGGTCTTGGCTGAATATCTGATGTCTAGCCAAGGCCAAAACACAGGTGTCACCTTCACAGCCAATTCAGTTATCCATATGTCCTCAAGGAAGTTAATTAATTTAAATAAGGGACATTATCATGGAGGATAATGAACGAAAGTTTAAAGTTTGCATGTGTTAGAAAAGTTTAAAGTTTTAGAAAAATAAGAAGATAATCTTTGGATGAGGCTACATCTGTATAAAAATCTAAATGGTCTGAATTATTTTTAAATAAAAACAAAAAAAACCCTGTAGGTCTTGTCTGCAATCCAGACCTGTGCCAGTTGTAAACATTATCCTGGATCCAGGGAAGGCACACACTTCAACACCCTCCCTTCTTCCCTCTGCTTCAAATGGAAAAGAATTCATCTCCAAGTGGCACTGACAAGGTCAATGAAGAAATGAGCAAGAACAAATGGACTGGCCATGGAAATCCCTCTGCCATCAGAGCAGGAAGTTTCATGGTTCCTGCCCACCCAGTGGGATGTGTAGGCTTCCCAGGCTGCCATTTATCAAATGAGAATTATTTTTGGTTCTCGTAACCTTGTTTTCAATCCCGTACTGCACACAGTTCCCTGTGTGGGGCCATCAAAGGTTCCAAAGCATCTCCCTCCTGTGGCCTAAGAGCACTTCCTCTTGGCACTGGCACTGAGGCCAAGATGGGACCACCTGTTCTCTCAGGCCCCTCCACTGAAATCAAGACACAAACAGTTCTGATTTTAATGTCCTGTCATGTTAGAGGGTGGCAACCCGGCGGAAGCCTTCAAACCTCAGGGATATATTTTTTTTAACTGTGAACATAAAGCTAAATTAAGCATTTCCTCTGTGGGTGGGAATGTTTGGAGGGGACCACTTAATTCCAACTCTTTTTCATGAATGAAAAAAGAAATAAATAATAAAAAGCTCTCACCATGAACATCCTTCAAGCTCGGAAATTCCACAATTAACACAACTCCCAATCCCACTTCCTGCTGCAGAAGGAAGAAGGGGTTCCTGTCCAGAATATTCTGAGCCTAGCCTTGGCTGGCTTCCTTGGATAGGGTGTTTATTTGGCAGCTAACTATATTCCTCCTCCACCCCTATGTCCCATCCCCTATGTCTTCTATGTCCTCTTCCCTACTTGGATACTAAGGGCCAATGCAACATGGCAGCCTCCATGGAAAAGGGCTCTCCCTTCCTCTATCCATCCATCCATCCATCCATGTCAACTCCTTCCTATTGCTTACAGAGCGGACCCTGAGTGGTATCTCTCAGCTTTGTGCTGTGCTTACCACACATCATTGCTTTGTCTCTCATCATTTGACTGTATAACTGTTCTTTTTTTTTTTTTTAATCAATCGTGGGGCTTGAACTCAGGAACCTGGGCACTGTCCCTGAGCTCTTTTGTTCAAGGCTAGCACTCTACCATTTTCAGCAACAGCTCCACTTCTGGTTTTCTGGTGGTTAATTAGAGATTTAAAAGTCTCACAAACTTTCCTACTAAGGCTAGCTTTGAACTGCAATCCTCAGATCTCAGCCTCTTGAGTAGCTAGTATTACAGGTGTGAGCCACCAGCGCCTGGCTGAAAACTATTCTTAATGACGTTGTTTGTCCTCAGTGAACCTTTGTACATCTTCCTCTGACTTACCCTCCTGGGAATCATTTGTCTCACTAACCATTTCCTCCTTTCTTAGAATGTACTTAGTTTCTTTGGCACCCACTCTTAGCTTTCCCCTCACCTCTCTGCATATTTCTTCTTGATCTCTTTCTTTCAAGCCACTAGCTCCTCCAGTTTGGGCTTCAGCCTACTTCTCTCAAGCCATCCTCTTGTCTAGGGGTGCTTCCATTTGTATTTGCCCTCTGTAGGCAATGGGATGCAAACCTACCATCTTCTGTCTCTGCAAGTCCTCTGGCCTTTCCTATAAACCCCACCTACCAGAAGTCTCTCCTTGGATGAGCTTCAACCACTTCAAACCTCTTGAGTGAAAGGAAGCCAGTTTCCCCACCAGCCCATAAAAATCCAATTTCTTGTTTTAAAATCACCTGACTCCACAAAGACACTAATATCAAGCCATTTTGCTCAAGCCAGAAACTTGGACACTTTGTCACCGGTTGCCTTGACCCCCTGCTGTGCTCCTTTTCCCCCCTCCCCACCCCACTCTATCCACAGCTAAACTCAGACAGTGGTTCCTCCCTAATAACCTTCATTGTCATCTACATAAGTGTGGACTGAGACTAGTTCCTGGGTGCCTGCAGTTGTTCCTACACAGTCCCTGCACCTCCAATTCTGTCCTGCAATCTGTTCTCCATTCAGTACTTTATTCATATAGATAGATAGATAGATAGATAGATAGATAGATAGATAGATAGATAGATAGATAGATAGATAGATAGATAGATAGATAGATAGATAGATAGATATGTATTACATATATATATATATATATATATATATATCACCAGTCTTTTCTTTTTTTGGGGGGAGGGGGTTGGTCGTGGGGCCTGAACTCTGGGCCTGGGCGCTGTCCCTCAGCTCTTCAGCTCAAGGCTAGCGCTCTACCACTTGAGCCATAGCGCCACTTCTGGCTTTTTTCATTTTGCTTATGTGGTGCTGAGGAATCGAGCCCAGGGCCTCAGGCATGCAAAGCAAGCACTCTACCACTGAGCCACCTTCCCAGCCCCTCACCAGTCTTTTCTATCCTGAGAATCAGATCCTGAGACACCATCCACCAACCCTCATCACCACTGGCTCTGCACCTCCTATGTATCTTGCCCAACTTAGCTCAGATTTCATCCACCTCTCTGAAATGCTTCCTCTGACCTCCTTCACCTCTTGGAGGTCCCCCACCTCCACCTTAACCAGCACCAAATCCCGGTGACTCCTGAAACACCCACCTCACAGAGGGGCTTCCAGAAAGCAGGAAATGCTGAATGAAGACTTAAATAACAAAACAGGGTATTCAGTATTGCTGATTTCAAGGAAGGGTTCATGAAGAAGGTAGAGCTTGTAACAGACCCTAAATCTAAGGATGATCTAAACAGAGGAAGCAGCTCAGAGAAACAGCCCATGGAGAGACATGGCTTTGACCGTGCAGGGAAGGACATTACTTGGGGCTAAGGTCAGGTTCAGCCCAAGAGGCTGAAGTCATAATCCTGGCCATGAGAAGTTACTGTGGCAGGATCAGATCGGGGTTTAAAGAGAGCTGTACTAATAAGGTTGCCTATCCTGGTCACTAGCAAGCCCGATTCTAGGACTCTACCCTGGAGCTACACCTCCACAGACACAAATCAACAAGGGATTTTATTGCAGAATTATTATAATAGTAACTGAGCAACTGATAGGAAACAACTCACATGTGTGTGTGCAAAGGGCTTGATGAATAATCTCTGGCATATCTTCCCAGCTGTACAAGAACAAAGATGACATATGATCATATGGATCAACTTCCAGAGAGCAAGTGAAAAACTGCAAAGTATAATTAGTGTGCACAATGTGTTTCTCATGGTATAAAAATAAAAGGTAATAAGATAAATAGAGAGGGAGAGATAGAGATCTGGAAAGCCAGAGGGTTATTTTTGCATAAACACCAGAAAGACACATTAGAATTAAAAGAAAAGACAACAATAGGAAGTATTAGAATGATCATTTAAGGGAAAAGGATGGAAGCCAGATTTCACAGAGCACTCTAAGCACTTAAACTTTGCACAAAGCACTCTGCTAGGCACCAGTGGCTCATGCCTGTGATCCTAGCTACTTAGGAGACAGAGATCTGAAGATTGTGATTCAAAACCAGTCCAGGTAGGGAAGTCTGTGAGACTCTGATCTCCAATTAACCACCAAAATAAAAAAAGCCAGAAGTGGAGCTGTGGCTCAAGTGGTACAGTGTTAGCCTTGAGCCCAGATCCTGAGTTCAAACCTCAGGACTGTCACAAAAACTAAAACTAAAACAAAAAGCAGCACTTACTTTGAAACCTCGAAGATGTTTTATACATTCAAAAACTAAACTAAGGGTTGGGAAGGTGGCTCAGTGTTAGAGTGCTTGCCTTGCATGCCTGAGGCCCTGGGTTCGATTCCTCAGCACCACATAAGCAAAAAGAAAAAACAAGCCGGAAGTGGTGCTGTGGCTCAAGTGGTAGAGTGCTAGCCTTTAGCTGAAGAGCTGAGGGACAGCACCCAGGCCCAGAGTTCAGGCCCCACGACCGGACCCCCCCCCCCCAAAAAAAAAAAAAACTAAACTAAAAAGAAAAAATTCTACAATTGATGACAGTCTAAAATAAATATGACTACCTCAGGCTGGGGACAACCACTTCGAAAAAAATATTATTTCAAATTTACTTTGTCCATAGTATGCTGTTTATGTATCTATGGTAAGATATAGTCCTAAGATAAATGTACAAAGACATCTTAATTTTCACTTAAGAGGTTCACTAATAAGCTATTTTATACATATTTTAGGATATACAATTGCTGCTGATGTGGGACTCAGAAACCCACACTCCAAAGTGAAGGCCTCAGAAGCAGTTTCTGTGCCCTTCTCCTGCCCTCCCGCCAATTGCTCAAAAGCAAGCCAGAAAAACTGGATTCCTTCCTAAAGGCAGGTGATAAGAGACTAGAATCCTCTTTCCAAAAACTCAGCCATAAAACCTAGACATATAACCCTAACCATTCCTACCTTTATGACTGCCAGGAAATAAAGATCCAAACCCCAGAGGGCTCAGATCCCACATCTGTAAGGAAGAAATGCTACACTTGAGAGCCCAGGAAAAACCTGCAAAGATAGGCCTCCCTGGATCCCTAATCAGTCTATGTCCTTGAACTTAGACCCTTTTTGTCTAGCTCATTTCTAGACATATGTCTCTACATCATAAAACCTAAGCACCAAAATCCACAGTTCACTCTGGGTCTTTGAATCTTTCATGTGAAGTCGCCTGTGTTACTGAGACTATTCTCAGATAAATGAATTGTGCTTTTCTGTTGTTATGGCTTTTGTCCCTACCACAGTCCCTTAGAATGGGCAGAAAAGAGGTCACCCCCTTTCCTACCTCTACTCTAGGACCAATATCTCCTTTAATTTTTTTTTTTTTTTTTTTTTTTTTTTTGCCCATCATGGGGCTTGAACTCTGGGCCTGGGCACAGTCCCTGAGCACTTCAGCTCAAAGCAAGCACTCTACCACTTGAGCCACAGCGCCCCTTCCAGTTTTCTGGTGGTTTATTGGAGATAAGAGTCCATGGGCTTTGGGTGGGGGGAGGGGGGAGGCCGGGAAGGGAAGTGAAGGGTAAACAAAGGAGGAGGCTGCAATGCTTGGTAAGAAATGTATGCATTATCCTGCCCATGTAATTGTAGCCCCCCTGTACAGTATGTTCTCAAATAAAATAAAATACAATTAAAAAAATAAAAATAAAAATAAATCATAGGATTATGAGGAAAAAAAAAAAAAGAAGGTGTGGGTAGGGGATGAATGGGTGAGAATATTGGAAGATGTGACATTAATCAAAATATATTAATAAACTACTTTAAGTGGCAATTCCTTTGTACAGCTACTTAAAGATAATAATAATAAAATCATTGATGTATTATTTAACTAATAATAGTTTATCTATAATTTATATTTTGTTATACAAACTGAATAAATTACATACATGGAAAAACATCCCAAATAGTCAACTAAATATACAAACAAAAGTTATACATGTCTAACTAACCTGAAAAAATAATTTCCACTATATCATGATACTATTTTTATAATGATAAATTCAGTAATTCTGCTTTACATTTATATTGCATTTTATTCAGTTTTCATATCCATTACATAAATAAATCTCTAAATCAAATTTAGGGGGGAAGGCATTGAAAGAATGGTATTGTACATCTATGTTAAAAAATGCACTTTACAATTTAGGTGGGGGTGGGGGAGTGTATTTGAGGAGGTGGGAGGGCAGGGATGGTAGGAGAAAAACAAAGGAGGAGGCAACAATGCTTGGTAAGAAATGTACACATTACCTTGTTCATGTAAGTGTAACCCCTCTGTACAGTATGTTTACAATAAAAAACTTATTAAAAAAGAAAAAAAAAAAAAGAGTCCATGGGCTTTCCTGCCTGGGCTGGCTTTGAACCCAGATCCTTAGATCTCAGCTTCCTGAGTAGCTAGGATTACAGCATGAGTCTGGTTTACCTCTCCCTTACTTTTAAGAGAAATGAGATACGTTTTTGAAAATCTGGAAAGCTTTTGCTTTTAAACTTGTGATATTAACTCTGAATAAGATATATATCAGGGGCTGGGAAGGTAGCTCAGTGGTAGAGTACTTTCCTTGAGTGCATGAGGCCCTAGGTTTGATTCCACATAAGCAGAAAAACCAGGAAGTGGCACTGTAGCTCAAGTGGTAGAGTGGTAGCCTTGAGCGGAAGAGCTGAGGGACAGTGCGCAGACCCAGAGTTCAGGCCCCACAACTGACCTCCGCGCCACCACCCCCTCCCCGGCCGCAAAAAAAAAGATATATATCAGTATGGAGCCAGCATATTTTTAATTAATGCAAAATTATTTCCCATACACATGTACACTGTGCAATGATCAACTCAAAGCAACTGCCATCACATATTGTTCATTTCTTTGCTGTGAGAACACATGCAAAATCCTCTCTCCTGCCAGAAGCCTGTGGCTCTTTCCTGCAATTCTAGCTACTCAGGAGGCTGAGCTCTGAAGATCATGGTTTACAGCCAGCCCCAGCAGTCTCTGTGAGAGTCTGATCTTCCAAATAGCCAGCAAAAATCTGGAGATGGAGGTGTACCTCCAAAGGAGACCCTGAGTTCAAGTCCTATATTGGCAAACCAAAATTTATATATATACACACATATATACTATATTAATTATACATATATTCTTCTAACAATTTTGAAATACTCCATATATTGTTAACCATAGCCAGGCTACCATGCAAGGGAACACCAGAGTTGGAATTCCCAAAGGAGATCAGTCCTGTGGTAGAGCAGGATGAAGAAGATCGTTTACCTCCCAGGTAAATGAACTGAGATCAAGGCTCTATGATAACTGGGAAGCAGAGTAGAATATGGTCTACTCTTGAGACCCTGCCTGTTGGGAGACAGGAAGTCACTGTGGTTCAGAACACAGGTTCTGGGCAAAGCAGTCTTGGCATCAAATCCTTTGATTTCCATCTGCTGGAAATCCATTTGCTTGACCCCCAGAAAGCTGGAGGCCAAGGTCACATGATAATTTAGAAGCACAGTAAGATACTGTCTACCCTTGGGAGCCTGCCCTTTGAGACACAAAGTCACTGTGGTTCAGAACAGAGGTTCTGGACCGTTCTTAGTGTCAAATCTTCCAATTCTTACTTGCTGATTGGTTGGATTTGGGCAATTCATGACATCTTTCAAGACTTCTATTAAGTTTGTTTGTTTGTGAAATGGAGACAGAAATGACAAGCTCCCAAAATACTTGGGAGAATTAAATGACAGAACGTATACAGAGGCTTTATTTTACCACCTGAAATAAATTTAGAGGCTAATAAATATTAGCTATGATTATTACCACTGTCAGAGTCCACTGAGTGTTAGGCTCACCCTTGCTATCTAAGACCCTCTCAGGGCAAGAGGAAACATACTGCTTTCCTCTAAGCTGTGAATATATGTCTCCAACTGCCTATGAGCCTCTTAGACATCTTGAGTTTATCTTGTCCGAAACAAAGTTTATTATTTCCTTTCCTGCCACTCCATCTGTCCCTTAGCTTTCTTCCTAATCCACCTTTGAAATGTACTCAAATCTTCCCCCTCCTCATGCAGAACATAAAGTATTGTTACTGCCATGTCCAAAATCTATCTTTAGTTTAATCCTTTCTTTCCATCTGCACAGTCAATGTTCTGGTCCAATTGACTATTATCTTTGATTGGGCATCTCCATCCAGAGCATCCAGACATGTGTCTTTCCTTCAACCTTTGTTGTCATCCAATCCATCTTCTAAACTTATAAATCAGAGCATGTGCTTTCTCTGTTGTTGTGGGTTTTTTTAACTAAAAATAACATCCAAAATTCTTAACTTCCTGGCACATACCTTTTGGTTTTGATCTGCTTTGTTTTCTAGTTACAGCATTTGCTATGGACTGACTTGTGAACCCCCTCCTTTCCTAGGTGGAATCTCAAAACAACTTGTGAGTCTTGTTTTGGAAATAAGTCTTTTAAGAGTTGATTCTGATTAAATGAGGTCATCAGAGTAGAGCATGGATCAAACCGGTGTCCTTATAAGAGGAAGGGACATCAGATGTGGAGGATGTGGAGAGGAGGTGGCTGTCTACGAAGTAGAAACAGAGCCCTCACCAAATCCAACCCTCCTGCACCCAGTTTTGAATTTTCAGCCTCTACGATGATGAGAAAGGAAGTTTCTGTGCTTGAAGTCACCATTTCCTTACCTCAGCCTCAATTGACTAACCAGATCTCTAACTGTACTTTGTAACTATACATCTATTTTATTGCTGTTGTTGTTCCCTTTCCCCTTTACCCATTATATTATTAGCTAAAAAAAAAAAAAGATAGGCCTGTGTTTACCTTTGAAACGTGTGCTTGGTGTTAACTGTGGTAACTTGCCTGTGGCAGGTACCAATCCAATCATGTCAGATGAATAAGCTGCATTAAATGTGCACAAAAAATTCTGAGTAATCAGATGTCCTGGCTTGCTTAGAACAATACTAGTGTATATTTAGTTACCAGTTTATGCTTAGTGTTCTAGTGTGATTGCTTTTTTAAGAGAAGAAGCATTGATTTTTGGCTCACCAGTGTAATTATTAATAAGTAACCCATTCTTACTCTTAGAAGTATCTGTTTTGGATGATATGTGGTCAGTTATTCAGATATTTATTGCTTATTTATATATGCCAAACTTATAACACACAACCTGATTTCAGAAATACAAAAATCCTGAATAAAGTATGCCTTAAAAAAAAGAGAACCCCTCAGCTTCTTCCTCTTTTCTAACTGTAACTGTGTCACCATTAGACCAATCTCTCCTTACCCCCTCTCCATACTCTGTAACTACTGTTTTGTTTTGTTTTTAACTCATCTTTCCATTGATGGACACATAGTTGATTTTACCACTTGGTGAAACTAAAGTCTCAGAAGTCAGCTTGCTGATTCTGAAAGTCCCCACATTACATCCTTACCTGTTTACAAAAGCCTGTTGAGTTTCTATTTCCCCAATGCTGTACTGTTTCCCTGGTGTGATGTACAAATTCCCAGCCCAATTGCAACAGTCTCGTTACACTCCTTTCCTGTAGCTCACATAACACCCCCTTCTCTGAACTGACTCTTCCCCCGAATTCCCATGGTCCAAAGTAATGTGACCCATATAACTGTCTTTGTGACCTATGTGACTGCCCCTGAAATTTTGTTTACATTCTGCCTATACCTGTCCACTGCTGCTACCTCCATTCCTGCTTGGAGCAGCCCAGCAGATCTGTCCTCCAATAAAGCCTTGAGCCTGAGTCAATTACTCACCTCTCATTTATTACAGTGAAATCTTGTGAATGATACTGCAGAACCTAGGGTGCCAATACCCCTTTAACATACCAGGTCATCTCCTTTGGGTGTTTTAAACTCGTAATTTTTTTAATGTATTTCCTAATGCTGCTCAAAGAATAGGCCTAAAAGCTATGAACACACTCCTCTCTCCCCCCTCGCCCCACCCCCGACCCCGACACACACACATCCAGTGGCACTCAGCATATCTAGCTAGCAGCCAAATTGTACTTTCCAAATACCATTCTGCACTAAAAAGAACCAGAGCTCCAGGAAGAAATGGCTACTTCCAAGAACATAAAGTGAGTCTAGAACTTCGTGTTCCAGAAAACAAGGAAACTTCCAGATTGAACTGGGTCATGTTGGAAGGACATATGACCCAGCATTAGGGGCTCCCATGGGCTAAAGATGCAGCACTCTGAATATTAAAAAAGGTCAATGATTTTAACCAATTATGTATAACATACTGAATACTACAGTATTCTATATTATGTCATATATAACCATAGAAACATAGTGATATTCTAAAATCATCATTTCTATAATCCTCAACATGATCATTGGTTTAGCTCAAGTCCACAGACAGAAGAGAAAACTAGGTGGAAGGTCGGCATGAGTAGGAAATTTATTTATTAGGGGTGTTACTAGGTATTGAATTCAGGGCCTGGCAGGTACTTAACCACTTGAGTCGTGCACTGGCCCTGTGAGTGGCAAATTTACAAGTTGCCAAACTAAAATCCCACTTATTAGTTGCAAAGAGGAAATCTGCTTTTCACCCAAGAGATCATCAGCTTTTCCATCTGATTCAAGGTGGTGAACCAACCTGACACTGGTCTCCTATGCAGAATTCAATAATGGTCAAGGCTGGAAGGTAATAAGAGCTTTACACTTAATTTCCAGCTTGCAAAAATCTCAAAGAGAAGAAGAGCAAATAAAACTTTATCACAAGGAAACAGATTAATCCAGATTGCAGGACAATCTACCAGAAATGATGAGGACATTTCAAAAAGTTTAAGCCATCAGGGGGAAGAAAGCAGATGGATGTTCTAGCTCAAAAGAGATTAAAGGCAAGGTTTGGTGGCTCATCCCTAGAGTCCCAGCACTTGGGAGGTAAAGGCAAGAGAACCTCAAGTCTGAGGCCAGCCTGGGCTTTAAAATAAAAATGTATACTTTAATATACTTACATACATACATACATACATACATACATACATACATACATACAAAATAAAGAAGATGTAAGCCAGGCACTAGTGGCTCATGTCTGTAATCCAACTTAACAGACTGAGATACAGAAGATCACAGTTCAAAGCCAAGTTCAAAAAAGTCTGTGAGACACTATCTCTCAAATAACCAGCAAAATAGCAGGTGTGGAGACATGGCTCAGGTGCTAGAGCACCAGCCAAGAAGGTATGAGACCCTGAGTCAAACCCTAGTACAAAGAAAGGAAAGGAAGGGAAGGGAAGGGAAGGGAAGGGAAGGACCCCTAATAAATAGAAGGGAGAAAGGGAGAGAGGGAGGGGAAGAAAGCTCTCAATAGTAGCAATTTTGAATCTGGGTGGGAGGCAAATTGCACAAGGTACAGGCATTCCATTTTTCTCATGGAGGTCTGAGGAACCAGAAACTTTACTATGTGATTGGAGTGGGTGGAAGCTGCTGCTCAAGGGCTAGGTGTGGGGTGTTGGTGATTATTCTTACCATTGCCTTTTCTGTTACTGTTACTGTTACTTTTCTGTTACACACAAACACATACACACACACACACTCGCACTTTATGTTCATTGTGGAAAGTTTCCAAAACACAGATGAAGTAGAATATAAATGCAATCTCCCACCATCACAGCTCCAGGGAAACAATGCCTGCTACAAAGGTGTCACTGTGTTTATCTCTGGGGCTTTTAAAGTTGTCATTTAACTGGGCCTCCCTCCAACCTCACAGGCTCCAGTGTGTTTAGGGCCATAGTCACCCATATCTTGTTGCTCTTGCAGAACCCCAGGGCTTGGAGGCACTAATATCAGGTGCTGGCTGGATCTCAGACAGGTCATCCCAACTGTCCTGGCCAATGCTACTTCTGGGTTCCTGGAAGTTTTCAGATAGACATTAGTTGTGAGGCCTGAGAATGTGGGAGGGACTGGCCTCTGCTGGGGAGCCGTGGTAATCATGCCCCTATAAAGGAACCCGAATCTCCATGCCACACACACAACAAATCCTCACTCATGAAAGCACACCTCCAAGTGCACAGGAGCACATGACTCTGTATATGGCCATCAAATACAGCTCTGTGCATACACACCTATTACACACATACGCACATACAGCCCAACACACAAACAATTACCATTTATTCATTTACCTTCTTCCTCCCATAAGGAAAATGATTGATGTCTTGCCTCTTTTCTTTTCTTATTTTTTTTCTTTTTTTTTTTTTTTTTTTTTTTTGGTCAGTCGTGGGGCTTGAGCTCCAGGCCTGGGTGCTATCCCTGAGCTCTTACACAAGGCTAGCACTCTACCACTTTGAGCCACAGAGCCACTTCTGTTTTTCTGGTGGTTAATTAGAGATAAGAATCACACAGCCTTTCCTGCATGGGCTGGCTTTGAACCAGGATCCTCTGATCTCAGCCTCCTGAGTAGCTAGGATTATAGGTGTGATCCACTGGCCCCTGGTTTCTTTCTTCTTTACTTTATTCTCTGTTTCTTTTGCTTCCTCTTTCTTCTCCTTTTCCTCCTCCTCTTCTTCCTCCTCCTCCTCTCCTTCTTCTTCTTCAGTGGTGGTGCTACTGGGGTTTGTACTCAGAGCTTTGAACTTGCTAGGCAGTCTATCACTTAACTGATTTCCCCTCATCCCTTTTGCTTTAGTTATTTTTTCAGATAGAATTTCATACTTTTTCCCAGGCCAACTTTGGAGCACAATCCTCCTCTCTATCCTTCCTTCATAAGTGGGATTACAGGCACATTCTTGGCTTAATTGTTGAGATGGGCTCTCACTAACTTTTACCCCAGCTGACCTCAAACGTCAATCCTCTCAAACTCTACCTCCAGAGTAACTAGAATAATAGGCTTAGGACACTATACCTGGCTCTTCCTTTTTTCTATTTAGAACAACAACAAAAAATAGACAAGACTTTTTCTTTTCCTCTCTCCCCTCTTAGAAGAAAAGATATGTTGACAGTATTTTTTTTTCTAGGCTCACTATGATATGCAAATCTGTGAGGCCTTGACAATGGTGGAAGAGCTGAGAAGAAATGACTCAAACACAGCTGGAGGTCACCAGAGCCAGGAACTCAAGGCTTCCAACTTTCCAACCAGCCTGCAGAAAAAGAGATTCACATGCAGACATCTACCAGGCTGGCATGCAAGCCTCAAAGCCAGCATGAATTTTATACAGTCAAACAAATGTCGTTTATGCTCTAGAACCCACCAGGGTTCTAGAGTTGAGTGCAGAAGACATTTTGTCTTAGTGTCCTTGGTCTTTCGGAGCAGCTCAGGGTTCTTCATCAGGTCAAGGAAAGTAGCTGATAAACTGAAACCCAATCAGGCTGCAGGCTGAGGCTGCAGGCTCAGCCAGCCTGTGCAGACATCCAGGGCCACACACTGGCTTTTGTTACCCCTCCCCTGTCACCAGATGGAAATTCTTCTGAATTGTTTGAACAAGAAATCCTGCATTGCTGCTTTGTACAGGGCTCTATAATCGGGAAGAAGCAATAGAATAACTTTTCCCAAACCAGTCACTGGAGGAGAGCAATGCTTAAGCCCTGAGGTATCATGCAGGGGCAGACAGTAACACACCTGTCACTGAGATTGGAGTGGGAGGGAGATCACAGAGATAAGATGAGTGCCTCCTGCAAGCAGGCAGATTCTGTAGATCATGAAGTTCAAGGTCAAAGCAAGCCACAGAAGGTGACACCAGAAAGAGTTGGGTCCTGAGAGGAATTCTGGAAGTTCTCTGCCCCTTGTCTACCCTTCTAGGGCAATTTAGAACCACTGGCTCTACAGCCTTGGGGGCTGTGACACCTCCAAGCCTTTGTCCTTTAACAGTCTGGACTCCCAGATCGTATGAAGAACCCAGGTCCTTCTCAAAAGTCTGGGAGAGTCGGCAGTCGCAGCTACCCAGTGTCTTCTTACTTGTCCTGCATCAGGAATCTTAGGTATCTGAAAGGGGGGTGGGCAAGGGTCAGCCTGGGGGCCAGAGGTCAGGAGTGGGAGAGCAGGTTCCTTGGGATATCTCAGGTCTGTCTTTATCTACTGTCTAGTATTTCTGGGATGGCCCCTCCTTGTGGGAAGATGGATCACAGGGGTAGCAAGTTCTAGGTCACCCCAACAACACAATCTGGGGGCTTATTCTGTGCATGACCCTAACAAGGCCTTTTCTACACCCTGAAGTAAGCACTAGCATCCCTCAGTCCTGGCTGCACAGAGAGTGACAGAGCAGAACCAAGGCCTAGGAGAGCGCCACCCAGCCTTACAGCAGGAAGTCACATTGTTGGAAGGCAGGTGGTTGCAAACAGCCTTGCCTACACTCACAAGGAAGAGTGCCTGGACCTAGGCTGTATGTGATGCTGTGCAGTGTTCATGGGGAAGCACTCTAGGCACCTACTGTTTGCAAAACCCTGGGCCCAATCCAGAAGTACCTATATTGAAAGGCACAAATATAACTGCATTGTGTACGTTGTGTGTGTATGTGTGTATACACAGTACTAGTACTTGAACTCATGGACTGGGTGTTATTCCTGCCCTCTTTCATTCAAGGTAGGTGCTTTACCATTTGAGCTACAGCTCTACTTCCAGCTTTTGGCTGGTTACTTGGAGGTAAAGTCTCTCAGATTTGTCTGCCTTGGTTGTCTTCTAGCCTCATTCCTCAGATCTCAGCTTCTAGAATATATAAGAATATAAATGTGAGCCACTGGCAACTGGATAATTGCATAGTTTGGGCAGATATACATCTTTGAAGAACAGGAGATCACTGTCAACCCAGGAAATATTTGTCCCTCCCATGATATAATTAATTATTGTCATTTTTATTAACTGTAGAAATTCATGGGATTTATAATATTCCCATATATGTATGCTATATGCTCCAATCATATTCATGATCACATACTGGGAAGTGTGCGTGGAGAGACATGCTTCCCAGTGTTCCTCCTCTCCCAGGTACTCCCTCTTCCTACATTTGTGTCTTTTTTTTTTTTCTTCGTTGATTGTGGGGCTTGAACTCTGGGCCTGGGTAATATCACAGAGCTCTTCAGCTCAAGGGAAGCGCTTTACCACTTGAGTCACAGCGCCACTTCTGGTTTTCTGGTGGTTTATTGGAGAGAAGAGTCTCACAGAATTTTCCTACCCAGGCTGGCTTTGAACAGTGTTCCTCAGATTTCAGCCTCTTGAGTAGCTAGGATTATAAGCATGAGTGTCTTTTTCTTTTTAAATCTGGATTCCTCATATAAGAGAAAGCAGACCACACTTCTCTGTCTGAGTCAGGTTCATTTCGCTTAACATAATGATCTCCAGTTCCATTCATTTCCTACACAGAATTTTGAACATATTTATGGCTATATAAATACTCCATGGAGGGGCTGGGAAGGTGGCTCAGTGGTAGAGCGCTTGCCGTGCATGCATGAGCCCCTGGGTTCAATTCCTCAGCACCACATAAGCAAAAAGAAAAAAGCCGGAAGTGACGCTGTGGCTCAAGTGGTAGAGTGCTAGCCTTGAGCTGAAGAGCTGAGGGACAGCGCCCAGGCCCAGAGTTCAGGCCCCACAACCAGACCCAAAAATAAATAAATAAATAAATAAGTACTCCATGGAATCTCTTTATACACAAGGTCTCTAGATCTCTTAAATAACCCTTGAGAAAAATCTTCCACTCCCTGGATGAGGAAACCGAGGCTCAAAATGATGTGCCTTGCCCAAGTCATACCCAGATGGTGTGATTGCAGCATAACCAAAATTTCAACCCAGGTCCGTCTGACTCCAGAGAAGTGAAGGAAAAATTAATTAGGACCAGTAAGATATAGCTAGCCTTGGATACTGCTCTGCAAATGAAAGAACTTCCATGCTCTAGGGAGCCTCTGGATAAGTCTGAGGCAGTAGCAAATTCTGGAGTTTGAAGGTTTCAAGTTACATGGGCACAAGTGTAGGGGAAACTGAGCATGACCAGAGGTAGAAAGGGCAGGCTGAGTTAAGCAACTCTGAGTGCTTTCCATCAGCCTCTGGCTTCTTTGCCATCCTCTGCTGCCCCCAAGTGGTCATTCATCAGAATTGATTTCTTGTCTAAGGACCTATTTAGAACCCTTTGTGGTGGTTAGTTAAGCTGTGGTTAAGCGTGCTTCGGGGATAAGAATCACCAGCAGGGCTTATTAACACAGAGATGCTGTGACTCGGTGAGTCAGGGCCCAACCTGTTCCCTGGTGACCACATTTTGAGAATCACAGGCTTAGTTGTTCAAGGAGCCTGTGGGAAGAACTGGCTGGCTACTGTGCCTCCTGGCCTACAGAACTGCCAGTGCATACATTTCTGTTATTATACAGAACCACTCCCCCAATCTGAGGTCATTGCTTATTGCAGCCCTGAGATACATATACAGGTGATGTTGCCGATCTGTCTAACATAAGGCAAAGCACTGTGCTGTGTCATGATATTCCCTGCTGGCTGATGGTCTTGGTACTAAACATTTTTTGTGTGTATTTATTTCTTATCTATAACTCTTCTTGGTTAAGTATTAGTTCAATTTTCTCCATTTTTGTTGAGTTGCTGGTTTTCTTATTATGGAGTTTTAAGTTTAAAATCTTCACTCAGTTATATAATATGAAAATATTATCCAGGTTGTGTCTTCAGTTTTTATTCTCTTTACAATGACTTTCAAAGAATGGGAGTTATTGATTTTTATGAATCCCAATCTATCAAATTTTTAATAGACTGTACTCTGGTCAGGTTTTTTTCCTGAGAAATCTTTGCCTGACACTCTCATCTATTACAACGTTTTAGGCTTAAATTTAGGTCTGTGATACCTTTGAGGGCTTTGTTTTTTGTCAGTTGTGGGGCTTAAACCCAAGGCCTGGACACTGTCACTAAGTGCTTTTGCTCAAGGTTAGGACTCTGCCACTTTGAGCCAAAGCTCCACTTTCAGTTTTTTGGGTTTTTTGGTTTTTGTTGTTGTTGTTGTTGTCAGTCGTGGGGCTTGAACTCTGGGCCTGGGTGCTGTCCCTCAGCTCTTCAGCACAAGGTGAGCGTCTACAACTTGAGCCACAGCGCCACTTCTGGTTTTCTAGTGGTTTATTGGAGTTAAGAGTCTCACAGACTTTCCTGCCCGGGCTGGCTTTGAACAGTGACCCTCAGATCTCAGCCTCCTGAGTAGCTAGGATTACAAGCATGAGCCACTGGCGCCCAGCTCACTTTCAGTTTTTGAGTGGCTAACTGGAGATAAGAGTCTCACCAGGACTTTTCTGCCCAGGTTAGTTTCGAACTGCTACCCTCACATCTCAACCTCCTGAGTAGCTAGGATTACAGGCATGCACCACCAGCTCCTGGCTGGGTTTATTTTTATTTGTCATTAAGTATGATCTAAGTTTATTCTTCCTTTATATGTGGATATCTAGCTGTTCATAAATGTCAAAAAAACTAACTTTTTCTAAGAATTGCCTTTGCATATTTATCAAAAATCAATTAGCCATATATACATATTTCTGAGCCCTTCTTTTTTTAACTATTTTATTTTATTTTATTTTATTTTGAGTCCGGCGCCACTTCTGACTTTTTTCTTTTTTCTTATGTGGTGCTGAGGAATCGAACCCAGGGCCTCAGGCATGCAAGGCAAGCGCTCTACCTCTGAGCCACCTTCCCAGCCCATTTCTGAGCCCTTCTATGTTGCACTGTTTTGGGTCTTTGATTTGGTGGGGGAGGGTTGGTGGTAGTGGTGGTGGTAGTGGTACTGGTGTTTAAACTCAGGTCCTCATACTTGCGAAGCAAACACTGCTATTTGAGCCACTTTGCTAGCGCCTTTGTGTGTTGGTTATCTTTTATAGGGTCTCATTTTATACTCAGGCTGACCTGAACTGTGATCCTCGTATTTGTACTTCCCTTTGTAACTGGTATGACAGGCACTCACCATTGTACCCAGCCATTGGTTGAGATGGAGTCTCACGAGCTTTTATGCCAGGGGTGGCTTCAAACTGAAATTCCTCTGACATCTGCCTCCCAAGTAGCTAGGATTACAGGCTCAAACTACCATACAGGGCTCTGGTTTTCTGCATCGATGTCAGTCTCCCACTGTGTTAATACCTATTTCTAAGTCTGAAAGTCAAGAAGTATAAGTTAATCTTTTTTTATGAAGTAGTTTTAGCTCTTCTAAGTCTGGCCCAGTTCTTTGAATTTTAGAATCAACAGGTTAAATTTCTACAAAACTATTTCCTAGAATTATACACTAACAGATTAATTGGAGAGAAGTGATACATTAACATTACTGATCCTTCTGACCTATGAATATAACTTTTTATTTAGGTCTTTAATTTTGATTGATAATTTTCAGTGTTTTTCACATCTTTTGTCAGATTTTGGCTTTTAGACTTTCATATTTCTGATGCTGTCATAAATGGAGTTGCTTTTGTTCAATTCAATTTCCTGCTTTTAGTGTTAGTGTATAGAAATAAAATTTTGTTTCTTTTTATTTAATCAATCTTGTGCATTAAAACCTTGCTAAACCCACATCTTATATTTCTTTTTTTTTATGCTTGGGACCTCAAATTTAAAAATCCAAAGGCAGTATAGCCTAAAGCCACATGTACCTTGACTAAAGCCAAGGTTTCCTAAGATAGACACCATGCATTCCCCATTAAACCTACTAGCCCTTTGCTTCAACTTTGCCTGCCAAGAATTATCACTATGATGCCCCCTCCCAACTACACTGGGGGAGAAAAGCTATTTAGGAATCACTAGCTTTCAGTATGTCCACAAGGGGGCAGAGAAGAGTCAATGACTCTGCAGTAATCCTTCATCTGACTCCTAAACACCCACAGAAGAGGAAAATAGCTGAGATGAGGGTTTACGTGGCAGTGCTTGGAGCCGAGAGAAAGTGAGGCCGACTGCTCCCTCTGCTCTATCTCTTCAGAGGACAAGACCTCTGAAACCTCACTGCTAGGCACTGACTAGAGGCTACAAGTGAGCGCACATCCTAACCCACAAGGAGACCCCTATCAAAAGAAAGTAATTCTTTGGAAAAGACAGGGATGGGCACTGTACTATAAAAAGGACCTGGGTGTCATCAGGCTCTTGTCTAGAGTACTGCTGCCCTCTCAGCCTTTGTCCTGATCTTTCCTGGGTGAGAACAAGGAGTATCTCGCCTTGTGCAGACCCAGGCCCTGGAGAGGGCTGTCCCAATGAATGTGTGGTCTGAGCAGCTCCTACAACAGGAATCCTCTGGCCCACCCCTAGCCAGGCCCACGGGAATGGCCTACATCTTTTTCTTCCTCTCTGATTTCTGCTGGACAGCCAAGGCTTTGGTTATGCTTTTGTGTTTGGCTGGTGGGTGGGTGGCTTTGATTTTTTTCTGAGACAAGAATCCACTATGTAACCCAAGTAAAACACAAAGATCATCTAAAAAGTTTTAAAAATATGACCCAACTGTATACTGTCTTCATAAAACTCACTTCAAATATAACAATTCAGGTAACTTGAAAAGAAAAGGATGGGTAGGTTATGTTCCACAGTCACAAATCAAAAGAAAGCAGCAGTGGTTTCACTAATATCAGATAAACAGACTTCAGAGCAAAAGAAATTACTTGAGGACGTCGTGTAATCATAAAGTGGTCTGTCCAAGGAACATAGCAATACTACATGTATATGTGCAAAGCAATGGACCCTCAAAGAATATGAAGCAAAAGTTATCAAATTGAAAGAAGACAAAAAGACTGCAGTAGTTGAACACTTCTATGTCCCTCTGTCAACAACAGGACGATCTAGATAGAAAGTCAGCAAGGAAATAGGAATTGACAATGCCATCAAACAACAGGATCCAATTGACATTTCTGGAACACCTATCCAACTATAACAGAACCTGGATTCTTCTTTCCAAGCACCCAAGGAATGTGCATCAAAATAGATCATATGTACCAGAAAAGAAATCTTAACAAACTTAAAAAGAATCCTATGTATTCTCTAACTATAATGGAACCAATGACAGGCCATAGTAGGAAAACCTCCAAATGCTTGGACGTTAAACAATGCACTTCAGACTAATCCATGAATCAAAGAGGAGTGTCAAGATTTTTTTTTAAGTTTTTTTAAAAAAATAGGATGAACTAGCTGGGAGCTGGGAGCTCATGCCCGTATTCCTAGCTACTAAGGAGGCTGAGATCTGAGGATCATGGTTCAAGGCCAGCCCAGGCAAGAAACAGGGACAGAGCCCAGGCCCTGAGTTCAAGCCCCAGGACCAGAAAAAAAAAAATTTAAGAATGAACTAAATGAAAACAAAATCAAAGAAAAAAATGTATAGAACACCCCTAAAACAGTGCTAAGAGGAAGTTTGTAGTACTAGATCTTTACATTAGAAAAGAAGAAAGTTGGGAGGGGAAAACTGGGAGAAAGCAAAGGAAGGACTGACATTATCCAAAAAAAAAAAAGTGCTCATTACCTGACTTATGAAATGATAACCCTTCTGTACAACACCTTAAAATAATAATAAAATTATATTTTAAAGAGAAGAAGAGGAAAGTTGCCAATCAATCATGTAGGCTTTCCTCTCAAGAAAGAAGAGTCTAAATTTAAAATAAACTCATACCTAAAAGACAGCAGGAAATCATAAAGAGCAGAAATCAGGCAACATTTCTATAGCCCTGACATCATTAAAGGGGAAATAAGAGACTCCTACAAGTCTACCCACATAAATGTAACAACTGAGGTATAATGAATAAATTCCTCAAACCCCACAAGCTGCCAGCTTCTCTCAGGATGCAGTGAGTAATCTGAGAAGCCCTTTCACTATTAAGAATTGAATCTGTAATTGTAAAACTCCTCCAAAAGGAAATCTCTGTTCCTCACAATTTCACTGGAAGGTTCTACCACATGTTTAAAGGATTAACAGCAAGTCTACACAAATCTACCTATAATAATAATAATAACAGAAGGAAATGTTTTCCAATTCATTTTATGGAGCTACCAAAGCAAGATAAAAGCAGTACAAACAAACTATAGACCCAATATCCTTCATGAATACAAATGAAAATACTCTCAACAAAATACTAACATTAACCAAGAGAATTCAGATATATACATATCCCCAGCCATACAGATATATACATCTTTCTGCTGTATAACAATGTTTCAGTCAATGACAGCCCTCAAAACCAATGGGGATCCTATAAGATTATATTGCCTAGTAACATTGTGGCTATGTTGGTTTGTATGCGCACACACTCTATGATGTTTGCACAATCATGCCATTGCTTAACAACAGAACATGTCCCTGTTATTAAGTAACATGTGACTTTGTACGTGAGTGAGTGTGTGTGTATATGTATAATTGCCCAGTGAGTTTATCTCCAGTATGAAAGACTAGTTGAAGAATCAAAATCAGTCAATGTAACCTCCCATATCAAAAGACTAAAGGAGTAAAAATCATATGAATTTGTCCAGAAAAAAGATCTTGATTAAAAATCCCAAATCCATTCATAATTTTTTAACTCAAAAGAAAGAAACAGAGGGCTGGGAAGGTGGCTCAGTGGTAGAGCACTTGCTTTGCATGCCTGAGGCCCTGGGTTCGATTCCTCAGCACCACATAAGCAAAAAGAAAAAAGCCAGAAGTGGTGCTGTGGCTCAAGTGGTAGAGTGCTAGCCTTGAGCTGAAGAGCTGAGGGACAGCGCCTAGGCCCAGAGTTCAGGCCCCACACTGGACCAAAAACAAAAACAAAAAAAAAAAAAAAAAAAGAAACAGATGAATTGCCTCAACTTGATTGAAAAAAAATACATCTGTGAAAAACCTACAGTTCACATGATATTTAAAGATGTAAGCCAATAAATTAATGATTTTACTTTCATTCCCACATTCCCCCTGTCCCCAGCCACAGCCTGAAAGCAGCAAAGGTTCATTTCTTGCCTTCATTACAAAAGCATCACAGGTCAGCTGGGGACTCAAGGAGGAGAGGGAATGTGGTTTCTTTGCTCTGTGGCTTCTGTGTTCTGGGATCCAGTTAAAGGTAGCTCCAACTGTAACAAATGAGTTAGGTTTCATTTCCTTCTTTCTGATCTGCATACGTTTTTATTTCCTTTTACCTTCTTGTGCTAGCTTCAAGCTTCCTGTACTATGTGGAATGGCAATATTAAAAAGGGACAACTTTGCTCTGTTCCCGGTCTTTGCAGAAAAGTGCTGTTTTGAAGGTGACTTGGGAATTGACGCCTTTGTCTTCCAGGTCAAGATTTAGGAGTTAATATATGATTTTTCCCTAGAGCTTTTCCTCCCTCAGCAAGCTCCACTTATAGCTTTGGGGGAGCCTAATTGGACCTAAGAGTCTCATGAACCGGCTGGGAAGGTGGCTCAGTGGTAGAGCGCTTACCTTGCATGCCTGAGGCCCTGGGTTCGATTCCTCAGCACCACATAAGCCAAAAAAAAAAAAAGCCGGAAGTGGTGCTGTGGCTCAAGTGGTAGAGCGCTAGCCTTGAACTGAAGAGCTAAGGGACAGAGCCCAGGCCCAGAGTTCAGGCCCCGCGACCGGATCCCAAAAAAAAAAAAAGAGTCTCATGAACTTTCCTGCCCTGGCTTGCTTCGAACTGTGATCCTCTGATCTCAGCTTCCTGAAATCTCAGCCTCCTGAGTTGTTAGGATTATAGGCATGAGCCACCAGCACCTGGCTAGAAAAGGGAAGTTTTTTTTTAACAACTAATACCAGAGAAATTGAACATCTAGAGGCAAAAATATATCTTACACCAAAAAGTAACCCAAAATAGATCATAGATTTAAGTGTAAATCACAAAACTATAAAACTTTTAGAATAAAACATGGAAGAAAACAATTATCACCTAAACTTTGATTAAGGGTTTATGCTGAAGCTGGGTATCAGTGGCCTATGCCTATAATCTAGCTACTCAGGAGGCTGAGATCTGAGAATCAGGATTCAAAGCCAGTCCAGACAGAAAAGTCTGAAAGACTCCATCTCCAATTAACCAAAAGCTGAGCTAGAGGCATAGCTCAGTGATAGAACACCAGCCAAGGCAAGCAAGCTGGTTCAGTCTCCAGCAATGCAAAATATACTATTAATAATAATGATCATCTCATTAGGAAATGGAAAGAAGATACAAAGGGACATACAATGTTAAGTAAGCCCAGGAAAAGATGTTTAATATCATTAGTCTTTAGGGAGATGCAAATTAAAATTGTGAGGAAACATTCCTACATAGCCATTAGAACAGCTAAGATGGAAAGTAATAGCCATACCAAATACTCTAGGCATGTGGAGAAACTGAAACACTTGTACTTGGCTAACAGAAAGGTAAAATGGTAGAGCCACTCAGGAACATAGTTTGGTGGTTTCTTTATAAACCAAATGTCATTTACCATAAAATTCAGCAATTGTACTCCTGGGCATTAATTCCAGATAAATCAAGAGTTATATTTACCCAGAAACCTGTCCACAATAGCTTATGGCAGCTTTATTTATAATAGCAAACAGAACAGAAATTGCCAAATTGACCTAGAGTAAATGGATGGTTGAACAAACTCTGGTGTATGTATGTAGGTCATGCTCTATTACTCAAAACAGCACCCTGGATGCATCTTAAAGGCCTGATTCTGAGGGGGGAGAAACAAAAGAGAAGATCATGTACTGTATGTTCCCATTTATAAACAGTATTTTCAGAATGAAAATTAATTAATTTTAAAATAAATAAAATATAGAAATAGAAAACACATTAGTGGCTCTCTCTGCTCTTCTCTAGCTCTTCTCTTTTCTAGCTATTTTCTCTCTGCTCTCTCTCTGCTCTTTCTCTGCTCTTCTTTAGCTCTCTCTGCTCTTTTCTCGCTCTTTTCTTTCTCTTTCCTCTCTTTCCCAGCCGCATGGAGTGCCAACCTTGCCTGATCCCAGCAGGCTCTTTCCCAGCTCTCTTCTCTTTCCTAGCTTGCTCTTTCCCACCTCTTTCCCAGATGCTCTCTTTTCTAGCTCTTTTCTCTCTTTTCTAGGTCTTTTCTCTCTCTTTCCCAGCTCTCTCTCTTTCCCGGCTCTCCCAGCTCTCTTTCCCAGGCCTTTCCCCACCGCGTGGAGGACCCAGATGGCCTGGTGCCAGCCGGAACGATGAATAAACCTATCCCTTACCTGAAAAAAAAAAAAAAAAGAAAGCACATTAGTGATTGCCAGGGAATAGGGATGGTAAAAAATGAAGTGTGATAGGTATATCTCCATAGAGATGGTAGTTACACAAATTTACACAAGGGATAACATAGCACCACATTGTATTAGTGTCACTTTTCTATGCACATACTGTAAGAAACAACCACTGAAAGGTGAATTTCTCTACATTATCTTTGCAACTCTGAATCTCAAATAATTTTTTTTGTCAGTCTTGGGCTTGAACTCACAACCTTGGCTCTGCCCTGAGCTCTTTCACTCAAAGCTAGCACTCTACCACTTTGAACCACAGCTCCACTTTGGTTTTCTGGTGGTTAATTGGAGATAAGAGTCTCATGGACTTTTCTGCCCAGGATGGCTTTGAACAGTGATCTTCAGATCTCAGCCTCCTTAGTAGCTAGGATTACAGTCATGAGAACCAGTGCCTGGCCTCAAATAATTTTTAAATAAAAAGCTTTTAAAAAATAAATATATGAGCTGGGCACTGACAGCTCATCTCTATAATCCTAGCTACTAAGGATCACCATCCAAAGCCAGCCCTGGCAGGAAAATCTATCAGACTCTTATCTACAATTAATGGCCAAAAAGCCAGAAATGGAGCTGTGGTTCTAGTGATAGAACACTAGCCTTGAGTTTAAAAAAAAAACACCTCAGACACAGTGCCCAGGCTCTGAGTTCAAGTGCCTCCCATACACACAGGCAGTATGTGAAACTGAGCATGGCTGTTCACACCTGTAACCCTAGTACTCAGGAGGTCAGAAGGATGAAAGGAAGTCTGGGGTACATCATGAAACTCTGTCTCAAACAACAACAAATCACCAGATGAAAACCTCACACTGGCGGGAGTGTGGGTTAGACTGGGCTGGGATGGCAGTGGTGGAATGGAAATGGAGTGAGCTCATGTTTCGGTATGTGAGGGAAAGGAAAGGGGCCAGCACGGTTTCTGCTGTGGCTTGCAGACACGCCTTTCCAGCGGCAGGACGTGGATCAAGTGGCAAAAACCTGGAAGCTGAAGGCTCCATGAGGGGCAGGATAATGAGACTGCTCACAACTAGGGTTCCTAGCCCCCAGGAGGCACCCCTCCTCACCATGGGGGTTCTCTCCTGGCAGAACACACCTAGTCCTTCAGGCTTAGGACACACAGGAAACCTATCCGTGCTGGTCCTTGATAAGTTTCTACACCAGCTTCTCCCTTGACCAATAAGGAGCTAAGGATGGGGGGGGGGGGGCGGGGCACAACTTATCCAGTGTCACATACCTAGACTACTGAATCAGAGTGAGAACATGAGAAACCCTGACATCCTAGTAGATTGGGAAGAGTTGGGGGATAGAAGAGCGGAAAGCGCTGGAGAGAGTATGGAGGGACAGTTTCAGGGCCACTGAAATAGTCAAGATATCAGACCAGCGCTGAGAATGGAAAACAAGAAAACAGAAAACTTGGAGACCAACTGCCTGGGGAGCGAGAGAAGAGGGGCTGTGGGGGCTGACTTTGCCCTTTGGGTTGTGGAGTAGTTAGATGGCGCTGCCTTTTCACTGTGCTATGGGTGGGAGAGGGAGGCACGGGTGAGAACTGGATTTTTAAGACATCTGAGATCCATCGCAGGCCTGCCCAGCTTGACACCCCTGGAGAGGCATCTAGAAGACTTGTTGACGGCCCCGGAGCTTTCTGAATTTGGATTTCTCCCGACAGAACTCTGCATGAGGCACTGGAATAACCTTTGGAGCAGGCAAGCCCAAGAATGTCAAATTCCATGTGGAATAAAATGAATAACTGAGTTGCAAGAGATAAGTGAACAAGAAAGGAGAAATGGCTTACAGAGTTCCAAACAGATGATCAAGTCAGAAGTCACCTATGTGGGGGCGGGGGTGGGGGCAGGGAGAGCAAGCCATACAATTCCTGCTCTCACATTAATGTATTATAGATAGAAAACAGACCATCAAGAGTATCTTCTAATCCATACACAATCCATACAGTATTTGGCTCCCAGGTCAAACTGGTGGCTCTCTGCCACTTCTCACCTCCCCAGACAGATGGCACCTCTCACCCCAACTCCTCTTTTATAGAAATTCTAGAGCTTTAGTTCTCCTTTTCACTTTCCACAGGGAACTATGATGCAGGCTGAGCAAACTGGCCTGAAAGCTCCCTAGTTCAGCCAAGTCCACTGTCTCTGGGCCCCAAGGTTATATTTACAGATTCATTTGCATGCAAATGCTTCCCCTATAAAGGGCTAATATCTCTCTTTATCCCCATTCTCAAGAACTGTTTGTTGGCTTTGGTGATGAAAAATCAGAGAGGCTCTAAAATTTCTCTATTCACTCAAAATCTACTTATTGAGTGGGCCAAAATCAATGTATGGAGGCCAGGCTACCATAAAGGGCTGGAGGCTATGGCTTGCTTCCTGTCTCCATCTTCTAGTGCTGAGTAGAGGTAGAGAGGGAGTATTCCCTTACAAACACCCTGAAAGCCTCCCCAAATTCAAGCTGTGCTGTGGGATGGGGTCTATTGATGGGTAATCCAGCCAAGAACCTAGATTGCAGAGGGGAATTGCTCAGCAATCAAAATTCCTAGCTAGCTCAGTTAGCATATGGCAGATAATATGGATGGAGGGTGACCTGGAAGGCAAGAGGGGCCTTGAAGAACAATTTGTAGGCCAGTGGCTGACATTGTCCCCAGTTTTATGGCAGAGGCAACAGATCACACACTCCCTGACCCACCAGGGAGACTTGAGACATACCCTTAAGTTCATCAAAGTGCTTCTACATCCATTCAGCCTTGACATGTAGCTGAGAGGCTGTCCCGAGGGTCCTGGAGATTCAGAGTAGAAAACAATGAGGACTAGGCTGGGCACAGGTGGCTCACGCCTGTAATCTAGCTACTCAGGAGGCTGAGATCTGAGGATCACAGTTTGAAGCCAGCCCAGGCAAGAAAGGCCATGAGACTCTCCAATTAAACACCAGAAAACTGGAAGTAAAGCTGTGGTTCAAAATGGTAGAGCATTAGCCTTGAGCACAAAAGCTCAGGGACAGTACCAGGCCTTGAGTTCAAGCCCCTTGACCAACAACAACAAAAAGCACCACAAAAAACCGGAGACTAGATGGCTTCTCTGGAGATCTCATTATCAGATGAGTCTGAATTGCCTGTAGCAGACCATACTGCCCCCTGTGCCTGGCACATGGTCATGTTTACTCTGTAGTCCTGGCTCCTCTAGCATAAGCTCTCCCTGAGTACTATAGTCTTCATCTGCCATTGCTACTGCTGTTACAGCCCCAGTGGGACCAAAATCCCTGCATAGATCATCAGGGATACTCAGAACTAATGTAGCAGAATAGCAATGTTCCTGAACTGGATGGAGGAGGCATGGCTACTGTGGTCACCAGCCTTCACTATGGTCCCCCTGTCCTTTTGTTTCAATATGAGGGACCTGGGTAGTCCCCTTCAACACTGGGTAAAGCTGGCCTATGTTATCAGTAGTATTATAGACAGGACAGGGTGGGGCTATCAAGCCTGAGCCTTTGCTGCTTCTGCCCTGCTCTCTCAGATGCTTGCTCTGGGGAAGCCAGTGCCACGTCATACAACCCTCAAGCGGCCCTGTGGGGAGATCCACAGGAGAAAGAGTGGAACCCCCTCCCCAGCCAGCATTACTTTTCCATGAGTGAGTGAGCTATCGTGAAAATGGATCTTCCAGCTCCCTCGCGCCTTCCTGTGGACCAGTAGCACTCTGGCTGCAACTTTAAGAAAGACCTCAGCCAGGGCCACCCACAAAAACAGTGAAAGTAAAAGCCTGTAATCCTCACTACTCAGGAGGCTGAGATCTGAGGATCATGGTTCAAAGCCAGCCGGAGCAGGAAAGTCTGTGAGACCCTTATCTCCAATAAACCACCAGAAAACCAGAAATGGCGCTGTGGATCAAGTGGTAGAGTGCTTGCCTTGAGCTTATGAGCTAAGGGACAATGCCTAGGCCCAAAGGTCGAGCACCACAACCAACAAACAAAACAAAACAAAACAAAACAAAACCTGTGAAGATAAGTTGCTTGTTGTTTTAAGCTGCTAAAATTTGTTGGTTGGGGGGGGGGGTTTGATAATCTATAGTGGTAGATTATTAATCTGAAAGGGTTTCATTTCTTTGGGGTAAACACCTAGGTGTCAATAGCTTGGTGAAATGATAAGTATATTTAACCTTATTACAAAAAATCTGCCAAACAGTTTTCTGAGGAGGTTGTGCCATTTTTACCTGTGCCAGTTGCTTTTATCTAAGAATCATCTCACCAATGACAAATATCATTACTTTCCCAATAGGGCATCAAGTACAAGATGCAGGACCTAGCTGCACCAAACTATTATTCTCTCCTGCCAGATGTTGTATTCCAGTTTCTCAGGAAGATATGACAGCACTCAGTCAATCTGGCTAGAAGCTTTTATTAGCCACGTGGCGACTGTCTCCAGCTCTCGGAGCTCTCAGAGCCCTGTTTGCTTTTCATTGGGGATTTTTATAGGAAGAGGTTTCAAGTAGGTAATGTTTGTCAAAGCAAGCAAGCAAGGTTACAGAAGCAAAACACAGCCTTGAGTCACAAGAGCATAGGTAAAACATAATCTTGACTTGCTCAGCATGACCAATACTATCAATGCTATTGATACTATTGATACTTGATTACAAAAAGTCAAAACATATCCTTGGAATACAGAAGTTACAATACAACCTTGGGTGGGGGCAGGCTTCTGACTGATACAGTAGTTCCGTTTAACCCATGATAACTCTCAAGGCTGTTTATGGGTTTTTAGCAAAGTTCATAATAAACTGCCAAGTTGTCAGCCGGGGAAGCTTGAGAGAGGGAGACATGTTCTTTTGCTTTTTAGCAAGGATGTAAGGCTAACCAGCAGTCAGCCTTAGCCTAGAGTTTTTACCAATAGGTTTTTGCCCTTTATCAATAATTTTGTTCTGTTTTCTTCTTTTACATTTTTGTTCCCATGGAGATCCTTCTTCTTCAAGGGAAAAGGGCTCAGGGGAGAGAGTAAGTTTCCTGCAGTAGGAGGGACTGAGGCTAGACAATAAAAGGAACTTTCTGCCAGTGAATAGTAACTCAGATACCTTGATTTTTGATGGGGATCATCACACCTGACTCCACCTTCTTAATTATTTCTTATTTGTTTTTATTTATTCACTCAGTATTTATATTTATCCCTTTATAATTCCAGCATATTATAGAGATGCACCACTGGAATTATAGAGGTTCACCACTATGCCCAGCTTCCCCTTCTTTTTTTAAAAACTTTTCAAAAATTGGTGTATAGTAATTGTACAAAGCAATTTATTTTATATGAAGTATACAAAAATAATATATCATAATATAATATATACTATAACATTATATTATATATAATATGGTATATATTATATACATATACTGTGCTTTCACCAAATTTACCTTTTCTGTTACTCTTTCTTATCTTTATCTCTCTTTTTATACATTTTAGTGGGTTTCATTATTCTACCTTCATGCATATAAAATACTTTGGTGGGGCTAGGAATGTGGCTTAGTGGTGGAGTATTTGCCTAGCATGCTTGAAACCCTGGGTTCAATTCCTCAGTACCACATCACAGAAAAAGCTGGAAGTGGTGCCATGGCTCAAGTGGTAGAGTGCTAGCCTTGAGCCAAAGAAGTTCAGGGACAGTGCCCAGGCCCTGAGTTCAAGCCCCAGAACTGGCAAAAAAAAATTAGAAATAAAATGCTTTGGTCATGTTCTCTCTCTGTCTCTGTCACTGTCTCTCTCTCTCTCTCTGTCTCTCTCTGTGTCTCTCTCTGTCTCTTTCTGTCTCTGTCTCTCTCTGTCTCTCTGTCTCTCTCTCTCTTTCTCTCTCTCTCTCTCTCACACACACACACACACATACACTTTCAGTGGGCTATGGCTACAACAGTGGTGAGCCTGCAACCCTCCCACGGGTCAAGGCACTTCCTCCTAACTAATCATATATATGGCCTTAGATGTCAACCTGCACTTCAGAGCTGACAAACTTCTTTTCTTTTTGTTTGTTGGTCATGGGGCTTGAACTCTGGGCCTGGGCGCTGTCCCTCAGCTCTTCATCTCAAGGCAAGCACTCTACTACTTGAGCCACAACACCTCTTCAGGTTTTCTGAGTGGTTTATTGGAGATAAGAGTCTCACAGACTTTCCTCCCCGGAGCTGGCTTTGAACCTCAGCCTCCTGAGTAGCTAGGATTACAGTTGTGAGCCACTGGCACCGAGCCTCTAACAAACTTTTTTACCTAACCTTCTTTCCCAGAGCTCCTGGAGGCCGCACCAACCTGTGTTCACAAGTAAGTTTGTATTAACTGAAAAACACACACTTCATGGGTCTTTGTCTCCTCTCTGCAGAGGGCAGGTGCTCACTCCAGTGTTCTGTCCCAGTTACTTCCAGAAGTCTCTAATGTGTCTCACACGAGCTTAGAAACCACAAGGGGTCAGCACTTCACCATGGCCCCTGCCACTGTCTCCTGAACAGCTCATGGTCCTGAAGTTGCAACCCCCAGACCACAGTAAGTCTGTGTTTCCTGCCAGAGGAGGAAAGACCTTTGCAGCAGATTCTGTGGGTGTCCTGTCCTGATCCTCTCCCCTGGGCTGGGGCGCTCTTTTACCAGCTACTGTAATGGCTGCCTCCTTCTGAGACTTGCCCTTGGCTAGTGGGTGACCCCCCCAAAAAATTTATTGACACATGGAGACAGCTCTGTGGTCTACTCATCCCCCACAGTTCCCCCAGAAGACCCAGCTGAAGTTAGAACCCAGCTCTGACCACATCCTTGCAGAGCATCTTGCCCCACCCCAGCCTGCTCCAAATTCCCTCCTTCCAAGAGCACTCCCTTGGTAAGTCATTGTTCCAGAATCCACATGCCAGAATCTTACTCTAGAGAAGAAATCACCTTTCCTCCTAGTTTTGTACTCAGACCCTTGCTTCAGCCCCCAAAGCTCACAAAGACCCCTCATGAAATCAGCCTCTGCTTCTACCTACAGCCCATTCCTACAAACCTCAGGAACAGTTGTGGGACCAAATAGAAGTCTAAATACCCAGCCATCCCACGCCACTCCTCCTCACATCCTTCATCTCTCCCCAAAAAACCCACCCATCAGCCACCCCATGAGCCCTCTTCCCCATGCAAAACTGCCTTCCTGCCCCTGGGACCCCCACCAGGTATGGTACATTTACAACATTCACAGCAGTCCTGTACTAGCAGTTAGTAACTCTTCCATTTTACTTTCTTTTCTTTTCTTTCTTTCCTTCTTTCTTTGTCTTTCTTTCTGCCTTTCTTTCTTTCTATTCCTCCTTCCTTACTTCCTTCTTTTTTTCTTTTTGTCAATTGTGAGGCTTGAATTTAGGGCCTGGGCACTGTCCCTAAGTTCTTCTGCTCAAGGCTAGTGATCTACCACTTCGAGCTTCAGTTCCACTTCCAGTTTTCTGGTGGTCAATTGACAATAAGAGTCTTACATACTTTCCTGCCTGGGCCAGCTTCAAACCACAGTCTTCATATCTCAGCTTCCTGAGTAGCTAGGATTACAGGCATGAGCCACCAGCATCCAGCTCACCTCTTCCATTTTTCTAGTGAAGAAGCCAGAAGCAATTTACTTAAGATCTAATGAAGTTTAAGCTCATTTGCAAGAGGCCTTTGCAAAACCTACCATTTTGTCTGACTGCTTTTATGCTCCTGCTTAAAAGGAGACCCCAAATTATATCAGCTCAGGCCTCACAAAACCTACCTCTGTCCTTGGAGACACTAAGGCTCTGAATAGTGAAGCCATTTGCCTAGGATACTAGCCTGATGACCAATAGAAGCACTCGACCAGAGATTGCTACCTTCCCAGTTCTTTTCCTATCCTGTCTTAAATCTAGAAAACCCCAGGGGCCCACAGAAGCAGTCTTGAGGATCTAATCCTTGGTTTTCCTCAATCCCCAACAGCCAGCCTTTCTGGTTACCAGCTGTCAGTCCCTCCCTCTATTCTGGCACATTAGTGTGCCAGAGCTGTATTTAAATCTCAAGATAGACAGGTGTAGACACCACAGAACCTTATTAGTACCTGAAATCACCTCACTCTGCCTGTGTCTTCACCAGCTAAGGTGGTTAAGTTCAGAGGGTATCTGGGAATACTGTGGAAGTTTGATTGTGTATCAGTTGGCTTTTTCTGTGTAGCAAACCACTCCAAAACATAATGATACAGAACAACTATTTTTTTACCTCCCAATTCTACAGGTCAGCTATCCGGATGGGCTGCGCTCCCCTGTGCACATGCAATCAGCTGCCAAGTTGGCTGAGACTTGGGGTCCATTGGCACATTTCATCTCTGTCCCATGTGTCACTAATCTTTCAATGAATAGCCTGTTCACCTGGTGACTGGTAGAGTTCCAAGAGAGCAAGTTAGAATTGCTGTCTCTTTGGGCCTAATCTCAGGACTTTTGTGAAATTGCTTTCACCACACTCTATGGCCCAAAGCAAGTGATAGGCCAACCATGATGGTTAATTGATGTGCCATCTTGGTTGAGCCATGGTGAACAGGTATATGATAAAACACTATTGTGGGGCTAGGAAGGTGGCTCAGTGGTAGAGCGCTTGCCTTGCATGCATGAGGCCCTGGGTTCGATTCCTCAGCACCACATAAGCAAAAAGAAAAAAGCCGGAAGTGGCACTGTGGCTCAAGTGGTAGAGCGTTTTCAGGCCCCACGACCAGACCCCCCCCAAAAAAAAAAACAACACACTATTGTGGCTATACCTGTGAGAGTATTTTTGGTGGGGGAGGGGATATTTTAATCAGTGGAATGAGTAAAGGTTACTCTCTATAATATGCTTGGGCCTCACCCAATCAATTGAAGGCTGTAATAAAATGACTATTGACTTCTCCTCAGGAAGAGGGAATTCTCCAGCATGATGCCTTTAGATGAAATCTGCAGCAATTCCTTGGGTCTACAGCTTGCCAGCCAAATCTGCAAGTTTTAGACCTACCAAGTCTCCACGATTGCGTGAGCCAATTTCTCAAAATAAAACCTCTCAGTCATCACCACATCCTGTTGGTTCTGTTTCTCTAGAGAACCTGATTAATACCCTAATCCAGATTCAGGTGATAAAGAATAGATCCCACCTCCTTATTGGAAGGAGGGCAAAGTCACATTGCCAGGGGCAAGGGCATAGGAGAGGACTAACACAACCACCTTTGCTAATAAGCCACCACAGGCTGTGTGGAGGAACTTGTAACCTTTGGTGCCCACCCTTGAGTACCAAGGTTCTGCTAGACTAGTCAGGCCTAGCTTCTGATCATGCCATCCCCAGCTTGGTTTCCAAACATCCCTGAACAGGGAGGGACTCCCCAGATGGATGTGGGAGTATATGCCCTACTTGAACCTCCCTAAGACCTACGCTATCTTCTGCCATTCATCTTAGAACTCAATGGAGACTGAAGAAAGCTATACTATTCCCCCTTCAGGGATCTAATGGGCTCTGAGAATGGCTGACAGTGTGAGTTTTCCTGTGTGTCCCTGAAATGTAGTTGACATAATGATTGAGACATACTGATCCCAGCTTGAGTGACCCCTGAGTGAACAAGTAACTGAGTGGTTGATGCTTGCCTGACGCAGAACAAGCAAAGCCTTTTGTGCTCAGGCCTAGAATGTCTACTTCCAGCTACACAAAGCCTCCCAGGACATGAAGCCAGGACAAGGGGTAGATGGCTCAAACCTGCATTAGTGCCCCCCACCCCCATCCTCCAGGCTACCTCTGTCTTGCTGTCTCTATCTCTGCTCAGCATTTACTAGTTGATAACAACTTGACCAGTTGACTACCTCCTAGATCCCAGCCTTACCTGCTCTCTGCTTACCTTCATGACCAGGCTCTGAAATCTGCACTTGGCCTTGCTACCTGCTGGACTGATAGCTGCAACAACTGGGAGGCAATCGAGAGAGAACAAGAGAGAGGAGTGGGGGCAGGTGAGGGGTGGAGTCAGCCTATGAGACCCAAGGGTAGAACTTCTCATGCCAAAAGAACCCCCATCCCCTGGAGCAGGTGAAAACATAATAGAGAAGCCTAGATGTATTGGCTTCAAGCTCTAGCTCCCCATTTGTTACAACTTTGCCATATGGCTTGGTGCTGGTAGTTTTCCCTATGTTGAATGGAGATAAGAAGCATCTGCGATGGATTCCATAGGAGCTTTGCCTGTCTCCTTGGGGCCTTAAGACTTAGGGAGTTCTAGCTGCCTTCCAGCCTCATGCTCACACCTGAGAAACTTCTCTCTTGAACCGCAGATGCTTATGAGGCAGGTTCAAAGTGCTGGGGGACAGGGAGGATTAACAGCCTTTGGGAGAATCCTTCATCTACAGCTCCCTTGAACTTTGGGCCAGAGGAACCAGGGAGCACTTGAGTCCTCATGCTTCAGTTGCCCACAGTGGTAACCAGCTTGGCAATATACCATGTATGGACTTCATCCTTCCCTTGACCCATAGAACTACTTGGACCAAAGTTTCATCTCAGGATCCAATTCTAGGAGAGTACAAATGAAGACACCATTGCAGCCCTGTCTGTGACATACTTGTCCTGGGAACCAAATAATGGCAGAGGCTACTGGCAAGTGTGTGTGCCCAGGGTTGGGTGAGGGGCTGGCCCCAAATCCCACAGGACAGGAGGTGCTCAGTCCCAACCTTCTAGAATGAACAGTGAGTGAGTCATCAATAGCTGGGAAGTCCAAATCCACACTAGGGGTGTTGCAACCTGCTCCTCCAGCCACTCTGCCTGAAGAGGAGATGGAGGTAGATGGTGGGATGCCATAGGGAAGGTCATTGTCCAGAATGACCGGATTTCCCTCTACTTCCTGAAGCAAGGGAAAGCAGAAGTCCCAAGCTAATCAAGGGACTGTTCAACATGTTGGTTAGAATATCCTTCCAGTTCCTGCTAGATCAGACCAGCTATTGTAGGTCTGTCCATTCTGCATCTCTCTTCTTCCCACCAGACTGACACTAATCATGTTCTCATCATTTCTACATCTCCTGCCTGAAGTCTTCTCTGCCTCCTCTCAGCATCTCAGCATCTTGCCCACTCTAATCCACCTTTCTAACGTGGATCCTCCTGACTGAGGGCATAAGTTAGGGGTAGAGCACTTGCCTAGCATGTTTGAAGCCCTGGGTTCCATCCCAAACACCACATTAAAGCTAAGTGTACACACACTGGTAGTCCCAGCTACTAGGGAGACAGAAGCAGGAAGATCATCTAGGCCTAGGAGTTCAAGACTAGCTTGGGCAACATAGTAAAATCTATCTCAAATAAATAAAGTGGATCTTTCAAAGACCAGTTTGGCAAACTACACCTCATGGTCCAAATGCTCTACTGCCCATGGCACGTTTTTTGTGTGTGTGGCCTATGAGCCACACAATGGTTCTTACATCTTATTTTGTAAACAAAGCAAAGAGGACAGAGATTCTTGCCAACCCCTGTTCTGAAACATAAATCTTACCCTGCTTAAGGGAATAGCCTCCCTGCCAGCTTCATCCCACTATGCTCACATCCACATACCCCACGTCTGTCTAAGACACCCTCCCTTCCTCCTTCATATGCCTGGTCAACTGCTTACTCTCTAGCTGTCCTTTCTGGCTCAGCTTCCCCTCTCAGCCTCATCTGGTGGAGCTGGCACCTACAGGCTCCTGTATCAACTGGAGCACAACTGCCTTGGCCACCAGGTAGGAGATGGAAAGGTAGGAAGAAGAGAGATTAATGGTATTTCTTCCCAGGGTCCTTAGCTGCAGTTGAGTCTTACTCCAACTCCCTGGTAGGTATATCCACCATGGTTCTAACTTTTCAGTGAATGATCTGAGTCCCTGACCTCCTCCCTCTTCCTCCTAACATCTGGACTGTCCCTAGATGACTTTCATTACTTCCATTCCCATGTAACCAATTCCCTGCCCCTTCTTTTGTTAATGAGATAACATCTCAATATGTAGCCCAGGCTGGCCTTGAATTCAAGGTTCTTCTGTGCCAGGTGCTGATGGCTAACACCAGTAATCCTAACTACTCAGGAGGCTGAGCCTGAAGAATTGTGGTTTCAAGCTAGCTTGGGCAGAGAAATCTAGGACACTCCATCTCCAATTAACCAACAAAATGTTGGTTTGCAGATGTGGGTCACGTGGTTCATCTATGACCAAGCCAAATGAAAACATGAGGTTGTAAGTTCAAGCCCTGGTACCAACACACAAAAAAGGAAAGAAGGAAGGAAGGAAGGAAGGAAGGAAGGAAGGAAGGAAGGAAGGAAGGAAGAAAGGGAGGGAGAGAGGGAGGGAGAGAGGGAAGGAGGGAGGGAGGGAGGAAGGGAGGGAGGGAGGGAGGAGAAGGAAGGAAGGAGGAGAAGGAGGGAGGAAGGGGGGAGGAAGGGGGGAGTAGAGGGCAGGGTCCTCTCCCTCCAGTTCCCCAGGGCTGACAGGTACATTGCCACACCCAGCAATTCACTGCATTTAATAATTTCTGTTTAAACACTAGTTTCTGGTAGGACTCTCACTAATAAACCATCTTCTAATTGTTTGCTGACCCCAAGGCCAGATCAGTTGTCTGCTATTTACCTTCCCTCATTTAGCACCTGTGTGGATGCCGATGCCGATGGTGTTCAAGACAGCTGGATGTCCGTTTGCTAAATGAGGTTCTATTGGAACACAGACACACCCATTTATTTATTAGTTTGGATTATTTCCATTATCTTTTCTCCACCCCCTTCCCCGTGCTCTTCCCCCCCGCCCCCCCCCCCCCCCCCCCCGCTAGGGCTCAAACCCAGGGCCTCATTCATTCTAGGCAAACACTCTGTCCTCAGCCAAAACTGTACTAGAGATCCACTTATGGCCTACTGAGCCTAAAATATTTACTAACTGGTCCTTCACAGAAAAGGCTTTCAACCTTTGCTGCAGGTTGGCCTTTGATTCCAAATGTAGTCTCAGCTTCACCTGAGAGCTTCTGAGATGCTCCATCTCCTGCCCCACCCAGACCTGCTGATTCAGAATTGAAACAAGGTTACAGTGGATACTTGTGCAGGCTAAAATTTGAGGGTGCAGCCTCAAGAGTCACTCCTTATCACTGTGCTCATCCTGCTCATCAGTCATCATTGACTAATGAATTGTTGGCCTTCCCTGCTAGAGGAAAGCTCAAGGGTTATTAACATGTTGTTCTCTGTTGGATTTCTGGTGAGCTGACTGGCCCACAGAAGATAGATGCAAAGACTTTGTAACAATAAACTTTTGGAAGTGGAACTATAGCTCAATTCATACTATGTTAACCTCAAGAAAAATAGGCTGACAACAGCACTCAGGCCCTGAGTTCAAGTCCCAGGACTGGCACAGAAACAAAACAGTTAACAAGAGCTGCAGAGGTTCAAAAGCAGCACTTACTAGTTTTTTTTGTTTGTTTGTTTTTTGGGGGGGTCCGGTGGTGGGGCCTGAACTCTGGGCCTGGGCGCTGTCCCTCAGCTCTTCAGCTCAAGGCTAGCACTCTACCACTTGAGCCACAGTGCCACTTCCGGCTATTTTTTTCTGCTTATGTGGTGCTGAGGAGTCGAACTCAGGGCCTCATGCAGGCAAGGCAAACGCTCTACCACTGAGCGACCTTCCTAGCCCTGCACTTACTAGTTTTTAACATATCAGGTTGATAGAGATTTTTTTAAAAAATTGTGTCTGCCCAGTGCTGGTGGCTCACACCTATAATCCTAGCTACTCAGGAGGCTAAGATCTGAGAATCACAGTTTAAAGCCAGCCCAGGCAGGAAAGTCCATGAAACTCTTATTATCCAATTAACCACTATAAAACCAGGAGTGGTGCTGTGGCTCAAAGTGGTAGAGTACCAGACTTGAGCAAAAAAGCTCAGGGACAGCTCCCAGGCCCTGAGTTCAAGCCCCATGGCTGAAAAAAATTTTTGTCTGTGAGCACAGGGTATTAGGAGTAAGGAAGAAAGCTCTGTCATATTGTCAACCTAACTCTCTGCCAAGGTCAGTTTGACAGTATTCATTACAAATGCATATGTCCTTTGACCCTGTGTTTCCACAAGTAAGCTTTTATTTTCCTGACAAACTCATGCTTTGAGAAGCATAGGCTGCTAAGGTATTTATTGTACAAGAATAAAGGATTGTACACAGTTATGCCTTATAATGAAACTGAAACTTTAGAAAAGAAATATAGCCAGAAGCTGGGTGTGGCAGCAAATGGCTATAATCCCTGAGCCTGAAAACTGATACAAGAGAATCACAAATTCAAGAGAAGGGAGGAGGGCTGGGAAGATGGCTCAGTGGTAGAGTGCTTGCCTTGCCCTGGGTTCGATTCCTCAGCACCACATAAGCAGAAAAAGCAGGAAGTGGCACTGTGGCTCAGGTGGTAGAGCGCTAGCCTTGAGCTAAAGAGCTGAGGGACAGCACCCAGGCCAGAGTTCAAGCCCCACGACCAACAACAAAAAAGAGAGAGAGAGAAGGGAGGAGAGGGAACACGAGGAGATGGAAGGGAGGGGAGGGGAGGATAAGGGAGAGTCCAAGAGTTTGGGACCAGCCTGGGTAAAATAGCAAGACCTAGTATAAAAATAAAACAAAATAAAAAGGAAAGATGTTCAATAAAGAATGATGCCCAAGATATATTGTAAAAGAGAAAACAAGATATAGAATAGCACCTATCAGATGATCAAGAACAAGGCAAGAAAAAAGGAAGAAAACCACACACACACACACACACACACACACACCAACACACACACACACACACATCTTATGGCATGTACATAAAGCCTTTCATCAATGGCCAACCATGAGAAGGGTTGCTGAGTTACTGGCAACAAAATTTCTATCTTTCCCACTGTCTTTATTACTTTGGAGGCTTTGTTTTGTTTCTCGTTACAAGTTTCTTCAAAACAATAAAATTTCCTCCAACATTAATGTGGTTGCTAACCATATCCATGGACAAATCTACCTCTAAACTGGCATTTGGTGGTTGCCCCCAACCCCAGCCCTAGCCACAGCCACAGCTTTCAGCACCAGGAAGAAGCCCTCCATCTGTAGGCAGCTCTGTTGGCTTCCCCTGTGAGTCTTGCAGGACATTTCTCTCCAGACCTTTGTGCCAAGGACTGCCAGGCACAGGATGTCTGCTGGTTGGGTGGCAGGTGAGATCCCAGGGGGAAGATGGATGTATTCCTAGAGAAACTGAATACCATTGTTGATAAAGTGCCCCCAGAAATGACTCTAGGTGGGATGGGGCATGGCTCAACTGGTAGAGCACCTGCCTAGCAAGCACAGGCCCTGAGTTCAGAGAGACAATGGGGGGGGGGGCGTGGAGAGAAACTACTTAATAGACAAAGATCAAGAGGATCACGGCTCAAAGCCAGCCAGATCCTATCTTAACAAATAAGTCAGGCACAATGGTTCACATCTGTAATCTCAGATGCACGTAAATTATAAGAAGCAAGTGGCCCAAGGCTGGTCCAGGGAAAGGAAGATGCAAGACCCCACAGAAACAGAACTAAATAAAAAGGGCTGGAGACATGGCTGAAGTGATGGAGCATCTGCCTACCAAGTTCAAGCCCTGAATTTAAACCTCAATACTGGGGGGGGGGGGGGGGACAAGGAAAGAAAGACAAGGAAGAAGGAAGAAAGGAAGGAAGGAAGGGAGGGAGAGAGGGAGGGAGGGAGGGAGGGAGGGAAAAAAATGGTGATCTAGTTCTCAGTTCTCTGGGGGCATCAACTCAGTAGTGGCTGCAGGATCCAAGACCAAGGCTAAAAAAGAGGGATAGTACAGCAGTAGGCTGTCTTTCCTGGCACTGTGTGAACTAAAATCAAACAAAACAACAAAAAAGGAGGAAATCCATGGAAAAATACAAGAATGTGTATATATATACATGCATACATATATATAATGTTCAGAAAATTATAAATGTATTTTACACATGGGTCTGGAGCCTTCCTACTCCAGTTCTGGTCCACAGTACATAGAAATCATCTGAAAACTCGTTCCAAATAGAACATCCCAGGCCCTACAGAAAGAATCAGAATCTGCATTTTAACAAGAGCCCTAGGGAATCTGAGCAAGCATTACAGCCTGAGATAGACGGCCCCTGCCTCAGAGAACTGCCCACAGCAGCCCCACCTGGTTTCCATGGTCTGTAGCTAATAAAACAACTGCTTTTCCCCCTAACTGGGGCTCCATCCCCCGTGAGACACCAGGGCCCAGGCTGTTCCCATTAGGGGAGGCTTTCAGCAGCTCCTCCCAGACCCAGGCTGGCCTCCTGCCCGGTGCCCTGGCAGGTCCTCAGCCAAGGAGACAGCTCACTTCCTCCTCCCGGAGCCATGGGGACTTCTCAGAACGGAAACTTTTGAGAGTTCTGCACTCACCCAGATGTAAACTCTTTCCAACATGAATAAAGATATATCTGTCTGGCTCAGATTTATTCAACATTGGTATTTATTTATCCATCCACCCAGGGCCCCTGGGTACCTACCTGGTACCCTGACTGAGAGGTGTAAGAGAAGTCAGGGGAGGAGCAGGCCCCATCAGGGAAGGAGGAAAAAAGCAAGGCCAGCATGGCTGCTGCTTCTACATCTTTGAGCCCTCTGGAAATTCTCCAGGCCACATCTGGAGGCCACATCTGGAACCCGTGCTGCTGGACTTTTCAGAGCAGCAAGGAGGAGGAGGAGGACGAGGACGAGGACGAGGAGGAGGAGGAGGAAGGGAGAGGGAAAGGGCTGTGCTGGTGTTGGACCAGACCACCCAGGAGTTTGTAGAGAAACTTCCCCCACTACACTCCCCCCCACCACCCAAACTCCCAGCTCTCTAACCCCAATCTCTGTAAAGTACAGAGGCAGCCAGCCCCAGCTCAGTACCCCATTCTGCTGCCTTTCTGGGCTCCGTCTACCCCAAGCTGGAAGGACTCTGTTCAAGCCAAACTCTGTCCTAGATCTTTCCACTCCCCTCCACCTCCCGACATCAGCCCTCCCCTAAACAGAGCTCTGAGGCCTCCTCTTCTCCTTTTCTAGTCCCTCTTAGGGCCCTCCTCTGTGTGGCTAAAGTCTCTTAAACTAAAACAAAACCAAGCTGTAAAACCATGAATGAATGTACAGCCCCTGAGAATTTCAAAGGTGCTGCCTTTGCCATAGTGAGACTCTAAACCTCCTCCTTTGGTGCCTAATACCCTCAAGGTAATTCTTTCCCTTGCTCAGTAGGGGAAATGTTAAAAGGCTGGACAAGGTTTCTCAGCCTGTAGCAGCAGAGATCTCAGGGCTCAGAGACTCACTGAGCTGCCATCTGCCTCAGGCCCTCCCTGAGAAGGCCCCCAATCACCCAGGCCATCAGACAAGCCTTTCTCCAACAGCTACCTCCTGACATTCCTAACCCTAGAAATGGCTATATCCCTTGCCTGGCCCACCAGACCTCCAATTCAGAATCGTGTTTCCTCCACACCCCCTTAACTGTCCCCTACTCTAGGTCCACCCTCTCTTTCCAATCACTACTGAGATTGATTACAGGCTCTGGGGACTTCCAGGTTCTGGAGCTTTTCGATCTCATTTCTATCAACTGCCCTCAAGCCTGGACTAACTTCAAAAGTTATTCCCCTTCCTGTATTCACAGCCTTTGCAATGTGACTTTGTATCTCCTTCCATCAAGAGGAATAGTCTACTTCCCTCCCCATCCAGCTGGCCCACCCCCATGGATTGCTTTGGCTAACTGAACATGGCAGAAGTGATGATGTGCCAGATCTGAACCTAGGCTTCAAGATGCCATCTGCATTTCTGCTTCATTTGGAAATCTATCCAGCCACCTTGTGAACAAGCCCTGAATAGTCTTCTGGAGGATGAGAAACCATACAGCCTTCAGGAAGGCCAGGCTGGCATCAAGTCCCAGCCACCTTTAGAGTAAGCCAACTTGGTTACCTATCTTGTACTATCTCTCCTTCCAGTTTCACCCCCCTCCATCTGTCTCTCTCAGACTCCCAATAAACTACCCATCCCCTCATAAGCCTTCATCTTTGACTCTGTTTGTGGGAACCCATGGAATCCAAAGGTCAGAGAAGTTAAGTCACTTGTTCAGGATCACACAGCTCATTTTCAGACTGAAATCAATAGAAAAAGTGAAAACTTACACCTAATGATGAAGCACAGTCACATGATTGGAAAAGAAGAAAAAAAAAATCACATGGTTTTTATCTGTATGATCAAACCACAAACAGATACTCAATATTGTTCAATCAACTGACAAAGGGCTCTTCCAATACTGTTCTAAGGACCTGAACACATATGTTAAACAAATAATATTTAATATTTAATGATCCAAGTTATGATAGAATACATTTTCCTTATAAAATGTAAACAGAAGCCAAGTACTGGTGGCTCATATCTACTTTCCTAGTTACTTAATGAGGCTGAGAGCTGAAGATTATGGTTCAAAACCAGCCAGGTCAGCGAAGTCCATGAGACTCTTTCTTTTTTTTTTTTTTTTTTTTTGTCCATGAGACTCTTATTTCTAATTAACCACCAAAAATCTGAAAGTGGAGCTGTGGCTCAAGAAGTGGTATAGTGATTGCCTTGAGCAAAAGAAGCTCAGAGACAGTATCCAGGCCCTGAGTTCAAGCTCCAGTTCTGACATGCGCACAAAAATAGAGGGGACAGACAGAACAGATTGTAGATAAAGTTACAGTGCCTGTGGCTGTGTCCCTCTCTATCTTTAATCCTTCCCCAAAGACAACTGCTTTTTCTATGTATTTACAGGCATGCTAGGTATTGTCTTCTGATCTACAAGTGTTCATATGCTACATTCTGCAACAGAATTTTTCATTTGTCAACTTATCTTGGAGTTATTTTTTCTTTCTATTTTTTTTTCTGAGAGTACTGGGGTTTGCATGCCAGGTATCATGCTTGCTACACAGGTACTCCACAATGTGAGTTACATCCCCCAGCCTTTTGGGGCTTTAGTTATTTTTTGGATAGGGTCTCATGTGTTTGCCTGGACTACAATCCTCCTACCTATGTCTCTCATATTGCTGGGGTTACAGACATGAACCATACCTGATTTCTTTGTTGAGATGAGGTCTCACTGACTTTTTGCCTAGATTGTCTTCAAACTCTGATCTTCTCTAATCTGTTCTCTAATGAGTTGATTATAGGCATGAGCTACCATGCCCAGCCTAAAGCTATTTCTCTCTGCCACAGAAGGATGAACAAACAATAGTTTAACCTTTCTCCTACTAGTAGGTCTTGGGCTCTTGCTAATCTTTTCATTTCCACTATTCCTAACATTGATGCACCCCTGAATTGACTTTTTCCCCCCTGATTCTAGGGCTTGAACTATGAGCCTGGGCCCTGTCCCTAAGCTCCATTTGTTCAAGGCTAGTGCTCTACCTCTTGGACCACAGCTACACTTCCAGTTTTTTCTGTGATTAATTGGAGATAAGAGTCTTAGAGACTTTCCTGCCTGGGCTGGGCTTTGAACCACAATCCCCAGGTCTCAGCCTCCTGAATAGCTGGGATTATAGCTATGCACCACTGGTGCCCAGCTATGAATTAACATTTTTGAAACATCAGCCAACTTGCTATAAATGATTGCCATCCACTGATTTATTTGCACACCTTCATCCCTGCATGGTACAGTTAACTTTGCATGAGCAGTCATCTACAACTCTGTGAACAAGGAGTCAGGAACACAGCCAAGGAGCCAAGGTAGGAATAAGCAGGGTCCGGAAAGTGGAGAGGCCAGACTCCATGATGCAGCAGTATTTTATATGGTCTTGGGATCAAGACAGAGAATCCCAACTACAGAATATGGACTATGCAGGAAGTAGACCAAGGCTGGGATTGGACCTGGAAATGGGGAGCACATGTGCTCGCCTAGGCAACAGCAAGAGGTGACGCATGCATCATCATGTCTGAACAAAGGCAGGGGTGAGGGGCATAAAGAAGAGGAGATAATACCGGCAAGATTCCAGAGGACTGCTGATTGGTTAGGCAAGCCAAGTGGGCAGAGAGAAATTAATGCCTAACTTCTGGCTTGGGTGACTGACTGTTCCATCCATATTCCCTGGGCACATGAGGGTTGACTGAACGCCATTAAAATTCAAAGCATGTACCCCTTTAACCGAACCACACATCTAGCTATATATTCAAGAGGCATAAACAAGGTATTCACAGCAAGAATGTCTAAAACACTGAAAAACTAAAACAACCCAATTTGATTAGGAGGAGTACATAAAATATATCAATAGCTTTGGACACTAAGCAGCTCTAAAAAAGAATAAGGCCGGTGGCTGGGAAGGTGGCTCAGTGGTAGAGTGCTTGCTTTGCATGCCTGAGGCCCTGGGTTCGATTCCTCAGCACCACATAGGCAAAAAGAAAAAAGCTGGAAGTGGCGCTGTGGCTCAAGTGGTAGAGCACTAGCCTTGAGCTGAAGAGCTGAGGGACAGCATCCAGGCCCAGAGTTCAGGCCCCATGACTGGACCCCCCCCCAAAAAAAAGAATAAGGCCAGGTGTTGATGGCTCATACCTGTAATCCTAGCTACTCAGGAGGCTGTGATCTAAGGATCACAGCTTGAAACCAGCTTACAGGGAAGTCTGTGAGACTCTTTATTTTTCACCATTTGAATTTTTTTGGGGGGGGGGGGTCCGGTCGTGGGGCCTGAACTCTGGGCCTGGGCACTGTCCCTCAGCTCTTCAGCTCAAGGCTAGCGCTCTACCACTTGAGCCACAGCACCACTTCCGGCTTTTTTTTTTTTTTTGCTTATGTGGTGCAGAGGAATCGAACCCAGGGCCTCAGGCATGCAAGGCAAGTGCTCTACCACTGAGCCACCTTCCCAGCCCCACCATTTGAATTTTTTATTGTTATTGTTGAGTTGATATATAGAGAGGTTACAGTTACATGAATCAAGTAACGAGTAATGAGTACAATTCTTTTGAACCATGTCTCCCCTTCCATCACTTTTCCCCAGTTTTTCACTCCTGTGGGATTCTTACCTCTAATTAATCACCAGAAAAGCAGAAAGTGGAGTTGTGGCTCAAGTGATAAAATGCTAGCCTTAAATACAAAAGCCCAGAACCTGAGTTCAAGCCCCAGGACTGGCAGAAAGAAAAGCAAGGAAAGAAGGAAGGAAGGAAGGAAAGTTAAGAAGGAAGGAAGGAAGGAAGGAAGGAAGGAAAGAAGGAAGAGAAAGAAGGAAGAAGGAAATAAAGAGAAAAAAAGAAAACAATGGGCAGTGCTGAGGCCTCTTTCCCTAAAGCCTGGCTGGTCAGCACAGGACAGAATGGTTATGCTGACCCCCTGAGGGATACTTCTTTAGTGAGGGTGTCTGAGGTGCTAGGCCCAAGAATCTCACTATGGTGTTCTGTCCTACCTCCTCACTGGTCCACCTGAAGTCATCATTTCCAAAAGCCTCTTCCAATCCTCTAGCCTGCTCTGGCCTACAGAGGCAAGGAGATTGGGAGTTTGGAGGACTAGGGACAGTTATTTAAATCTCTAGGGGCACAGAGAGCTAAGAAGGTACTTTTAGCAGTCTCTTGATGATTAGAACTCCCTTTCCTGTCTATGACATGACCTGTCCTGTGCTGCACACTGGGAACACAGTGCAAGATGAACAAAGGCCCTGTGCTCATGAAATTGACACCATGATGGGAGACCGATAACAAACGGGTAACATAGAGACTGCATTCAGTGATAATAAATATCCTAGAGACAAATACAGCTGATATAGCCAAAAGGCCTAAAGGAAATTAAAGGAGGGATCCAGGCAGATATCTGGGAGTAAGTATGCCATTCATGGGGATTGCCAGTGCCAAAGCTCAGAAGAGAAAGGGATAGAAGGATGGAAGGTGAGAGGTAGTGGGACAGAGATCGCACAAGGTTTGTAGACACTGTTAGCACTGTGGCTTTGGCTTACAGTGAAGTAGGAACCATGGGTAGCTTTCAATCAGAGGAGGAACTGAGTTCAGCCTGTAACAGGTTACTCTATATAGCATGCCTGGAATCACCCCGGAAGCAGGTAGATGGGGATAGAACAAAGGAGGACACTGAGAGGTTGATACTGCAGTGGTGCAGGCACAAGTGATGGTGGCCCAGGTTGGACATGGAGATGATAATGGTCAGGTATTTTAAAGACATGTATGATGGAAGTGCTTGATTGAAGGCTTGGGGGTGACAGCCTCTGGCCTGTATAACTCATCTAGAAACATGAGGAATGAGGGGAAGACTGCAGAAGCAGCAGGCTCAGGGACATGAGTGAGAAATTAGCTCAAGGTTAAACTGACTCATCTGAGGTTGGTGGTTAACTTGGCAGAGAAGTTTCCTAGTAGGATGGGACAGCCAATCAAAACTCTATATTAAAAAAACAACAATGTGCTTGCCCACAGGAAAACTTGGACATGATTATTCACAGCTTTGTTCCTAAGAATCCAGAATGAAGGACAACTCATATGTCTACAAAGGAATGGATAACAAATTATCATCTACTCATATAATGGAAAACTACTCAACAAGAAAAAGGAACAAACTGCTATATGGGTAACAATCTGGCTGAACCCCAGATGCATCATGCTAAGCAACAGGAGACCTACACCAAGGCCTATAAAGTTCAAGAGCAGGCAAAAACTAAACTCAGATCAGAAATCACTTTCTGTGCAGAAGGGGAAAGGTTGATTGAACAGGAAGTCTTCAATGAGCCTTTCTGGGGAATAAATATGTTCTCTATGTTGATCCTGGTTGTAAGTACATAAACAAATTAGGAAAACATTATCTGCATTGAACCTTTAAGATGTATGCATTTTACTGTGTATAAACTAAACTCTAACTTCCTTTTTTTTAATGGCAGAGTGATAAAAAAAAAATGGCTGTTGGGGCTAGGCTTTGCCTGGATTACCAGTTCCTCATAACAGAAAAACAGACACCAAAAAGATGGAATGCAATAAATAGTCTTTATCATTTCGAGGAGGAGGGCTGGACAACAGCTGAAATCTCTTATTTGATTTGGAGAAGCCCAATATCATGACTTGTTTACTCCAGCAATGAAGGCCAGAACCAAGCCCAGCTTTCCCTGTTCATGCTTCTCAGAGCGCTGAGCCTGGGATAAGGGCCCCAGAAAAGCAGGGGCAGCTGAGAACATGACCACAGACAGAAACAGTGATATCATTACCCATCAGCCATATACCTCCCATGGTCAGTCCTTCTGGTCAACCCTATGAAACCTCTGCAGGTCTAACAAGTCTCTCCTCTTCTTAGGCCATCAAAGACAGTTTCTGCAGATCATGACCAAATGCCTAGGCTATTAAACGCTTGTGTTGGGAAAACCTAGAGTACATTGTCACAGACATCTGGGTAGTATCCCAAGTCACTCTGGTTTGTCAAGTCCTAGATGATTACAGGGATCTGGTCCTGGGACCAGCAGCCACTGTCACAAGGAAGAATCATTGGGTAGGAGGCCTTGGAAAGGCAGGCTGGCCCAGATAAGGGCATGTTTTGGTTCTGGATTTAGGGGGTTTCAGTTCAGCATTCTTGATGAATTTGGGGGCAAGTCAAGGCAATTTATGAGATTAAATCAAATACATAGAGCTGGATCCTCACAACTTAGACTAAGGATTCCAGCAGGAAGGCTTTCAATGAATGAAAGGCCCAGGAACCTGCCAGGGAATATATCTTGGTAATGAAGTGCAGCCTGGGCCTCAGGGTATTCTCAACAAGAAGACAGACTCTAAGATGTGAGATATGAGGAGTAGGTGTAGTAGCTCACACCTGTAATTCCAGCTACTCAGGTTGGCAGGACTGAGGCTTGAGGCCAACCAAAGCAAAAATTAGCAAAACTCCACTCCAAACCAAGAAGTCATGTAATGGTACATTCCTGTAATCTCAGCTTTGTGGTAGTCTGTAGGTAGAAGAATCACACTCTACAGCTCCGCCTAGGCAAAAACACAAGATTCTTATGTGAAAAATGACTAAAGCAAAAAAGGGCCAGATGAATGGCTCAAGTGGTTTAAAAAAAAAAAAGTGTCTACCTAGCAAGCAAGAGGCCCTCAGTTCAAACCCCAAACTACTCCAAAAAGGCTGAAAGTGGCACTGTAGCTTGAGTGGTAGAGTGAGAATGAAGAAGCTCAGAGAGGGCTGAGAAGGTGGCTCAGTGGTAGAGTGCTTGCCTTGCATGCCTGAGGCCCTGGGTTCGATTCCTCAGCACCACATAAGCAAAAAGAAAAAAATCCAGAAGTGGCGCTGTGGCTCAGCCTTGAGCTGAAGAGCTGAGGGACAGCGTCCAGGCCCTGAGTGTTCAGGCCCCACGACCAGACTCAAAAAAAAAAAAAAAAAAGAAGCTCAGAGACTGTGCCCAGGCCCTGAATTCAAGCCCCAGAACTGGCAAAATCAAGAAGAAGGAGGAGGGAGAAGGGGGAGAAGGAGGATGAGGGGTGGGGGAAGAGAGAGGTGGAGGAGAGGAAAGAAGAGATACAAGCTGAAGATGTGGCTTAGTGGCACAACATTTAACTAGCTTGTGTGAAGCCTTGAACTTAATCCCCAGTTCTCCAACATAGTGAGGTGTGTGTGTGTGTGTGTGTGTGTGTGTGTGTGTGTGTGTGTGTGTGTGTGTGTGTGTGATACAGTACTAGGCCAGCCCCACCAATAGAGAGGAATGCAAAGAAGGATCTAGCTGAGGTCAGCAGCTTCTCTGAATCTTTGGTAGGGCTGGATGTTGCTCTTGTGTATTAAGTCAAACCAAGCTGGGGCAAAGGAAAGAGTTTTGACCCCTGAGGTTTAGGCATATCACTTAGCTAGTGAAGTGGCAAATCCTTCCAGAACATAATGTTTTGAAATAATAAGCATTTATGCATCTAAGTTAGCTGGACAACGAGGTCACACATGTCTGTGGTCAGCTATGAGTTGAGTGAGTGACTTCGCTCACGTTGGCTGTTTTCTCTGACATGTTTTAGCATCAGAGGCTGATGTGATGTGTCCTGAGCCAAGAAGCTTGTCTCTGGTTCACAGGGTCTCTCATCCTCCAGTGTTCAAGAGACCAGGCAGAGTGTTCAAGAGACCAGGCAGAAGCAAGTAGAGCCTCCTGAAAACTAAACTCAAAAGAGACTCAATGTCATTTCTAGCACCTTCCAATGGCCAGAGCAAGTCACAATTCCAGACCAGATTCAAGGAGTAGGGAAACAGATTCTACCTCTCACTGGGAGGAGCAAGAAGACTATATGTGGAGTGTTGGGTCATGAAGATTCGGAGAATTGAAACTGCCCTTGCAATCAAGGCAAAGATGAGCCTGACACAAAACCTACCAAATCCCTAACCTACCTTGGCTATTTAGAGGATAGTCTCTGGCCCAACTCTCCACAGGAGAGCCTCTCCCCCCTGGAATCTAGACTAGGAAAGATCCTAGGACCAATTATGAGAGCCCTGGAGGCCATTCCTCATCTGATCTGAGTACAGAGAGGTGAGGCAGGAGCACCACACCAGGAAGAACCGGATACATCTCACATTTCACTCTCCTCCCTTCTAGCTTCTCCTAGGCACCAAGTGGGCCCCAAGGCTCTGATTCAGTCAAGCCTCCTCGGGGTAGGCCTCCCAACTCCCAAACTTCCCCTCCCATGTTACCTTCCCATTTCTGGCTCTTCAGAATTATTTTCTTCTGATCCTTATGTTGGAGAAGATAAATGAATTCAGCAAGTTTTCTCTCTCTTAGGGTCAGGGGAAGTTAGGCAATAGATTTTATCTCTAGGTGACAAGAGTAAGAATGCTAACAGTTTCTATTTATTGCATACTTGTCAGGTGCTTCTCAGAGATTATTCTGGGTTTTTGTTTTTGTTTTTTTTTAATGTTACTGGCACTAACTAGAGCATTCACTTTCTTGAGAGGCATTTTTGGTTCATCAGTACCATCTTCCATGGTTAGAGAAGGTAGTAGCAGTAGAAATACCTGCTGGGCACTGTAGTTGCCCTAGGTTTGGGGCAGAACAGTGCAAGGTGGGCATACCAGCACTGGTAAGAGAAATCAAAAGAGGGGGCTGGGAAGGTGGCTCAGTGGTAGAGTGCTTGCCTTGCATGCCTGAGGCCCTGGGTTTGATTCCTCAGCACCACATAAGAAAAAAGCCAGAAGTGGTGCTGTGGCTCAAGTGGTAGAGTGCTAGCCTTGAGCTGAAGAGCTGAGGGACAGCACCCAGGCCCAGAGTTCAGGTCCCACGACAGGACCCCCCCCCAAAAAAAGAGAGAAATCAGAAGAGATGGCTCTTATTTTCAATGGACAAAATCACTTGAGGCCCTCAAAAGTAGTAGGCACTGGTTTGGCTCTTTCCACTTCAAGTGACTAGTATTTGTGATTTTTTTTTTGCTCAATGGCTTTCTTAGGCCACTTGACTCCATTGTATTCATTTAACATCTGACCCAGGACCTCTCAGTAAATGAATGATGGATGGTAAGTAAGTACCTGCTAGAGTCTGATTCTAAAATGACTAAAGTCCCAAGTGTTAAAAGATTAGTCTTTAGTTTAGTACTATTGGAATTGAACCATTTTCCAACAGAGGAGTACAGATGGCTAATAAATACTTGAAAAAATGTTCAACATCCTTAGTGGTAAAATAAATGCCAATCATAATATCATTGAAAATCCAACTCACCTTATAGAGAATGGCAATCATCAGGAAAATAAACTGGCTGGGTGCCAGTGGTTCATGCCTATAATCCTGGCTACTAAGAAAGTTGAGATTGGAAGATCTTGTTTTAAAGACAGCCTCAGCAGACAAATCCACAAGACTCCAATAAAACAGCAAACACTAGAACTGAAGGGATGGCTCAAATGATAGAGTACCAACTGTGAGGGAAAAAGAAAGCCAACCAGGAAGGAAGGATGATGGATGGATGGATGGATGGATGGATAGATGGATGGATGGATGGATGGACGGATGGATGGAGAACAGCAAATAAGCAACAACAAATGCTAGTAGGATGTGAGAGAAAAAGGGCCATTATACACTGTTACTGGAAATATAAACTGGTGCAGCTACCAAATAAATCATTAATAGAGGTTCCATTAAAATTAAAGATAGAGCTAGGCATCGGAGGCTCATGCCTGTGATCCTAGCTAATCAGGAGGCTGAGTTCTGGGAATCATGGTTCAAAGCTAGCCCAAGCAGAAAAGTCCCTATATGACTTTTTTTTTTCTTTTTTTTTTTTTCTTGGTCATGGGGCTTGAACTCTGGGCATGGGCACTGTCCCTCAGCTCTTCAGCTCAAGGCAAATGTTCTATCACTTGGGCCACAGCACCACTTCTGGTTTTCTGGTGGTTAATGGGAGATAAGAGTCTTATGGACTTTCCTGCCTGAGCTGGCTTTCAACCTTGATTCTCAGATCTCAGCCTCCTGAGTAGCTAGGATTGGCCCTATGAGACTCTTATCTCCAATTATCTCCACTCAAAAACCAGAAGTAGTGCTGTGGCTCAAAGTGGTAGACTACTACTAGCTTTGAGCAAAAGAGCTCATGGACGGTGCACAGGCCCTGAGTTCAAGCCCCACAATCAACAACAACAACCAAAAACAAAATAAAAAAAACAAAAAACTAAAGATAGAACTGCCATATGATCCTGGTCTACCATGCCTGGACATTTATCTGGAGGAAAGTGAGTAATTTACAGTCAAGATACTTTCACACCTATATTTATAGCAGCACTATTCACAATAGCCAAAATATGGAATTAGCCTATGTCCCCATTAACAAATGATTGGATAAAGAAAGTAGAGTCTTATTCAGGCATAAAGGAAAACAAAACTATGTCATTTACATAAACTAGAAATTATCATGTTAAATGAAATAAGCTGGATTGGAAAAGACAAATATCACATGTTCTTTCTTATATACAGAGTCTAACCCTTAAAAATAAATAACAGGAATCTAAAACAGGATCTGTTTTGGAGGAGGGGAGGAATGGAAAGGTTTGTAAGGGGGGGTGTGAATATGGGTGGAAATACTTTATGCAATTCAGTATAACCTCATCATTTAACAAAGGTTAGCTGAAGGCTCCATCCAGCTTAGGGTGTATGGCTATAACTAGTAATGTCTGCTTGAACATAGAGTAGGTGAACAGTGGCCTTACATCTGCCACCACTGTTAAATGCACATTCATTTTGCCTGGCTCTAGTGGCTCATTCATGTAATCCTAGCTACTCAGGAGGCTGAGATCTGAGGATTGAGGCTCAAAGCCAGCCCAGGCAGAAAAGTTCATGAGACTTTTATCTCTAATAAACTACTCAGAAAAAGCCAGAATTGGTTCTGTGGCACAAGTGGTAGAGCACTAGCCTTGAGCAAAAGAAGCTCAGGGACAGCACCCAGGCGCTGAGTTCAAGCCCCAGGACCAACCGGCAAAAACAACAACTAAAAAAAAAAGAAAGAAAGAAAAGAAAGTTCTATCATGGTGAAGTTAGTTCAGTTTTTTTCTTTAGCATTCCTGCCTCCTCCCCCCTCCCCCCCTCCAACGCTGTCTCTGCCTCTAGCTGACTACTTCCTTCATCTGACTTGCCCCACCCCAGGCAGCAAGCCTGTGCAGTGAGCCTCGTTACCTATTTTGTGACTGAGGACCCTGAGGTTCTGAGTGACTTTCCCAGCATCACTGGATGGGTAAGAACAGAACAGAGGTTTTCAGTCACATCTATCTAACACCAAAACCCAACCTTCTCCCTCTATCCTTCTAGAAAAGGCAGCATTACAGGGCTTTAACCAAAGAGAACAGCCCCATATATCTTTTCATTAAGAGGCCTCTGCCAATGCATGCCCTGAATCTTTGGCTATCTTCTCCAGTCAAGTGGTCTAGAAGGTTCTTTGAGAGCCATCAAGGATCCTTTCCCTTCCCCATGGCTACCACAGCAATTCCTGCGTCAGATCTGGTCCAGTCTCTCACCCCTGCTGGGGCCCCTAGCTTTCACTTTTTCTGTCCTTGAGCAGCTGTTTCTCAGAGAGGGCTGGAGGCCACATGCAAAGCTGCAGACGAAATTTAAACTAGAGCAGGCGTGACTGAAGGACTTCCAAACCCCTAAGTTATGGAAAAATCCTGCTGAGGCCTTTCCAGGGTGGTGACTCAGCTCTCCCTAGGCAGAGGCTGTGAGAAGGGGCTGCACACTGCAGTCTAGCCCTGAAGCCCACTGACCAGGCAGGCAGCTTGCTTGCTTGCTTGCTTGCTTGCTTGCTTGCTTGGGCTTGGCTCATGCTCTCATTCAGGGAGGAGCCCAGGACCTCAAATACATTTCTGCCACTTAACATCTGGTATTCTGACTTCCCATTCTGAGAAGCCTGGGGGGTGGGACTCGCAGATCCACTAGTGTAACCCTCAACTTCTCCTATCCCAGCCCAGGTAGAGGCTCCCAGCTTGTTTCTGGTGCTATGTTTGGCAGCAGCAGTGGGGGTGGGGGCGGAACCCAGAGAACTTCTGAAGGCTAGGAGTCCTGATTTAACTCAGACATGAAGCACTCCTTCCCTCCAAGGAGGTACTCAGTCCTATCAAACCTACAACCCAGCTCTGGAGCACAAAGGGCTTAAGTAAGCAACTGAGTTCAATGCCAGCAAAGCCTGAGGTTCCATTTGTCACTAGCAGGTATGTTCAGTCCCATTTCCTAGAATCAGAGCCTGGAGTGGTGATCTGTTACCAAGGCAACAATCTACGGAGAGAGGGGCAGGGAGGAAAGCAAGACAAGGCCAGGGAAGATGGTAAGTAGGGATGTGGCTTCAGCCTGATTCACAGGAGCTCTGGAGTATGAATGGTCTACAGTTGTTGCCCCTGGAGGGAAGAAAGCCAAACCTCTGTGTACTTGTATCAGTCATTTATTGCCCACCCCTGGGGTTGGGAGAAGATTTAAGTTCCTAGGTTCTGGACAAGGACCATTCCATCATCAAAGGAGGTCTCAGGTATAGGCTGTAGGCTGTAGACACAGCCCTGGCAGCAGCTGTGGGAGGAGCATGCTGGTTGGGGAAAGAAATCCAATTGGAGTATTGATGTGCCCATCACTCATGGCTGAATAGCACATGACAACAGAGGCAGAATTGATGCAGCTGCAAGCCAAGCTCCACCAAGGAGTGCTGCTGACACAGAAACTCAGAAAGAGGCATGGAAGAGACTCCACCTTAGAGCTATGGAGAGAGCATGGCCCTGCCTGCCAATACTTTGATTTGGGACCTCCAGCTTCCAGAAGAGTACAAGGGTAAATTTCTGCTGTTTATGGCCATCCGGAGCATGGGACTTTGTTACAGTGGCCCTTAAAATGCAACGCTTTACTAGAATTTAGTAGTCACTGCCCAGTAGTTTGCCCAAGTGCCCTCTACTCAATTTCCAAAGGAATCTGCGGGTTCCATCCTGGAAACTGGTGCGCACACCCATGTACTACCTTCCTCAGAGATCTGTTAAAACTGCCAGTTGTTCTTCCCCAGGCAAATCCCCCTAAACTACCACCTTTGCCCAGGGTGGAAGTGAAGGCTCACAGAGGACTAGTAACTTGCCCAAGTTCCTCCAGCTTGGCAAGACCTGAACACAAACAGACTGGTTCCAAAGCCTGAGTTTTTTTTTTCTTTTCAGTCATTTAGGCCCCAAAGAGCATCCACCTGCTAAGATACCGGCTGCGTGTTTCCCCTGCTGGCTCACCTCAGGTTTCATGCTGTGAGTCAGAGCAACCAAGATTTTATGAGCCCTCTAATGGGCCAACTACCTGATAATATGATTATGCAAAAAGCCACATGTGAAACTCCCGCCCTAATAACCACGTAATTTATAAGGAAATGAGTCTACCTACTCCCCAGCCTTTGGCTGCCTGCCCTTCACAGAGGTTCTGCAGAAAAAAGAGGTTCAGGGCAAAGCAGGAAAGCACCAGAGAGAGATCCTTCTCCTGAGATCAGAGAGCTTCCTCCTGCCTTGGCCCCTGAACATTCCTCCAACCATCTGCCTCTAGAATCTACGAGGAAGAAGAAGAGGAGACTTGAAGGGGGCTCAGCCAAAGAGGAAAGGAAGAGCAGGTGGAGGGGGCAGGGTAATGAGATCAAAATGGGTCAGTGGGATGGGTTGTTCAGCTCTGCTGCTTAGAGCTGGGGCAGAGGCAAAACCCACCACATGAAACAGGAAGTCTGTCCTCTCTGCCCTGGGACACCAGAACCAATAGCTAAGATGGGCCAAATGGCGGCAGTAGTCAAGCTCCCCTTTAATAAGCTCTTCTGGATTTCCAGGTTCAGGCTCTAGGTTGTTTTTTTTGTTTTGTTTTGTTTTGTTTTGTTTTTCCCTGACATTTTCTGACCTCTGTCTCCATCAGTACTTCTTTCTTCTTACCTCCCCATGCATTTATTATGTACCAGAAGTCATGATGCCAGTGACACCAGAAAGAGTGAGATTCACACAGTCCCCCACCTTCTGCATACGATAGCTGAGTTTTCACACAACTGTTAGGGCTTCCTGAGATTTAGTCTGCAGTTTTCTGTCCTATCCCTATCCCTATATCTGAATCTTTCTCTCTGACAATAACCTGCTCATCTCCTGTCCTCTTCCTCCTGCTTCTCCTCCTCTTTCTCTAAGGTGGTATGGGTGGAATACAGAGCTTCCTGCATGTTAGGCACTCTACTATTAAGCTCTACCCCTAACTCCTCTTTCAAAAAAGTTCATCTGCTCCCAAGATTTCATGTCTGTTCCACATCAACCACTCTCTTTCCCTGTGGAACTAGCCAGTTTCTAACCATCTCTAAAGCTATCTCCTCTGTGTGTGTGTGTGTGTGTGTGTGTGTGTGTGTGTGTGTGTGTGTGTGTGTGCGAGTGCACACGCGTGCGTGCCAGAACTTGAACTCAGTACCTCTGACTCAGTTTGTTGCTCACTCACTGCTGGCCCTCAACCTTTGAACCATACCTTCCAGCCCAGCGCTTCCTTAGTTAAATGGAGATGACGTCTTGCAGATTTATCTGTCTGAGATGGCTTCCACCTGCGATTCTTCAGGTCTCAGCCCCTTGAGGAGCTAGAAGTAAGCCATTGGCATGAGGCTTCCCTCTTTTTTTTGTTTATTGTTTTTATTTTTAATAAAGAAAAGGGAAATTTTCACAGGTTATTAAGTCCTCTCTTTCTACCAGAGTTCACTGTTCTTCTAAATAATGAGAATATAGCACCTGCCATGTGTTGGGCATGTATCATACCGCTGCATATATCAATTCATTGACCCTTTCCACCAGCCCTAGGAGGTCAATACTACCATGCTGGGATTTGCTCTCAGTTGTTCTTTCTTCTGCCCCACTCCACTGACTTGTGACTTGTTTTGGCTAATGGACTGTGGAAACAACATGTCAGTTCTGAGCTCAAGATTTATGAAAGCATTGTATGTTTCCACTTGCCACTCTAATGCCTGTGACCTTTGCCATGTAAAGAACACACCCTGCACAGTTGTTGGTAGAAACATATAAAGCAGGTCTGAACCCTACCTGAGTCTAGAGCCCAGCCTAGCAGGGCTACAGCCAATCTATGGCTCTGTTGAACCCAAGGGTTATTTATTACACAGTGTTAAGAACAAATTTGTTAAGAACAAATTCTGACTAATACAATTGCCATTTCCCATTTGACACATAAGAAAAAAATCAAAGCTTGCAAAGGCTAGAACTATGAGTCAAGTGGTAGAGTGTCTGCCTAGCAAACATCAGATCCTGAGTTCGAGCCCCAATACCATCAAAAGGAAGAGGAGGAAGAGGAAGAGGAGGAGGAAAAAGTGGTGGTGCTGGTGGTGGTGGTAAAGGAAGAAGAAGAGGAGGAAGAAGAGGAGGAAAACTGAAGCCTGAAGAAACACAGTGACATGTATGGTTATACAGCTTGTAAGAAATGGAACTAGGACACAAATCTAAGCAATCTGGCTGTAGTCCCACTATTCTGTATTGACTCTCACACTGAGAATTAGCATTCTCAAGTACACACTTATACTTTCATTATGTGTGTATATGTACATTACATGTGTACATATACACATTTACAAACAGTATATCTATATAACACATTAATGCATATATACATGTGTACATGCAAAAATGTTTATGTATAAACATACATATATATGAACACTATGCCATAGTATCTTATATTTTTAAGTTCTAAGTAGATGACTATATATATGTATTTATATAATTCTGAAGCATATTTTTTCATTCAACACTATGCTCACCTCATTAAGGGTAATCCAACAACATCTATTTTACCTACTGTATTCCATCTTGTAAATATATCCAACTTCCTATAAGATGGACACTTCCTTTATTTTCAGTTTTTGCTATCTCAGACTGCCACACCCAACATTGTTGTACTTGTTTCATTTTGGGGGGGGGGTCCGGTCATGGGGCCTGAACTCTGGACCTGGGCGCTGTCCCTCAGCTCTTCAGCTCAAGGCTAGCACTCTACCACTTGAGCCACAGCACCACTTCTGGCGTTTTTTCTTTTTGCTTATGTGGTGCTGGGAAATTGAACCTAGAGCCTCATGCATGCAAGGCGAGCGCTCTACCACTGAGCCACCTTCCTAGCCCCACATTGTTGTACTTGTGTACATCAAACCACTCTATGTTCTGCATGTGATGGTGAAATCTCTGGGTCATGGCATGTGTGTCTTTCACTTTATATTACAGAATTGATTGTTGTTTTGTTTTTGTTTTGCATCTTTTTTCTTATTGATGCTGGGGATTTACTTCAGGGCCTATGCATGCAGGCTAACCAAGTTATCTATCACAGAGCTACATCTCCTTTCCAACATTTTACACCAATTTGCATAAGTGTGAGATTTACCGGCAAGGTGTGTGAAGTTACTACAGGGTCTGAGACTGTCTGTTATCTACACACTTGCTATAGAGGATAATGCTGGTGCCTCACACAGACCCCTTTACAGGCTGACAGACTCTGGCTTAGCTGCTGGATATGGCTCCTATTGACTTCCACACAACCCTTGCTGGGTAGAGGCCCTTGGCCGTGAGCATCTTCCACCCAAGCACAGGCCTAATCCTCTGTTCATCTTTTCTTTGGTTTGGCACGCACATGCATGCATGTGTGCACCATCAGTGGGGCTTGGACTCAAAGCCTAGGTGTTGTCTCTTCGCTTTTTCATTCAAGGCTAGCACATACTACTGAGCTATACTTCCACTTCCGGCTTTACTCTCTGAATCGGGATCCTCAGATCTCAGCCTGCTGAATGGCTAGAATTACAGATATGAACCTCCCTTGCCCAGCTCAAAAGGCTTTTTAGAAGCTCTGCATCTGTAACTCTTTCCCAACTTGTTACCCGAGCTTGCATTTATACTCATTGCCAAGTATAAAACCACAGCCCCATTTCCCATAAGGAACTTCATTTCTCTTTCTTTTCCCCTCCCTGCTCATAGAGCCTTGGCACTCTCTAGCTCTTTCCCTCTCTCCTTCCCTCCCTTCCCCATCTCTCCCTCTCCCTCTCCATCTCCCTCTCCCTCCCTCCCTCTCCCTCCCTCCCTTCCTCTCTCCCTCCCTCCCTCTCTCCTTCCCTCTTTCCCTCCCTCACCCCCTCTCCCTCTCCCTCTCCCTCTCTCTCTCTCTCTCTCTCTCTCTCTCTCTCTCTCTGCAATCCAGACAGGCACCACCCAGTCTCTGGGCTGGGCCCCATTCCCTTCCTCTAGTTTTACTTCAAGTGCACATTCTTGGCAGCCTTTAAAACTCTTCCCTGTACAACTCAGGAGTTCCACCCTCACTGTGCCTCTCTGAAGCCCCACCCACCTCTGGTGCCAGGTCTTCAGGAGACCCACCCCACCTGTCTCCTTATTGTTGCTTCCAGGATGCTGTCACCATTACCCTCATCTCACTTCCTCTACCTCCTTCCTCATAGACATTCATACTATAACCTCTGAAGTATGTAGATTTCTTACTCAGTTTATTTCGACATTTTATATCTTAGGCAATAATAAAGCCAGCCCCCTACCTTGACCACAGGGGTACTCTGGCAAATAGAATAATGACCCCTCAAGATGTCCATATCCTAATCTCCAGAACCTGTAGATCTGCCATGCCAGGGACTTTGGGATGTGACAGCAATTACAGATCTTCAGAACAGGAATATTACTAATCCAGTATTATTTAAATTGATCCCATACAATCTAGGGACTTGTGTTAGTTAGCTTTCTATTACTGTGACAAAATACCTGAGATCATCAGTTTACAAAAGGAAATGCTTATTTTGGAGGTTTAAACCCATAGTCATGGCACCATAATTCATGGTAGGAGCTTGTGGTGGAGGAAGGATGTTTGTTTCATGGTACTCAGAAAGCAAAGAGAGAGACAGAAAGGGGTACAGAGTCCCAATATCTTCTTCAAGGGAATTTCCCTAGTTACCTAATTTTCTCCTATACCGCCCTACCTCTTAAAGCTGACACCACTGGCAGTCAAGTCTGTAGTGCAAACTACAGCAGGACCTTATAAAAAAGGAAAGTAGAAGGCAAGAGAATGAGAGGAGATATAGCTATAAAAATATGCTTGTATAGAAGACAGGAAGGAGGGGAAGAAGGAAGAAAGAACAGAAGGAAAGAAGTTCACTAGAAAGAAACCAAGATAAAATGCAGTTGTAGACAACTTGTTTGGAATGTATTTGACAGCAGGCATTCATCTAGGCCTGCACTAGAATAAACCCTCAAACTAATGAGGAAAGTCACATGAGGGTGGATCCAAGGGCAGAGAGGGCTCTGGATAGAGCTCAGGATGGCAGTAAGACCTTCCACTAGTGATATGTGCATCTTTGACAGATTGAACAGCCTTTTCAGGGCTCCTAAGAATCAGCAAAGTATAAAAATAATCATATGATACCGGGTGCTGGTGACTCACGCCTACAATCCTAGCTACTCAGGAGGTTGAGATCTGAGGATTGTGGTTCAAAGCCAGCCTAGGCAGGAAAGACTGAAACTCTAATCTCCAATAAACCACTAGAAAACTGGAAGTGGTGTTGTGGCTCAAGAGGTAGAGCACTAGCCTTGAGCTGAAGAGTTGAGGGACAGCACTCAGGCCCAGAGTTCAAGTCCCATGACTGACAAATAAAAAAAAATATTACATGAGTTGTGGGTGTTAGGTTTTTAAAAAGAGGTAGCCGAGTAAGAACTGCACCAGCACACACGTGGTATTCAGGTAAGGGGTAGGTTTATTCAGTAGATCTGCTGGGACCAGGCAAGGTTGGCACTCCACGTGGCTGGGAAAGGCCTGGGAATGAGAGAGAGCTGGGAAAGAGAGGAAAGAGCTAGAAAAGAGCAGAAAGAGGGGTAAGAACAGCAGCACTCACGTGGTATTCAGGTAAGGGGTAGACCTGCTGGGACCAGGCAAGGTTGGCACTCCACGTGGCTGGGAAAGAGAGAGAGCAAGAAAAGAACAGAGAGAGAGCTAGAATAGAACAGAGAGAGCAAGAAAAGAGCAGCAAGAGAGCGTCTGGGCCTGGGCTAGGCCTTATGTAGGGTATGGGCGGGGAAAGGTGTGGCCACATCAAATTCAGATGTGACCTCAGCGGATGCAGATGTGACCTCTTCCAGGTGTCCCAGTTGCCTAGGTAACGCAGGTACTGGGTGGAGACTTTGCTGTGAGGAGGGTGGAGTCTGCTCGCCATCCAGGAGCAGACCTTACAGTGGGCAGTTCAGAATAACCTGCCCCAGCCAAAAAAAAAAAAAAAACTAAAATGTTTCTGGATAATCAAAGTTGATTAGGGCCATCATACCTTAGATTGTGTTGTGTATCAAGAGGGACACAGAAACTAGGTAAGAGACTGCTGGCCTGTAAGGAATCTTACAACCATGGTACAGGTTGGGTCTGTGAGGTCTTGTGAGAACTGACCACTAAAGAAAGACAGAATGAATACCTCAGCTTATGCTGGTGTGTCCAGCGATGATTACAGACTCAAGGCCATCTACAATGTTTGGACCCCTGAAAGCCTCCCAGAAACAGGAGTAGGCTCCAACTGACAGACTGAGGTGAGATCAACACTGAATGAGGGTGAAATAGACATTGAGTTCAATTTAAGTGGTGAAAATTAGAAGATTTTTTTTTTGCACATTTACATCTTTTTCTATTGAAATGTGTATCCATTACCCCAATCATTTGCTGGGAAAGAAATAAGAGGTTTTGGGGCTGGGAAGGTAGCTCAGCAGTAGAGTGCATGCCTTGCAAGCATGAAGCCCTGGGTTCGATTCCTCAGCACCACATAAACAGAAAAAGCCTGAAGTGGTGCTGTGGCTCCAATGGTAGAGCGCTAGCCTTGAGCTGAAGAGCTGAGGGACAGCGCCCAGGCCCAGAGTTCAGGCCCCATGACTGGCAAAAAAAAAAAAAAAGAAAAAGAAGAAAAGAAATAAGAGGTTTTTTTGTTTTTGTTTTTTTTTTCTAAGTACTACCAGACTGTTTTAGAGAATGAAAATGCTACTGTTCACTCAGAGGATTGACTTTAAAGAGGGACTATGAAGGTAGAATGAAGGGGAGCAGGGAGTAGCCCTGTTTTTCCCTCTCAGGTAAGGGAGTATTTATTTTCAGAGATCTGCCCAGCCCCAAAGTGAAGAGTCACCATTCTTAGAATCCTTCCAATAAGGTCAGGTCAAATAACTGGCACAGATCTGTAATCCCAACACCTAGGAGATAGAGGTAGGAAAGATCTTGATTTCAAGGCTAGCCATGGCTACATGGCAAATTTGAGACCAGTATTCTTCCTCATCCCAACCCCCACCCACCCCCACCCCCAAATAGTAGAATTCTTCCAATGAGGCTCTGGATTGATTGCTTTGGTCGCCTTCTCAGGCCCCTACCTCAGAAGTACCCTGCAGCTGCTCTGTAGTATAGGAGACCTCTACTCTTCCACTGGAAAAGCAGGAAGTAGGTGATTCTGTCAGTGCCTCACATATCACCCTTGGTATTTACCTCTGCACATGGAAAGCTTCTTTACCTTCCTACCTAAAGGCCTTCATTTCTGACCACAGGAACATTGTGTGGCCTATGTGCAAGCCAAGCCAGAAATGCCAGAGATGTGAAGGTACCAAGAAATCATCTTCAATTATTCATGAACAGAAAGTCTGTAAATAAATATCCTGGCTTCATCCTTTGGGTTAGGATAGCTCTGAGGTTCCCAGGTAGCCAGGAGACTGAGCTTGTTTCACCCAGTGGTAATTCACTTGCTAGCACATCTGTATGGACTTCTTTTCCCATCCCTGGCTCTCTCCTTCACTCAGCTATCTGGTGCTTCCTGGGATCACCTCCCACATAAGTCATTTGCATTTGAATTCTTGTCTGAGCATCTGCTTTGGGGGAGAACTGAAAACAAGATCAGTTCTAATTGTGTTAAAGAACACAGACACAAAAGGCTCCACATTACATGATTCCATCTATATGATGTTCTAGAAAAGGTAAAACTACAGATGGAGAAAGGATCAGTAGTTGCCAGGAGTTAAGGAAAATGTCAAGAGTAGATCGCAAAGAGTATATTTTGGGCTGATAAAACTGTTTTCTAGCATGAACACAGAGGTGGCTATATGACTATGCATTTTCAAAACTCATAGACCATAAAACTGAATATTACAAAGAATACATTTTACAGAGATGTAGAGAACCTAAAGGTACATGCAATTCACTTAGCCCGTCTGAATATTTACAGAAGATGAACTTAAGAATCATGTAAGAAAAATTTCTTTCCCAAGTCCCATAGCTACCTTATGATAGAGCTTGGAATTCAATCTTCAACAGTACTGAACCGTACTCTTCCAACAGTAACTGGGTATCTTGTCTTTTAGCCAATATATCCCGAAAAGTCTGTACCTCCAAGAAAAGTTGATTATAAATAGGGAATAAGAAAAATGGTCATCTTGGTGATGAGGGCTTTCTAACACATTTATCTCTTGAAGTTTCACTGCCTCAATCCTCCTAGGTTCATGCTGTGTTGACTCTCATACTTGAGTCTCCATGCTTGAGTCTCTATACTTCTCCCTTGTATTGGATCCCCATTTCCTACATCCTGGGTCATTTTCTTTGGTTTACTCTCTTGGCTTCTCAAAACATATCCTTCAGTTCCTTCTTAGAAAAGGAAGCATGAGATTGTGCCTACACTCTTTTATTCTTTTTCTTTTTTTTGTTGGTTATGAACTCAGGACTTGGGTGCTATCCCTGAGCTTCTCTGCTCAAGTCTAGCACTCTACCACTTTGAGCCACAACTCTACTTTTGGTTTTCTGGTGCTTAACTGGAGATAAAAGTCTCAGACTTTCCTGCTGGGGCTGGCTTGAAACCAAGATCCTCAGATCTCACCCTCCTGAGTAGCTAGGATTATAGGTGTGAGCCACTGGTACTTTGTGAGACAATTCTTCCCTTCAAAATTCTGAAGATAATACTTTAACAGTCTAGCTTCCATTTTTTTCTGGAATATTTCCAATAAGGGGAAATCTAAAGCCATTCTGATTCTTGAGACTTGGTATATGACTTACTTTTTCTTCACTGAAACTTACAGAATCTTTTTGTCCCTAGCATTTTGGAATTTTAATTATATATTGGTTGGACCTCTTTTTTAACTATTGAACTAGGCATATCATGGACCCTTACAACTGGCAGTTTATGTTTCCCAGCTTGGGAAATTTTTCTTGAATTATCTCATTTAATGACTTCCTTCCCTTTTCTGGAAGAACAATTATCAAACCAGACAAGCTGTCAAACCTTCTGGCCTATTTATCCTACATTCCTCATCTTCTCTTTCCTATTTTTTTGGATCTATCTCCTGTGAGATAGTCCAACTTTTCCTCCAAGTCTTTTATTGATATACTTTTCACTTTGCTACAGTGTATATACATGTGTTTATTTTAGAGCACCTTCTATTCTCTGTCTTAAAATAGTACTTTATTCTTGCTTCACGGATATAATATCTTGTAATATCACCTTGACAATAAGTCTTTCTATCTTGCAAGCTCATTTTTTTCTGTTTATTTTTGTTGTTACTTTGTTTTGGGTTTTTTTGGTCTGTCATGGGGCCTGAACTCTGGGCCTAGGCGCTGTCCCTCAGCTCTTCAGCTCAAGGCTAGCACTCTACCACCTGAACCACAGCACCACTTCAGGCTTTTTCTGCTTATGTGGTGCTGAGGAATCAAACCCAGGGTCTCATGCATGCAAGGCAAGCACTCTACCACTGAGCCACCTTCCCAGCCCCTTTGTTTTGGTTTTGTTGTTATTTATTTTCTATCTTTCATGTTAACAGTTTCTTCTTCAGATATCTAACAATCTACGCTGGATTTTATTGTTGTCCTGCCCAAGTTGCTGTGAATCCAGTTGTCAAATGTTGGTAAATTATGTGTACCTGAATTTTCATCTCAGCTTCTGTTTCTAGGGAACTAAAGACATCAGTTCAGCTGTCTGCTCTTGATTAACAATAAAGGACTCTCTGGGTATGCTGGAGCACACTTGTTAGCCCAGCACCTATTAGTTCAGAGATTGGAGGATCTAAAGTTTGCAGCCAGCTTCAGCAATACAGTAAGACCCTGTTTCAAAAACAAAGGCAGGGATGAAGTTCAGAGTTCAGAGATAGAATGCTTGCCTCCCTTGTACAAGACTCTGGGTTCAAGACCCATTATTGCAAAATATAGAAGACAGGCAGGCAGACAGTTCAAAAAGTTTATTGAAACTCTGAGAATGAGAGTCAAGTTTGTCAATACAAAGATTCACTGAAGGGGGGCTGGGAAGGTGGCTCAGTGGTAGAGCACTTGCCTTGAATGCTCAAGGCCCTGGGTTCGATTCCTCAGTACCACATAAGAAAAAAAGCCGGAAGTGGCACTGTGGCTCAAGTGGTAAAGTGCTAGCCTTGAGCTGAAGAGCTGAGGGACAGCACCCAGGCCCAGAGTTCAGGCCCCATGACTGGACCCCCCCCCCAAAAAAAAGATTCACTGAAGGGAAGTCAAAGCTTGTCTTATGTTAGAATCTCCAGTCTTTCATTTTTGGCTGGTCAGAGATCTTAGAGAAGAGAGGTTGAGGGTGACTGCTAGTGATTTAGAAACTGAGCAGAGAAGAAGTTGAGAAACCTAGCATGCATGGAGGAAATAGTGACTTAGTACCCCATTCTCTACATGGTATCTTGTCCTCAGCGGTGCTACAGACCCTCTGTAAATGTTTAGTCCTCTGCTAAGCAGGAAAATGCTCACAGTATGGGGGGTAGGAGAATAAACTAAGATTTTTAACTGTTCTCCCCCTGACTCCCCCCCAAAAAAAAGCCTTTCACCTAATTATCCTGATTTTTGGCTGCTCATACAGAAGTGTCTAAGACTGCCAATTCCTCCTTTTTTTTGTTCTCCTCATGAAAATAGGGCTCCTCTTAGCTTTTCCTGAATTTCAGCTTCTGTGGAGCTTCTAGGTCAATTTTCACACATCTCTGTTTACCACTTCCAAAATTCTTTTATTTTCCTATTTCCTCTGTCCAGAGAAGTTCATGTCTTTTCTTTCCTCTATAGTACTTTCAGTGATAATTAAAAGCAAAAGTGGATGTGTAGATTCAATTCACCATCTTAACCTAGAAAAAAACAATTTTATTAGGAAGACCTATCCTCCAAGATCCCTTTCCTTGTGAATCCCTTGGATGACAGACAGGCAAGTGAGAAAAGCCAAGTAATAGAGCCAAAGGCATGGGATGGCAGCTGTGTCTCTCAGTAAAGGCTCCTGATCCCCTACAGAGTCCAAGTTTTTTGCCTCAGTCACTGCCTGAACCAATCTCTGAGTGTATAGACAGATAATTTCCAATTTTGATCATGTAGGTTGGAAAGGCAGAAAGCCAAAACAACCAGGGAAGCCTGCCTAGCGGAAGTGCTTCGGCGGCTGAAGAACATTCCAGAAAGCTTTCTTGTCCCATCTCTTTTTTCCTTCCTTTGTTTTGTAATGAGGTGGTTGAAAGCTCCTTGGGTAAACTGGATAGGTTGAAGTAGAAGAAGAAAACCACCATACTTCCTTTTTCCTAGAATGAGCTGTGGACAAAGGTACCATTTCACTTCCTCTTTCAAGCTTAGACCTGAGACTCAGCAGAGACAAGGTGGTGGCACAATGAGGTGAGCAAAATCAAGAAAGGTAGAAATTGGGGTGATGGGTGTTTCAAAGGATGGCAGCCATGGTAAGAACTGTACAACTAATAGCTGAAGAGCTGGGCTGAGACAGCTTGCTTGGCTCCACAGATGGAACTTGAAAGTTCCCTGATGGTCAACCCTCAGCAATGGGGAGACTGAAGTCAGTGGATAAACACTCCGGCCTCTTATCATCCAGAAAGACAGTGTTGTAGGCTGTTCTCTTCTGGTTGCTTAGTGGGTTTCCAGCAAGGCTGAACACCAGTTGCCCACAGCTGTAACTAGCTAATCAACAAACTTTGGTAGTATTGGCTTCCTGCCCTTCCTTACTCATTTCTATTTTTTGTTATGCTTGGGATGCTTCCCAAATAAATTACCCTCATTCAAGTCCCCATCTCAAAGTCTGCTCTTGGGAGAGTCCAGACAAAGATGAGTGACTTCCAATCCAAAAGTGTGTCTGAGCAGGTTATGCTGTCCCTAGGAATTTGTCCCTACCTCCTCATCTGCTTCTATGACTAGTCTCAGCTAAGAAGCAACCACATAAGAGTCTGGGCATACCAGACTCTTATTCATTCAGGAACTCTGAGTTTTGTTTGGGTGACTGGATCTGTGCATGCACCAGAAAGATAAAGTGATTTTTGGTGGCCTGGGAAATAGAATCCATGGCTCTTCACCTCCTTTGTTAATCTAAAGGTGGACACCTCCAGGCTCCAAAGGACCACGAATACAGGTGCTTATGCTTCCTCTCCACTCTACTGTTCCACTGTCATGTTAACACATCCCATAGTGAGAAGCAATTCACTTCCACAGGCAAGGTCTTGGCCCAGCAAGAGGCCCACATGGCCTGTGAAAAGGGGAAAATTATCAAGAAGGAAATCTTAGAATTGTTCGGATGAGAAGAGGCTCAGAAAACACAGAACAATTCCTGCTCTCACAGAAACTATTGGGGCTCTTCACCAAGCTAAATTTAAGGAATCAAAGTATTGTAGGATAGTCCTTGAAAGCAGTCATTCAGAACTCTAAATAATCAAGCAGTCAAGTATCTAAACAGTAGGAGGGATGTTTTTATCTTAGCACAGTGCCCACCACTCCACTGCACCAGAATAGACAGAAGGGCTGGGATGTAGACAGCCTTTGATTTCTGGCTTCTGTTTCAAAGACTGGTTTTGCCTTGACAAGTGAGGCTGTCACTGAACAAACTTGTACTGAGTGCCAGATTCAAAGATGACTAAAACACGCTCCCGTTCTCAATATAGTCACCATCCAGAAAGCTGCTGTCCAAAATTAGTCCCAGCCACATAAAATTAGATGTCATTTTTTTTCTAGGAGGAGTCTTGAAGGACTTCTGACTATATGGGTATAGGTAGAGTTTTCTGAGATAGGCTTGGAATGAGGAAAAAAAAATTTTTTTTTTTGTCGGTCGTGGGGCTTGAACTCTGGGCCTGGGCACTGTCCCTCAGCTCTTCAGCTCAAGGCGAGTGCTCTACCACTTGAGCTACAGCACCACTTCCGGTTTTCTGGTGATTTATTGGAGATGGGAGTCTCATGGTCTCTCCTGTCCGGGCTGGCTTTGAACTGCGATCCTCAGATCTCAGCCTCTTGAGTAGCTAGGATTACAGGTGTGAGCCACAGCACCTAGCTGAGGAAAATATTTTTAAGGAGGTATAATGTAGAAAGGAGATGGAAGAGGATGGGAGAGGTACTTTCTTAGTTCTTGTTTTGCTGCTGTAACTAAGTACATATTTATTTTTTTAAATCTGTTTCTTGAGGCTGGGATGTCCAAAATCAAGGGGCTGATACCTGGTATGGGCTTTCTTTGCTGTATTGAAAATGGTGGAAGACAGAAAGGCAAGATAGTGCTCATCTAAGGGAAAGAGAGATGGGTGCCAATCTCTTCCCTTTATTAGAAACCCAGTTCTTTAATAAAGCATTAATTCATTCACCTAATTACCACTTAAAACTCCCACTTCTTAGAACTATTTCATTAAACACTGAATGTCCAGTACATGAACTTTGGCAGACATATTCAAACCATAGTAAGAGGGCTGAAAAAGAAGAATATCTTCTTAAGCTCTATTCCATGAAGTCTTCCTCACCCCACACCCCTGATCATCATATGGAACAAAGGAATGTGTTTAGCTAGGAAGTGACTCTTTCAAGTTCTGGATGTCTAGGAGCCCACCTAAATCCTCTAGAAAGAACTTTCCAGATCTCCCTCCATATACCTGGTCCATTTGTATGCTTTTGGTGCACCACAAATATTTTAACTAAAGGAGTAGGAAAGGTTTAAACAAATAGTATCACAGATGAGCAGGTGAATTTCCAGCTGGAAATACGAGAAGGCCACAAATTCATTAAATTGAATAAGGAACCAAAGGGCAGCATTCTAACATATGTTGTAGAAGCTGTGAGGGCTGGGAATGTGGCTTAGTAGTAGTGTGCTTGCCTAGCATGCATGAAGCCCTGAGTTCGATTGCTCAGTACCACATACATAGAAAAAGCCAGAAATGGTGCTGTGGCTCAAGTGATAGAGTGCTAGCCTTGAGCCAAAGAAGCTCAGGGAGCGCTCAGGCCCTGAGTTCAAGCCCCAGGACTGGCAAAAGAGAAATAAAAGAAAAGAAAAAGAAAAGAAAAGAAAAAAACAAAAACAAAAACAGAAGCTGTGAGGCAGGTTCCTCTGACTCCAAAAGGCCATGAGCTAACTCATCCCCAAAAGGCCATGGGCTAACTCATGCCTCCATAAAATTTTAATAAAATGGGTCTTTTTGGGAAGTAGCAAAGCCTTTCTGGTTCTTGTATTTGCTCTTTCTTTTTCATACCTCATTTTCATAAGCACAAAGGACATGAAGCTAGAGCCACTCCACCCTCTCCCTATAGCTGGTTTAGACTAGTGGCTACTAGCTAAGCTTTATAAACAAATAAAACAGGTTTCCAAACCATAGGCCTGGTGAAGAAAACCACAGAAGGGAATACAAAGAAAAAGAATGCAACCTCCCTGGGCCACCAGTGATATCCTCTCTACTAACAACTGTTACATGTCCATTGATGTCCATTGTGCACCAGTCACACACTTGATCCTGAGGAGAAACTGCCCCTGCTATTGCAGCATTCATATTGTGATGATGAAAAATATGCAAATGGGCGGGGACCTCAAAGGGTGTCTGGTGCCAAGATGGAAGTGGGTACAGGGCACAAGTGGGGATTTCAAAGGAAATTGTGTCCACTGTGGAGGCAGGAAGGAGGACTCCATTAAAAAGTGTCTCTTAAAAAATAAGCTTTTTAAGAGCAGTTTTTGATTCACAGAAAAGGGAGGTAACAGCAATGTGAGAATCTCTTATTCCCTCTGCCACCCCCAACACAATGGTTTATTCTTTATAGCTGATGAGCCTACACTGACATGCCTTTATCACCCAAAGTCCATGGCTTATTAAATTAGGACTCGCTCTAGTGATTGGACACTCTACATGTTTGCACAATGTACAAGGACATGTACCCACCATCACAGTATCACACACATACAGAGTACTTTCACTGCCTTAAAAATACTCTGAGAATTTTTGGAGGAAAAAGACATTTGCGTCTCGCTAGATGTTTCCTTCCTAGTAGAGGGATCCGCAAGAATCATGTTCATCAAGGGTGCTGTTCCGAAAATGACTGGAAAATGAGTCTCAAGGTGTCAGATGGGGTAGGGAAAAAGAAAAAGACAGAAACACACCAGATTTGCATATCATACAAATAGATTTGCATGGAAATAGATTGAGGTGTCTGCCCAGGGGAGAAATGAAACCTGATTTAGACAGTGAAAAGTATCAAACAGCAAACAGCAACAGAGAGCAAAAAGACTAGGGATTGGATCCAGCTTTCTGGCTTGAGTCTGGAAGGACATGGGTCCACAACCCTGGACAGGCAGCTCCAATAGAAAAGCCCTATACTCTCACTCACACATGCCTGTAGCCTTCATTCACCTTGGAGGATTGTGACTGTCTATGACCATTGGGTAGAAGGGTATTTTTCTTGAAATGATCGCTGATGTTTCGTTTCCTCTTCCCTCTTTCCTTGGAGGTTTATGGTTTGCCAAAGCAGGAGGAATGAATAATGGCTTTTGCTTTCCAAAGTTAAGTTACTATTCATGGTTTACCTGAAGAGTAAAGGAAGGGGAACTGCAGAGGGACATGGGAACTTTGGAAAAGTAGACAATCATTTCTGCAAGACCCGAGTCCCCACACTCTACAGGGCTTTGCTACAAGTTTCCAGCTCCAAAAGCTAAGGGGCTAGGAACAAGAATAAACTACCAGCTGAAAACAAGAATGGCCCCACAGATTCTTGGAGCCTCTGTAGATCCTACTGCACTGTGATTAGTTTGGGTCAAGACCTTACACACACACACACACACACACACACACACACACACACACACACACACACACACACACACACACACACACATCAGGCTTGAAGTTACAATTTCTTGTCCCAAGGAATGAGAGCCGGCTGAGAGAACTAGATAGATGCAATTAAATAAAGGGGTGCATTGTTTCTGGTACATACTTCTGACCACTATCCGGGCAGAGTTTGGGTCTCATCCATCACCATGGTCCTGCTGCAGGAAGGGCAGACAGAGAGGGCAGTGTGCACCAACCCCCTACGTAAGGAGATGGTACCCTACTCTCGGACTCATCCGTGTGTTCCTAGGGATTTCTAAGTAAAGAGATGAAGAGGGGCTGGGAAGGTGGCTCAGTGGTAAAGCGCTTGCCTTGCATGTATGAGGCCCTGGGTTCGATTCCTCAGCAGAAAAACCTGGAAGTAGCGCTGTGGCTCAAGTGGTAGAGCGCTAGACTTGAGCTGAATAGCTGAGGGACAGCGCCCAGGCCCAGAGTTCAGGCCCCATTTCAGGCCCCATGACCGACAAAAGAAAAAGAGGTGAAGCTTCCATCTTTTACTGTTAGACACAGGGCATGCAAAACAAACAGGCAAGCAAACAGAAAACCCACCACACAATTGAGCAGCGAGCTTAAGCCACCCTGCTGAGCGCTGGGACAGGGCACTAGCAGGGCGGAGACCGTGCCCAGGTCCACAAGGGCTGCGCGTGCGCACTGCAGACGCTGAAGCCGCGCGCCCTCAGAGGAGTGGGAGGGGACTGGGCATCCGGGTTCCTCACCCCGCCCCCGCTGCATGAATGAGAGGCGCGGCGCCCCCTCCCCCGCCGGGCCCGCCCCTCGCCGGGGGCCGCTCGCCCGCAGTCCTGTCTCTGCCACCTCAGCCTCGCGGTGTCCCCACGGGCACTCGCCGCTCGCCGTCCTGCGCACGCAACTTGCCCCTGGCCCGCGGACCGTCCCGCACGCCCGTCAGAGTAAGTGAAGGAAGGAGGACCGAGCTGTGAAGGGCCGCCGTGCTCGGGCTGGGGCTGGAGGAACGGGGCGGGTCCGGGTCCGGGTCCGCGCTCAGGTCCGGGATGCTGAAGAACCCCGCGGGCCTGCAGCCTCCACCGCCCCCCGCCCGCCACCTCCCCGCACACACACTCGGGGTGTCCCCGGGAGGGCGGACGCGGCGGCCCCGAGCCCGGGAGGGATGCGGAGGAGGGTCTGGCGCATCCCGGGGGCGGGAGGGGGGGCGGTGAGATTGAGTCCCGCACAATGAGAGGCGCGGAGCTGTCACCTGGGAGGTTCCTGACCCGGGGCAGGTCCGCGGCCCCCCGCACGCCCAGCTCGCGCGAGCCCTGGTGTCGCGTCCCCGGGGCGAGGGAGGCGACTAGGGGGTGGGGGGGAATGAGCGAGGAGGTGGAGGAGGAGGAAGCGCGGGGTGGCCGGGACGGCTGCCGGCCGCCGCGGTGTCGGCGGTGGGGACGCGCCTTGGGGGGCGCGGCGTTGGCTGGCTTTTCCTGGTGCCGAGCGTCCCTCCTCCTTTCTTTGTGGTGCCTGTCGCCTGCCTGGTTGTCACCGTGCGCCTGGCAGTGGTCTGCGGCGAGACCTCTCGCCTTGGCTCCCTCATTAATGAAAGTCATATGGGGGACCTCATCATGGGGGTGGGGAGGGGTGAGAGGCGTGAGTGCTCCCGCAGGCCAAGGAATTAAAGGACCCTTCTTTGTTTCCCGAGATCTAACTCTGTGTGTGTGTGTGTGTGTGTGTGTGTCCTATGAACTGAGAGAATCTGAGATTGTTAAAAAAAAATGGAAAAGAAAGGCGAGGGTGGTAGAAACAAAATAATAATAACTTCAGACCTTTGCCTCCCTTCTCCTCCTCCTGTCCCAGGTGTTATTTCAAACCGCAGTTCCTGGTTTCTCACTGTAAAAAAAAAAAAACACAAACAGTTTTGTTCATTGAAAACGCATGTTTGTCTTCTCGCGTTTGTCTATCTTTAGAACAACGCTTCTGGGATTTGGCTAATGGTTCTAGACTCATCTGTGTACAGTGGCAATACTCCATTGTACAGGACCCTGCTTTCTGGGGTTAATTCATTGATCATGTGTCTTTGTACTTGTGTACGTGTCTGAAGGAATACTCCAACATATCTAGGACGTTTTTTCTTGGCTTCTAAGTACAGAAAGATTGTGTTTCTTCTTGCCTCCCTGTGTTAATAAGAAGGTGGTCCAGCAGGTTCCCTCCATCTCTTTGCTGTTTTTTTTTTCTTCTTAATTCTTTGGCAAAGGATTTTATTGCTTTATTACCCTGGCATGCGCCCTTGCTTTGATCTGAATTTTCCTGTTTTGTTGTCTGGTTGTGCAGCCCAGCTCAATGGCTCCTCTTACAGGACTACTGGAAAACACCTTTTTTCATTGTCTTCATCCCCTGAGAAAGGAGCAAGCTTTGCAGGTTCCCATAGATTTTGCTTAGTGGGACTGCCTGCCTGAATTTGTGGTCTTGATAAGGTTATGGGAAGTTACAGTTAATGTGGACCAAATAGAAAAGTTGTTAGTGTAGCACTAGCTAGCTATTCCTTGCTATATTATTTTTAAACCAAATTATTTAAATTTTAAAAGGTAGTTGTAAGCCGGGCGCTGGTGGCTCATGCCTGTAATCCTAGCTACTCAGGAGGCTGAGACCAGAGGGTCATGGTTCAAAGCCAGCCCAGCAGGAAAGTCCATGAGACTCTTATCTCCAATAAACCACTTGAAAACCGGAAGTGGCGCTGTGGCTCAAGCGGTAGAGTGCTCACCTTGAGCTGAAGAACACAGGGACAGCGCCCAAGCCCCAGAGTTCAAGCCCACGACTGACAAAAAAAAAAAAGGTAGTTGTTACTTTGGTTGGATGATGCTTTTCCATTTCTTTTTTGCCCTTCTAACTTTGTAGAGTGTTAAGAAGTTAGCTAACTAAGTTATTTAAAAAAAAAACAAAAACTTGAGGCCTGGCATGGGTAGCTCATGCCTATAAGCCTAGCTACTCACCAGACTGAGATCCGAGGATCTTAGTTTGAAGCCAGTCTGGGTGAGAAAGTCCTTGAGACTCTTATCCCCAATTAATTACCAAAAAGCTGGAAATGGAGCTGTGTCTTAAGTGGTAGAGCAGTAGCCTTGAGCATATAAGAGTTCAGGAACAGCACAGACCCTAAGTTCAAGCCCCAACACTGGCACACACATACTCCATACTTTGAGAATATTTCTATTTTCTTTTGATTCAAAATAGTGGTGGCAAAAATAAATTATATTGAATGATATGAATAATGGAGTGTTTTTTTTAAAGATTCTCTTTAAGATTATTTTTCAGTCACACCTATTCATTCCTCCAGCGCAAAATGAAATGTAAACCTCCGTAACATCTGCTTAAGTACATTTTCTCTGTTTAAAACATTTGCTTTTAATTTGAAGGGGAAAATTTTCGCATTGTATCAGGATCCATTATTCTTGGTTAAATTTTTACCTTATGATACCACGTTCAAGTTCTTTTTTTTGTTGTTGTTGTAGTAGTAGGGTCTGACCTCTGGGCCTGGGCGCTGTCTCTGAGCTCTTCAGCTCAAGGCTAGCGCTCTACTACTTGAGCCACAGTGCCACTTCTGGCTTTTTTTGCTTAAGTGGTGCTGAGGAATCAAACCCAAGGCCTCATACATGCAAGGCAAATACTCTACTACTGAGCCACCTTCCCAGCCCCTCTTTTTTTGTTTTTTTGTATGAGTTAAAATTAGTAAAAGTTAGCTGGGTGCTGTGGCTCAGGCCTATGGTCCTAGTTACTGAGGAGGCTGAGATCTGGAGGATATTTGGTTGAGGACAGCCTGGGAAGAAAAGTTTGCTATACTCTTGTCTCCAAATTAACCAGCAAAAAGCTGGGCTGGAGGTATAGCTCAAGTGATAGGGTATCCTATTAATCAATGCTTATCAACCCAGAGGTTAATGTTTCTGGTAATTGAAGAATATTCTTTTTTGTTGGTGGTGGTTGTGGGGCTTGAACTCTGGCCTGGGCACTGTCCCTGAGCTCTTCAGCTCAAGGCTAGCACTTTACCATTTGAGCCACAGCCCCACTTCCAGTTTTCTGAGTGGTTTATTGGAGATTAGAGTCTCATGGCCTGGGCTGGCTTTGAACTGAGATCCTCAGATCTCAGCCTTCAGAGTAGCTAGAATTACAAGTATGAGCCACCACACCCAGCTGAAGAAATATTCTTTTTTTTTTTTTTTTTTGCTGGTCGTGGAGCTTGAACTCTGGGCCTGGGCACTGTCCTGAGCTCTTCAGCTCAAGGCTAGCACTCTACCACTTGAGCCATAGCACCCACTTCCAGCTTTTTCTGTGTATGTGGTGCTGAGGAATCGAACCCAGGGCCTCATGCATGCAAGGCAAGCGCTCTACCTCTGAGCCACGTTCCCAGCCCTGAAGAAATATTCTAAAGTAGTTTTATAACACTTAAATAGTATGATAAATTTTTTAGCAGTAAATGTACTATTTATAATCATTAGAATACTAATATTGTTATTTCTGTGATGGTTGAAATATATGTTGATCCTTTGTTAACCAAAACTTGGTACCATTAGCCTCCAACAATGTATGCTAACAAAAATAAAAAAATTTTTCTGTTGAGCATTCTTTATTATAATTGTTGTAGCTTAGTGGTAGAGGTCTTACCTAGCATGAATGAAGCCCTGGGTTCTATTCCTCAGTACCACTTACATAGAAAAAGCCGTAAGTGGCACTGTGGCTCAAGTGGTAGAGCACCAGCCTTGAGCTGAAGAGCTGAGGGACTGCACGCAGGCCCAGAGTTCAGCCCTATGACCAACAACAACAGAAAAAATCAACCTCAATTAGTTAATCAGTCGTTGACAGATTCAACCTCTCAACCTCTGTCAATTCTTAGCAGTTCCTCTGGTACTTTTTAATTTATCTTGTTTTTAATATTTATACAACTATTCCGTGGCTCTTTATCTTTGGATATCACACATGGTCTTCTGTTTTGGTTACTTTTATTCTTTTTCTTTCTTTCTTTTTTTTTTTTTTGCCAGTGCTGGGGCATGAATTCAGGGCCTGGGCACTGTCCCTGAGCTGCTTTTGCTCAAGGCTAGCACTTTACCACTTAAGCCACAGCACCACTTCTGGCTTTTCTGTGTATGTGGTACTGAAGAATCGAACCCAGGGCTTCATGCATGCCAGACCAGCACTCTATCACTAAGCCACATTCCTAGCCCTGGACTTCTGTTTTGGAAATTGAGAATTTAGACACAACCATCATTCATCCTTACTCATACTTTACAATTCTCTGGGCTGGGAAGGTGGCTCAGTGGTAGAGTGCTTGCCTTGCATGCATGAGGCCCTCGGTTCAATTCCTCAGCACCACATAAGCAGAAAAAGCTGGAAGTGGGGCTAAGGCTCAAGAGGTAGAGCGCTAGTCTACAGCTGAAGAGCTGAGGGACAGCCAGACTCAGAGTTCAGGCCCCACAAAGGACAAAAAAAAAAGCTTTACAATTCTCAGTTAAGTCAGTATTCAGTATTTATATGACTATGACAATATGCTACATTTTCTTCTTGTACAACTTTTGTTTCTCTTTAATTAAATATATGCTGCTTTCTTTTTTTTTTTTTTTTCAATTTGCTTGTCTTACTCTCAGACACTAATTCATCCTCAAACCCTCTGATAGAACTGATAATCTTTCAGTATTTTCAGTTAAGCACTCCAGTTTCATTTCTTTTTCCTGGGAGATGGTGGTACTGGTCCTTCTCTCCCCTACTCCAGTGTGGATTGGTTTGCTTTCTGAATTATTGCTCAGCTCTCATTTTAGGATTTCCTTTGTCATTATTTTGGGAATTTTGGCCACCCCCCTATGTTGGATCCCCAACTTCCTGGATCATGTGTTTTCCTTATTAGTAATCTTTCTTTCTCTTTCTCTTTCTTGCTTTCCTTTTCTCCCTCCCTCCAACCTCCCCACACCATGTCACTGATACTACTTTTGGTGTTGTGGACATGCCTCCATCAAGAGGTATGAATTCTTGCCAGAATCTTTAGAGTCAGGAACACAACTGGATGGTCAAGAACATACACCTGGACTTGCTGGGTACCCAGTGCCATCAGGCCAGCATCCATCTTCCATTTGCCTTGTAACAGCTGTTCAGGCAATTTAAAATATATTACCCAAGGTGCATGTGTATTCCTTAGGGAGGGTGGAGGATATTATGTTCTTTTTTAACTTTTTTTTTTTGGGGGGGTGTCCGGTCATGGGGCCTGAACTCTGGGCCTAGGCGCTGTCCCTCAGCTCTTCAGCTCAAGGCTAGCACTCTACCACTTGAGCCACAGTGCCACTTCCAGCTTTTGTTTTTTCTGCTTATGTGGTGTTGAGGAATCGAACCCAGGGCCTCATGCATGCAAAGCAAACACTCTACCACTGAGCCACCTTCCCAGCCCTTTTTAACTTTTAACTTTTAAATGGAATCATAAATGAAAATATCAGTGAACAACATCAGAGTTTTCAGTGTAATGAAATCATCTCTGTAATCTACATAAAGGTTATCTATCAAGTACATTTTAAAAGAATTCACTTCTGGAAATGAAGAACCACTTATGACCAAAAAGAAACTGTGTTTAAGCTACATGATTAAATATGTCATGACTAAATGTGACAGATTGTAAGAATTTCTGTAGTAAAGAGATGAAAACAAAGGGAGCTATATAGACAAAAGCTTAATTGGACATTGTCAGGTTCCTTACATTTTTTTGTCAGTCGTGGGGCTTGAACTCTGGGCTTGAGCGCTGTTCCTGCAGTCTTCAGCTCAAGGCGAGTACTCTACTGCTTGAGCCACAGCGCCACTTCCAGTTTTCTGGTGGTTTATTGGAGATAAGAATCTCACGGACTTTCCTGACCAGGCTGGCTTTGAACCACAATCCTCAGATCTCAACCTCCTGAGTAGCTGGGATTACAGGCCTGAGCCACTGACGCCTGGCTTCATGCATGTTTTTAAATATTCTTTTTGCACATAAATGTTTGCTATGTATTTATTCTATTTATTTAAAGTTCATCTGGCTTTATGATTAGTGGACTTCAGATTTATAACCAAACATCTGAAGTTGACACAGCACCACCCAGAAAAGCTACCACTGATTTGCTAATAAGCCTGTTTTCCCTGTAATTATTGTATTTCAAAGCTTCGCCCCACTCAGTCAACTTCTCAGCAGCCCACCTCTTCCCTACTCAGGTAAGCTGGACTCAGACCTCATTGAGGGTTTAGGAGATTTCAGACACAAGCCCCTCTCTTCTCACCAAAACTAGAAATCTGCCATTCCTAGGACCCATGTTTTTACTCTTTCTCATATCAGAGATCAACTCCTCTATGCTCTTTCTCTTCATCTTTTTCTTGTACTCCTCAAACCTAATTCCTGTATTTGAGCCTGTTCTTATATCATCATCTTTCTATGGGCCTATCCCAATCAGCATACTCACATGCTCTCATGTTTTCCATCTTTAAATGTGGAATAGCAAATGACAAAAAACTTCCCCCACATCCCATTCTTCCTCTTCTGTTTACCTGCATAGTGAAAATGTCTCAAAGGAGAACCCTAGATTTTCTCCCTGCCTCCTATATATTACCTATCACTATGTGAAATTCTCATGTTGATTGATCTTTTAATTTCTTACCCCCACTGGAATGTCAGCTGTAGGAAGGCAGGGACTTCATCTACCCTGTTTATCACCTACTCAATATATGGGCAAAAAGGGCTCAGCTGACATTTTGAACCTGGTAAAATAGCTCTGTTTTCATTTATTTTTTAATTCCTTATGACTTTTTGCTACACTTAAAATTTGAAGAAAAAAAAATGACAACTAGGCCAGGTGTTGGTGGCTCACGCCTGTAATCCTAGCTACTTAGGAGGCTGAGATCTGAAGATGGCAATTCAAAGCCAGCCCAGGCAGGAAACTCTGTGAGACTCTTATCAGAAACCACTCAGAAAACTGGAAATGGCGCTACAGCACTCAAGTGGTAGAGCGCTTGCCTTGAGCTGAAGAACTGAGGGATAGTACCCAGCCCCAGAGTTCAAGCCCCACAACCAACAGAAATAAAAAACTTAAATTAAAAAATGTTTAACTTTTAAAAAATGACAACTATATTAATGATTAAATTTTCCCCTATGGGAAAAAAATTCCCCTAGGTTAAATTGAATTATATTGTTTCATAAGGAAGATTTAATACTGGCAGTCTTGCACCTGGATTCTGTTGGAATTGAATTTCTTCATCTCTTTCATTTTTTGACACGTGATTGGGGTGGTTTTGTCACCTCTCTGTTTCTTCATCTGTAAGATGGAAATAATATGTACTTCGTGTGTTTATTGTATGGCCAAATTTAACACATAAAATGCTGAACTTGAGTCTTAGAATGGAAGTGAACTCAATGAAAACTAATTGTTAATCTTTCACTTTATAATATTTGACTCTGACTTGGTCTCTTTAATACTTATTTCAGAATGCTTGTATCTGCTATGATATGTTGGCTATGAATATGACTCAGCTACTTTTGTTTTTGTCTGTTTTCTCATTCCTTGCTTCTCTATTCCCTAGATTGCCCCTTGTTAGGTTGGTAAAATGATCTTCAGTTGACAGATGAGTATAGCTCTTAACTAGCAGTTTGGTCATTTGATAAATTGTTTTGATCATTTGATAAAATATTTTTATTTCAAGCCAACTCCTATTGTTTAGTTGGCTTGCTCAAAGATGAGGTTCCTTCTTCATATTAATAAGTTTTCTGATTTCTTACCTAAACTTTCAAAATACCCAAATGTCATCAGTTTTTTTAAGTAACTATAAAACATTATTTTTTTCATAGAAGCTAGCTGTAAAGTTAAATATATGTAGCAATAAGCTTTATAAGAGTTTAGAAAGGTGGGCTGGGAAGGTGGCTCAGTGGTAGAGTGCTTGCCTTGCATGCATGTGGCCCTGGGTTCGATTCCTCAGCACCACATAAGCAGAAAAAAAAAGCCAGAAATGGCACTGTGGCTCAAGTAGTAGAGCACTAGCCTTGAGCTGAAGAGCTGAGGGACAGCGCCTAGGCCCAGAGTTCAGGCCCACGACCAGACCCCAAAAATAAAATAAAAAGAGTTTAGAAAGGTGTTAAGTTCTGTCAGCCTTAGGGAATTCTTTTCTGCATGTCAAATTGTTGTAACTTGTTCCCATATTATTTGTCTCAATTTTTTTTTTGAGGAGGGGGAGGTCAGTCATAGGGCTTGGACCTCTGGGCCTGGATGCTGTCTCTGAGCTCTTCAGCTCAAGGCTAGCACTCTATCACTTGAGCCACAGCACCACTTCAGATTTTCTGGTGGTTAATTGGAGATAAGAGTCTCTGGACTTTCCTGCTCAGGCTGGATTTGAATTGTGATCTTCAGATCTCAGCCTCCTAAGTAAGTAGGATTACAGGTGTGAGCCACCCACGCCCGGCTTTCAATTTTTATTTTTGAGGTTCATGTAATAATTGTGTTACTATCACAGATTTTAAGATAGATAATATTGGAGACTATGAGTGGGAGGGGGAAGGAGTGAGGGCATAAGGGGGTGAATATGATCTAAGAGCATTATGTATATGTATGAAAATAGAATAATGAAACCTATTAAAATCATATGAATAAGAGGCAATAAAAAAGAACAATGGTGTTAGTGAATCTGATCAAAGTACGTTGTATGTATGTTTAGAAATATCACCATGAAACTCCTTTGGTAAGTTAATATACTCTAATTAAAAACTTTTGTTTTAAATATATACAAGCTAAAAGTGAAAACAGTTTTTTCTTAAATTGACTTAGGTAGGTAGTGGGGACTCACACAATGATCTGAGCACTTCAGACCTAGTCTACTGTTGGGTAAAGTGAAGGTTCTAAAAGAATGCCAGATGGTTGAAAGGAATTGTGAGCACTCCAACTAGTCTTCCTTTGAAGCCATCTGGCTAAGCCTCCTCTACTCTGGAGGTAGGAACTAGACACTTTGTTCCATGCTAGCTGGCACACAAATAGCTGGCCAGTAGCCTTACTTTTGGTTAGCCACTCTTGGGAAAGCCAACTTGGGTCCCCCAATCTCTTAAGGACAGTCTAACACTGGGGTTGCACCAAGCCTTTATGATATTTTCTACAAGAAGTTAGAGCCAGCCTGCAGGGAGAGGGATCCCTGCTTAGATTATACTAAGGGAGCCTTGGGGCTGGGAACATGGCTCAGTGGTAGAGTGCTTGCCTTGCATGCAAGAGGCCCTGGGTTTGATTCCTCAGCACCACATAAACAGAAAAAGCTAGAAATGGTTGTGTGGTTCAAGTGGTAGGGCTCTTGCCTTGAGCTAAAGAGCTGAGGAACAGTGCCCAGGCCCAGAGTTCAAGCCCCACAACTGACCAAAAAGAGGCGGGGGGGGGGGGGAGCCTTATGGAAAGTTATGAATTAGCTTTGGGAAAGTTTAATACAACTTTAATTTTTATGGGTGTAAGGCTAAGCTTACTAATAAAGGTAGAAGAGTTTTTTTTTTAAGTACAGTACAGTATCAATAGCCAGAGATAGTACTAAACTGATAAAAATCTTTTTTTCATACTAGTTAACCTTTACAAGTGTTGTTTACTCTTTACAACAACTCTCAAAACATGGATGGTAGCCGGGCGCTGGTGGCTCATGCCTGTAATCCTAGCTACTCAGGAGGCTGAGATCTGAGGATGGCGGTTCAAAGCCAGCCCGGGCAGGAAAGACTGTGAGACTCCTATCTCCAATAAACCACCAGAAAAGCGGAAGTGGCGCTGTAGCTCAAGTGGTAGAGCGCTCGCCTTGAGCTGAAGAGCTGAGGGACAGCGCCCAGGCCCAGAGTTCAAGCCCCACGACCGACAAAAAAAAAAAACATGGATGGTAAAACTAAATATCAAAGAAGTGTTCACATTTCACAAGTAAGGAGCTAGGAGCTATTTACAAACCTGTCACAGGGTTATTCAGATGCTATCCTGCTCTAACACTTCTGGAAGGCTTTTGTTTCTAAAGGAAGTTCAGAGATCTTTGCAGAGAATGGCTAGAGAAGAAGGAAATATGGAAAGAAAAGCATCTAAACTTTCTTTTTCTCTTCAAATGCTTTTTGCAGAACTACTGCAGTAAATAAAAATGACTCTTCAGAATTAGAATGAGACAAAGGTGATAAATTCATTTCTTAAAGTTGCCATAACAAATTATCACAAAATTAATGGTTTATAATAACAAAAATTTGTTCCACCACAGTTCTCGAATCAAGAAGTTGGAGATGATGGTGTCAGCCAGGATGCTGAACACCCCCCAATGAGCCTATGAGAGATCCCTTCCTTTTTCCAGTCTGGTGACTCCACACATTCTATCTTCATGAGGCCTTTTTCAATTTCTCTTTCTTATGAGAGAAATATTTCTCTCTCTTATGTCTACCTAAATAATCCAAAAGGGTCTTATTTCCAGATCCTTGACCTAATTACATCTGTAAAGACCCTTCATTCAAATACAGTCACATGCACAGGTATTTGAGGTTAAGATATGCTCATACCATTTGGGGAGTTACTTTTAAACCCACAATGGAGAACAAAATTTTCCTTCGTGATAATCTTTACCACTGTTGTAGTACGAAGTCCCAACTTAGATAAGTATTCAAAAGACCAAGATACAAAATAGTGGAAAATATTGAAAATATAGAAAAGACAGGCAAATGAACTTTATAGGACGACTTATTTCCCAGAAGAGATATTACTTGAGATAGATCATGAGTGATGAACAGATCTTTACCAGATGGTTTGGGATAGCCTGGGATATACGGACAGTGAAAAATAGATAGGACAGTATCTACCAAAACTAACTCATTTGTTACTGAAGTCTGATATTATGAAAAATAGTGAAGAATGAGGCCAGTGGTGAAGAAATAGTGAAGAATAGGCCAAAGTCTGGGTTGTCTTTAGTGTTGGACTGATAAATTTGTATTAGGTCTAGAGTTGCTTACCCATGACAAGAGTTTCTAATTAAGGCCCTTAGAGCTATTATAAGACCCTTTGAAAAATATTTAGTGTTTTTTTCCTATGAGAAGATATTCATATGATATTCTTTTTTCATCTAATAGGCATTCATTAATTTTTTTAAAAAATTGTCATTAAGGAGTTGTACAAAGAGGTTACAATTCATAAGTCAGGTAATGAATCTAATACTTCTTGGACAATGTCACCCCCTTCCCTCCATCTTCCCTATCCCTGCCCATAAATTGCTTGGTTCTTTCTTTATATACTATGTATTTAATACTATGATTGTATTTGTTCATCCTTCCTCCATTCCTTTCCCCCTCTGCTCCATTGTGCCCCTCCAAAAAGACAAAATAGAGAACAGCAAATACAAAAACAGCAATAACAAAAACTAGTCTTTAAGAAAAAGGATTAAATCTGATCAAAGGAGAACATTCATCCTAAGATGAATTTGAGCCACATTTCAATGTACTTTTCACCATAAATACCTGTGGAGTTAGAGTACCCATTGCACCTCTTATCAAATGTGAGTGTATCTACTTCAGGATGATTTTATTCTTTCCTTTGCTAATACATTTTCTTCATCTCTTACATTAAAAAAAAAAAAGGTTAAAAACCACTGTTCTATTAGGAATGGAATGTTTTGAAGTATTTATAGGAGGCTATTGATTTTCTTTTTTGCTTTGAATAACTTAGAAGATAATATGAAAAGTGAACTCCAAAGAACTTTAGTCAGCTCTGTATGAAAATCACATTGTAAATGTCACACATTAAGAGTTAAAATATTATTTCAAAATGGATGTGAGGGAGGCTATAGATTCTTAGAAAAGGAAACAAATGATTAAGCAAGACCTCACAGCATTCAATTCAGAATGCAGCTGTGACTTGTTTTCTGTAGTTCAATTCACTACTACCATCCATTTAGGACTCCAGAATAATAAAAGCATGACACAATTGTGAGAGGCAAAATGGACAGCTGCATTCCTAAAGGGTTTTTAAAAAGTTTATTCTATAGAACTGCTTGTTCTGTACAATTGGTTTTTAGTTAGGTCACCTACTTCAGAAGTAAAACAATATTTATATCATATAGTGTCTGACCACATTGTACAAGAAGAAAATGGATGTTTTCCATATAACTCACTCAACTTGTACCTAAAGAACCACACTGAAAGTTTTTTCACTGATTCCCTTGTTTAGTACCTGAGATTAATACTACTTAATGGACTTAACATACTGCTACTCAAGCTTCTCTGCTAGTAAGGTTCTTTTCTTTAATTTTTTATTATGACAAATTGTAACAACACTCAAATGTAGAGAGTACTATGGAAATTACACCTATATGCACATTCCTCAGATTCGGCAATGAACAAGGATTTTCATTCATTTTATATACAAATTGTAAAAACACTCAAAAGTAGATATTACTGTGGAAATTACACCTATATGCCCATTGCTCAAATTCAGCAATGAACAAGGATTTTTACTCATTTCATGTATCTTTTTATCTTACCTTTCTTTGCTGAAATATCTTAAAGCAAATTCCAGACATCTCTAGAAACTAAAGACATTTCCTTATAAAAGTGTCATTCTTATACCTAAAAATAGTAATAATTACCCCTTCGTGTCACATTACAGCTAGACCCAGTTCAGCTTTGCATTGTTTCAAGAATATCTTTTTGGCCAAACACCAGAGGCTCACATCTGTAAACCTAGCTACTCAGGAGGCTGAAATCTGAGGATAAGAGTTTGAAGCCAGGGGCTGGGAAGGTGGCTTAGTGGTAGAGCGCTTGCCTTGCATGCCTGAGGCCCTGGGATCCGTTCCCCAGTACCACATAAGCAAAAAGAAAAAAAGCCGGAAGTGGCGCTGTGGTTCAAGTGGTAGGGCTGAGGGACAGCGCCCAGGCCCAGAGTTCAGGCCCCATGACCGGACCCCCCCCCCCAAAAAAAAGAGTTTGAAGCCAACCTGGGAAGGAAATGCCACGAGACTCTTATCTCCAATTAACCCTGGAAAATGAGAAGTAGCCCTGTGACTCAACGTGGTAGAGTGCTAGCCTTGAGCAAAAAAGCTCAGGGACAGTGCCAAAGCCCTGAGTTCAAGCCTCATGACTGACAAAAAAAAAAAAAAAAAAAAAGCCAGAAATAGAGCTGTGGCTAAAGTGGTAGTGACCTACATTGAGCACAAAAGCTCAGGGACAGCAAGCCCCAGGACTGGCACACAAAAAAGTTAAAAATCTAAGAATATATTTTGTTTTATATTCTTCAAATTGCTGTACAAAGGGGTTTCAATTTAATGTCAACTTATGTGTACAATGAATCTTGATTAGACTCATCCCTTTCATCACTCTGTGCCCTGTCTATCCCATCCCACTTACCTCTTCAAGTTGCCTAGTTCAGTTTTCTTGTATGTAATGTACATTGAGTATTATTGTTATATATTCCTACCATTCCTCTTTTTCATTACCCACCTATTTAAGCCAGATGCTAGTGGCTTCACCTGCTACCTACTCAGGAGGCTGAGTCCAGTATGATCACAGTTTGAAGCCAGCTAAGGCAGAAAAGTCTTTTAAGATTCCATCTCCACAGTGCACTGGTGGCACATGCCTGTGATCCTAGCTTCTTAGGAGGCTGAGGTCTAATGACCACGGTTCAAAGCCAGCCTGGGCAGGAAAGTCTGTGAGACTCTATCTCCAGTTAACCACCAGAAAACCAGAAGTGGCACTTATGGCTTAAAGTGGTAGAGTGCTAACCTTGAGCAAAAAAGCTCAGAGACAGCGCCCAGGCCTCTAGTTCAAGCCCCACTGTCGACAAAAAACAAAAAATTGAGCCATGGCTCAAGCAATAGAGCCTTCACCTTGAGCTAAAGAGCTGAGGGATAGCGCCCAAGCCAAGAGTTCAAGCCCCACGACCGACCAAAAAATAATAAAAGAGGGCTGGGGATATTATGTAGATGGTAGAGTGCCTGCTTAACAGAGACCTTCAGTTCAAACCCCACTACTACTACTCACACACACAAACCCCACTACTACTACTACTACTACTCACACACACACACACACACACACACATACACACACACACACAAAGAATATTTTAATTATTTTACCTGGTATTCGGCTTGAATTTTCTATCTAACTTTTATTCATCTTTGATTTGCCAAATATCTTCTGTGCCAGGTATTTTCTGGTATGAACTTACAGAAATGCATATTTTTATTAGAAATACTTGATGAATACACTGCATTTAATGAAGTTAAGTTATAGTTCAATTCTGAATTTATTAGATTTGAGGTCATTTTAAACTCTTTCTGACATGTTTCATATGATTTGACTTAAAAGTTCCTATAAAGCTGAAGGAAACTGGCTCCTCAGAGGAATTTCAGTACTTTTTCCAGGCAAAGATAACTTCCCACAAATGCAGTGAAATCAGTGGTGCCTGAACTTAGATTTTATTCAGGCTAACTTCCAACCCTCTTAAAAACTTAAGTATGTATTTTTTTGTTCAGTAAGTTCCAAGTATATTTCTATAAAGGCAAAAAAGAAAGAAGAGGAAGGAAGGAAGGAAGGAAGAAGGGGAAGGAAGAGAAAGAAAAGAAAGAAAGAAAGAGGAAGGAAAGAAGGAAGGAAGGAGGGAGGGAGGGAGGGAAGGAAGAAAAGGAGAGAGGAAGAGAAGAAGCAAGCAAGCAAGCAAGAAAGAACGAGAGGAAGGGAGAGAGAAAGAAAGAAAAGATAGAATGATATAGTAGAAAGCATTTGGGATTTGTGCAAGTTCTGGCATGTCCATTAACTGTGCCTAAACAGTCTTAGAGGGGTACAATTTCACTTGAATACTTCAGAGTATTGTGAATGTAGTTTAGCTTCAGTAATAAAGTGCTTTCCTGATAATGATTGTTGTAATGTGAGGATAGAACAATGGAAAGAGTAAATAGAAAAAGAAATCATCTTCACCATGTCTCAGTTCTTTCCTTTTCACAAATATGATTTGTGCATTATGCACCAGCTTTGCCTATTGCTGAGCCAGGCCTGGTCAGAGGCTCCATTCTAGTGGTTGTCAGATGATGTGAAAATGGTTAGCATATTGCATAGCTCTCTAAGAAGTTACAGTAGCTGTAGACTAAAGAATTGTGTTCCAGTATAGAATGTGAAAGAGATCCAGGTCCCATCACTTATTTTAGCTGCTTTTTTTTTTTGGGGGGGGGGGGTCCGGTCGTGGGGCCTGAACTCTGGGCCTGGGCGCTGTCCTTCAGCTCTTCAGCTCAAGGCTAGCGCTCTACCACTTGAGCCACAGCGCCACTTCCGGTTTTTTTCTTTTTGCTTATGTGGTGCTGAGGAATTGAACCCAGGGCCTCAGGCATGCAAGGCAAGTGCTCTACCACTGAGCCACCTTCCCAGCCCCTTTAGCTGCTTTTGTGTACACGAATAATGTCATGATTGTTGGTACATCTTTCAATACAGAGGATAATAATGTTGTAAGTGAAACTGTTGTACCATTGTCATCTATATTTACTATTTTCCTCTGGTAACTGATTTTCCTGTTGGCTGTTCTACTTAGCTCAACTATTCATAAAAATGTCTAGCATTTTGGTTTTTTTTTTTTTTTTTTGGTCAATTGTGGAACTTGAACTCAAGATCTGGGTGCTGTCCCTGAGCTCTTTTGCTTAAGGATAGCAATCTACCACTTTGAGCCACAGCTCCACTTCCAATTTTCTGATGGTTAATTGGAGATAAGAGTCTCACAGACTTCCCTGCCCCAGCTGGCTTTGAACTGTGATTCTCAGATCTCAGCCTCCAGAGTAGCTAGGATTACAGGTGTGAGCCATCAGCCCCAGGCTATGTCTACATCTATATATTACATTTAGTCAATATATGAATTTTATGAATTAAATGCTAGATATTTTACCTTGGGACAACCAGTTACTGTATATTATAAGTTGAACATCTCTAATATGAACATCTGAAACTTAATATGCTCCAAAATCTGAAATGTTTTGAGTATATCAACATGATGCCAAAAGTAGAAAATTATATGCTGATTTCATGTGACAAGACACAGACAAAACAACAGGCATCTTAAGAATATTGTATAAAATTAGCTTCAGGCTGTAGATATAAAAGTATGTATGAAGGCTGGGCACCAGTGGCTCACCTGTAATCCTAGCTACTCAGAACACTGAGATCTGAGGATCAGTGTTCAAAGCCAGTCCAGGCAGGAAAGCCTGTGAGACTCTGATCTCCAATTAACCACCAGAAAACCAGAAATGGTGCTGTGGCTCAAGTGGTAGAGCACTCGCCTTAGCTGAAATGCTCAGGGACAGCGCCCAGGCCTAGAGTTCAAGCCCACAAACAACAACAACAAAGTACATATGAAACATAAACAACTTTCATGTTTAGACATGGATCCCATCTCAGAGATTATCACTATATATACACAAACAAACCCTATAAATTCCAGAAAAAATCAGAAACTCAGTACAATTCAGATAACGGATATATATATATATATATATATATATATATATATATATATATATATATATATATATTCAGCCTCTATTATGGAAACAAAATATATAGAAGTAATCCTCAAAGCATATTTCACCCAAGTGTATGCATGTTGTTAAAAAATTAAAAGCCAGCCTTTTGACTTTGAAAAGCTAGCCTCTATGTGCCTCAGTTTCTTCTTCTATAAAGTACAATGGTTGGACTGTGATGCATAATTAGTGCTGAAGGTCTTAACTCTGTGGTTCTGGACAGATAATTAGTTTACAAATTGCTGGTGGTCCCTGACTACTTCCTATGTCATATCCATAAGATTATAAGTAAAATTTTCTGTGTTCTAATTAGTGTCCTAATAGGGTGCCATAACAGAAGGCTAGTAGTATATATAGTCTTAGCAAAAAACAGATTTTTCTGAACTAAAACTTGGATTTGTGATCTGGTCTGCTAAATGGTTTGTAACTTAAAAATGATTTAAAATAGCACTGACCTAGAACATCAGTGTATGTGATGGGTTTAGCTGTAACAGAAATCCCAACAGTGGAGATGGGAGGGCAGGGATGGTAGGGGAAAAACAAAGGAGGAGGCAACAATGCTTGATAAGAAATGTACTCATTACCTTGCTCATGTAATTATAACCCCTCTGTATGGTATTTTCACAATAAAATAACTTATTAAAAAAAGAAATCCCAATGGTAAGTGGTTTAAAATAAGATTAATATTTTTTCTGTTCATGTAAAGTTGACACAAATCTGGTATGCAGCTTCATGTCATAAGGGATCTTCTATTTATGTTTCCTTCAACATTCCTTTCTCCCTCTCCCTATCTCCCTCCCTCCATTCCTGCCTTCCTCCCCCTCTCTCCCTTTCTCCTGTCTCTCCCCTTTCCTTTTTTCTTCCCTCTTTCCCCCTCTCTCTCTTTTTCTCTCTGTCCCTCTTTCTCACTCCTGCAGTGTTGTGGATAGAACTTAGGGCCTTACACATACTAAGCAGTACTCTACCACTGACCTGCATCCCCGGCCTGTAGGCCCCATTCTTATTTAATAAGATAGTTTATAAATAAGATCTTATTTAATAAGATCTACATTCCAGAGAACAGTATGGGGAAAGGTTTGGAGCAAAAGGTACAAAAAGCAACTGCCAGCGCTTTTATATTAAGCAAGATTCCGGGACACTCACATTCTTCATTGCATTGGCCAAAGGTGAGACATGTGAACAAGCATAGCTACAGGAAGGGTGAGAATTGAAGCCAGGTACCCAACTAAAAATTCTAATCACAGTAGAAAGAAAGAACAAATATTGGAGGAACCAGGAGAGGAAGGCAAACCCATCACTCTGCCACCATATTGTTCATTATGAACAAAAGAGAAAAACAATGGCATTGGCCATTTACCCCTTTTTCTAAGGGAAGCTTCCATGTTTGTGATAGCTAATATTAACTCTGTAGGTGGGAATGTCCTTTTAGAGAAGAAAGGTTAACAATGTAGTAAAAACATCACTTTCCAATATGTCACTTTCTTTTCTGTAATTGGGTTTGTGCAAGGGGATCATTCAAGAGAAACTTGGTAGGTGTGTTCGCTGGTTTGAATGGTGTATGAACTGATTCCTTTATGAGTTGAGTTAGTATGCACTTTTTCCACACAGTCCAGTAACTCTTAGCAAAAATCAAGCAGGGAATAACCCAAACAAAGGTACACAGTGATCTTACTTTAAGAGTCCATCTTTCCTAAACCTCTCTCTCATTCCTGATCTTTTAGGGTGTAAACATCACTGTAGTCTAACATAATCATGTATAAAATCAAATAATACTGCTTTGCATGATGAAGATTGTAATAGTAGTCTTTTCAAATGTTTTTAAAAAGTAAAAAGAGCTTCCAGGACTAGTAATATTGTGACCCTTTAAGAAAGCATTTAGAGAGAGGTTATTCACCATTCCAGAATGATTATAACTTTTTCAGAATTTTTCAAAATACAAAATCAGCACAAACAGATTTACCTCTCATAATATTGAAGAGTAGTATGCTTCTTCTGCTCTATTGCCTTCATTGGTCCATCCTCTGCCTGAAATTATCTTAAAGATAGGATTTTCCTATGTCTTTCTAAAAAGGGGGAACAAAGTGATCATAGTAGATAAAAGAGGGACTTGGGGGTAGCTAGGACTGTAATATTTAGAAATTTAAGGTAATTATCACCAGCATCAATGTTCATAAGAACAGCCTATATGCTTTCTGGATTTATAGCTATTTGAAAATTGCTGAATTAGTCATGAACATCTTTGATACTGTTTTTGTTTTTGTTTTTTGTCCGGTCGGTCTTTGGGGCCTGAACTCTGGGCCTGGGCACTGTCCCTTAGCTCTTCAGCTCAAGGCTAGCGCTCTACCTCTTGAGCCACAGCACCACTTCCGGCTTTTTTCTTTTTGCTCATGTGGTGCTGAGGAATCGAACCCAGGGCCTCACGCATGCAAGGCAAGCGCTCTCCCACTGAGCCACCTTCCCAGCCCCCTTTGATACTGTTTTATGGCCATAAAAATTTCCATTTACACAAATAAGATCCCCAAAAGGATAGGCTTTTAATATATACAGATTAGCCATCTAGAAATCGTTGTGGAAGAAATGTTGCTAAACTAATATCTATTTCCCCCAATTCCATACTTTACAACAGTCACTTTAGAAAGCTGTCATTCCAGTAAAACAGGAAGCCTAAAATAGGTCAGTCATGGTCCAGGCATGTATTGAGGCAGAATGAAATCCTTACTTTAAAAATAACCAGCTCAAAAAAGATCTGGAGGCATGGTTCAATGGTAGAGCTTCTTCCTAGCAAGCATAAGACCCTGAGTTTAAACCCCAGTAGCACCAAAAGAAAAAGAATTATTTGAAGGTATTAAATTTTCTCTGTATGGACTCCACTGTGGTTCAGAGAGGCCTAGAAATGTACCTCAAGCCCAAAGGATTTTGAATTCAGGAAATTTTACACTAGCCCCCAAACCAACCTTGCACCAGAACATTAAGAGACTTTAAGCTCACCACATGCCAGGCACACCCATGAGTTGGATGTTGTAATGATCCTCATTTTATGGATAGGAAATTAAAGACTTGCTGACTTGCCTATTGTCGTGGCATCTTCCTTAGAACCTACTTATTACCATAGAGCTTTCTCTGATTTACTACCCTTTTTGCTGATGATTTTTTTTTTTCAGAATTCAAGGCCTTGAGTTTGCTAGGTAAGCCTTCTACCCCTTCTACCCCAAAAGCCCTTTTTGTTTCAGGTTATTTGTTAGATAAAGTCTAGCTTTTTTTCCCCAGGTTTGTCTGGGATGGTGATCTTCCTGTCTATGAAGTACCATACTTGTCTTATTTGTTCACATAGGGTCTTTTTTTAAAAAAATTATTGTAAAGGTGATGTAAAGGGTACAGTTACGTAAGTCAAGTGTTGAGTACATTTCTTTCTTAAAGTTATAATTTTTAATACAATTTTTACATTTCTGGTATAGTTCATTCAATATATACAGTATAGAAGACATACAAAGCCAGGAAGACAATAGAACAGCCTCCTTATAAAACACCTAAAAGTACTTTGTTCTCATTGTTTATTCATGACAGATACCTGTCACATTCTTTTGATATTCTAAATTGTTACACAAAACCTTAAAAAAGCTTCATATAAAAACACTTTCCTTTTTATCAGGGCTCTCAAATTAAATACTAAATGTTCTTTATACCAACGTAGTTACAGTTTTTAATGGCTGCCATACCTAAAAGTTGGTAAGTCAATTTTTATATAACTTTTAAAGTATACATTCTGCAGGTATAAAACTTTTAAAAAGGGGCTGGGAAGGTGGCTCAGTGGTAGAGCGCTTGCCTTGTATGCATGAGGCCCTGGGTTCGATTCCTCAGTACCACATAAGCAAAAAGAAAAAAGCCGGAAGTGGTGCTGTGGCTCAAGTGGTAGAGCGTTAGCCTTGAGCTGAAGAGCTGAGGGACAGTGCCCAGGCCCAGAGTTCAGGCCCCATGACCAGACCCCCCCCAAAAAAACTTTGAAAAAATACATTCAATTTAATTTTTTAAAACTTTCTAAATTTACATTTTAAACACTGCTCTGATTGCTATAATAGCTAGTTTATAGATAGCCAAAATAAGTTAATTTTTAAAAATCAACAATAGTACATTTCTTTTTGAACAGTGTCACTCCTGCTTCATTCTCAGATAGGGTCTTATTAACTTTTGTCCCAGGCTGGCTTTGAACTACAACCCTGCCCTCATCTCCACCTGCCGAGTAGAGCACCATTTGTGAGCATGTACACCAAGCAAGCACAAGGCCCTGAGTTCAAGCGCTAATACCAGTATTTAAAAAAAAAGAGGGAGAGGGGCTGGGAAGGTGGCTCAGTGATAGAGCGCTTGCTTGCATGCATGAGGCCCTGGGTTTGATTTCTCAGGACCATATAAGCAGGAAAAAAAAAAAGCCGGAAGTGGTTCAAGTGGTAGAGTGCTAGCCTTGAGCTGAAGAGCTGAGGGACAGTGCATAGGCCCAGAGTTCAGGCCCTACGCCTGGACCCAAAAAAATTTCTAAAAAAAAGAAAAAGAAAAACTCTAAAAAAAAAAAAAAAGAAAGAAAGAAAAAAGAGCCAGGAGAGAGCAAGAGAAGGGGAGGCAGTGTCCAAAAAGAAATATACTGTTTACCTGACTTATATAACTGTAACTTCTCAGTATAGCACCTTTATAATAGCAATTTAAAAATCTAAGCTGGGGAAGTGGCGCTGTAGATCAAGTGGTAGAGCGCTCACCTTGAGCTGAAGAGCTGAGGGACAGCACCCAGGCCCAGAGTTCAAGCCCCACGACCGACCCAAAAAAAAAAAATCTAAGCTGGGCGCCGGTGGCTTATGCCTGCAATCCTAGCTACACGGGAGGCTGAGATCTAAGGGCTGTTCAAAGCCAGTCTGGGCAATGTCCGGAAATTCTTATCTCCAATTAACCACCAGAAAACTGTAAGTTGTGCTGTGGCTCAAGTGGTAGAGCACTTGCCTTGAGCTGAAGAGCTAAGGGACAGTGCCCAGGCCCAGAGTTCAAGCCCCATGACCTCCCCCTAAAAAAAAAAAAAAAAATCTAAATTAAAAAAAAAAAAAAAAGAATCTACTTGTGTGTGGCCTGGGAGTTAGATCAGTGGTCCAGCAGGTGCTTTTCTTTTTTTTAATTGTGAGAATACCATACAGAGGAGTTACAATTACATGGGCAAGATAACGAGTACATTTCTTATCAAGCATTGTTGCCTACTCGTTGTTTCCCCTTTTCATCCCAAACAGGTGCTTTTATAGAGAACCTTCCTACCATGTCTCTGAGTAGGTTGAATATTATAGGATCTCAAGAGGATAAACCTCCATGGTTCAGAGTTTGAATTGTAGTCACTCAAAATTCAGTACTTCTATGCTACCAATTAGAAAGAGAAGTTTATATCAAGAAAAAAATTCAATGCTTTCTATTTTATTTATTTAGTCAGTCGTGGGGCTTGAACTCTGGGCCTGGGCACTGTTCCTGAGCTCTTCAGCTCAAGGCTATCACTCTACTGCTTGAACCACAGCACCAATTCTGGTTTTCTGGGGTTTATTGGAGATAAGAATCTCACAGACTTTCCTGCCCAGGCTGGCTTTGAACTGCAGTCCTCAGATCTCAGCCTCCTGAGTAGCTAGAATTATAGGCATGAGCCACGGGTACCTGGCTTAATGCCTTCTAATAGCTTTTTGTTTTGTTTTGTTTTTTTTGAGTCTACTGTAGTTTGAATCCAGGACTTCGTGCTTATTAAATAAGGTAGAGCCCTATCTACTACTGAACCATGCCTCCAGCCCTTTTTTGAGCTGGTTATTTTAAAGTAAGATTTCCATTCTACCTAGATGTGTGCCTAGACTATGATCTACCCATTTTAGGCTTCCTCTTAGGGCTAGGATGACAAACACACACTACTGTACCCAGCTTCTTTCCACTGAAATGGAGTCTCAGGGCTTCCCAATTTCAGCCTCCAGTGATGACAAATATATGCCACCATACTCAGCTATGGATTAAAAAGGGGTCTTGCAGCATTTTCTGCTGGGAATAGTCATGAGCTGTGATCTTCCCAACCTCAGCATCTCAATTTCTAATAACTTATTGAATATTTTTATTATCTTTAACTAGTTACATAAAAGAGTTGCCATTCAACAAAGCAGTTTATGAATACAATGCCTCTTGATCAATATCACCCCTTTGACATTCTCACACACCCTCCCAACTCACCCTTTCTCTCACTTAATTTTTAGGATATGTATTAATTTTTGCCACTTAGGAAAGCAGTTTATGTATACAAGGTGTCTTGATCTGTGTCATCCCTTCAACATTTACCCCCTTCAGCCCACCTTTTCCCTTATTCTAATAACTTTTATGTACTTTATTTTTTAGTTTACCTTGTTTGAAGACTGAACATTTTCCTTTAATTTAAAAACTAAATAAATAAATATCTTATGACTACTCCATTAAGCAGAGTTGTACTGATTTCTATCTGGTACCCTGTGCTTTTCCAGGAACTTACTTATAACTGACTGTTGATTTATTTTCTTTTTTTTTTAATTTAATTTAATTTTATTTGTGAACATACTGTACAGAGGAGTTACAATTACATGGGCAGGATAATGCATACATTTCTTACCAAGCATTGCAGCCTCCTCCTTTGTTTACCCTTCACATCCCTTCCCAGCCTCCCCCCTCCCCCCCAATCCCAATCCTTCTCCTTTCCCCCCCTTCCCCCGCGCCCCCCCCCCCCGCCCCGCACAGACGTTGTAAAGCTCGTTTTGGACATGACAACTTGTACTTCTCATTGTTGCAACAGGTCCACCTGTATCCTTAAACAACTGGTTTTTCCCCATCTCCTCCACAAGTTATACTGACATCAAATATAGTGAAAGCAGGGGTTATACTGTGGGGGAGGGATTGATTTATTTTCTTATGTGCAGATGACTTAAATACCACAGACCTATTCAAATTATCAACAATTCTTCTCTTTATTTAAAGAGCAGCTTTTCCCCGCTTAGGGTCACTATGGCTCCTTATTTCAGGATATTTTCTTTTTTTTGAGGGGGGGAGGGGATCTGGTCTTGGGACCTGAACTCTGGGCCTGGGCGCTGTCCCTCAGCTCTTCAGCTCAAGGCTAGCTAGCACTCTACCACTTGAGCCACAGTGCCACTTCCGGCTTTTTTCTTTTTACTTATGTGGTGCTGAGGAATCAAACCCAGGGCCTCATGCATGCAAGGCAAGCGCTCTACCACTGAGCCACCTTCCCAGTCCTATTTTCTTGATTATCATATAGATCCAACATTCCCAAGGTAGATTCTTCAGTATTCAGTGCTGTTTTCTAAAATGTCATGACAGTTTCAGAATAAAATAAACATTGATTAATTTTAATTATAAAAATACAGTTTGTTGGGCTAGGAATGTGGCTTAGTGGTGAGTACTTGCCTAGCATGCATGAAGCCCTGGGTTCAATTCTCAATACTACATACACAAAAAAACCCAAAAGTGGTGCAGTGGCTCAAGTGGTGGAGCACTAGCCTTGAGCAAAAAGAAGCTTAAGGACAGTGCCTAGGCCTTGAGTCTAAGCCCTAGGACTGGCAAAAACAAAAATACAACCAAAAGTGAAAGAAAATAAAATAACATATAAAAAATACAGTTCTTTTTCAAGGTTGGAAGAAAGTAAAGGGCTATAATATGATATGGAATCCTCAATTGGATCTTGGAACACAAAGGTGGGTGTCAGTGGCTCACACCTATAATCCTAGTTACTCAGGAGGCTGAGATCTGAGGATCGAAGTTCAAAGCTAGCTCTGGCAGGAACATCCATGAGACTCTTATCTCCAGTTAACCACCAAAAAACCAGAAGTGGTGGTGTCTCAAGTGGTAGAACACTAGTCTTGAGCTGAAGAGCTTAGGGACAGTGCCCAGGCCCAGTTCAAGCCCCACAACTGACAAAAAAAAAATCTTAGAACCCAAAATGAGTATCAATGAATGAGTTGATGACATTTGAATAAAGCCTATATATTTTAGTTTATAAAAGTATATCAATTTTGCTTCCCTGTCATGACTGTGCTTATGTAATATTTCATTTAATGTTAGGTGAATGTAGGTGAAAAGTATAGCAATTCTTGTACTTTTCTGTATACCTAAAGTTAGTGTGTGTGTGTGTGTGTGTGTGTGTGTGTGTGTGTGTGTGTGTGTGTGTGTGTGTGTGTGTGTGTGTGTGTGTGTGTGTGTGTGTGTGTGTGTGTGTGTGTGTTTATGCATGTGCCTGTCCTATGGCTTGAGCTCAGAGCCTGGGCATTGTACCTGAGTTTTTTTGTTCAAAGCTAGTGTTCTACTTCTGGCTTTTTGGTGGTTTACTGGAGATTAAGAGTCTCATGGACTTTCCTGCCTGGTCTTGCTTCAATCTACAATTTTCAGATCTCAGCCTCCTAAATTAGTTAGGATTATAAGTGTGAGGTACTGGGGGCCCTAAACCTAAAATTATTTAAAAGTAAAAAAAATGGGGGGCTGGGAATGTAGCTTAATGGTAGAGTGCTTTGCCTAGCATACATGAAGCCCCAGGTTCAATTCCTCAGTACCGCATAAACAGAAAAAGCTGGAAGTGGTGCTGTGGTTCAAGTGATAGAATGCTAGCTTTGAGCACAAAAATCTCAGGAACAGCACCTAGGCCCAGAGTTCAAGCCTCTAGGACTAGAGAAAAAAATCTGTACATGATATAGTTATAAATGTGCTTATGACATTTTGAATCTTTTTTCACTGTTTAAACCTAAACCAAACCAATATGATAAAAAAAAAAAAAAGAAAGAAAGAATTTACCTGAACATTTAATGTAGAATCTTTTCAATACAAGGCTTTTACTTAATGATTATTTTAACTTAAGCAAAAGTTTTAACTCTTTTGCTTTGGAAATCATGACAAAAACCCCAAGTATGTTCATTTTTCTGAAATGTGAAGCCCAAGCCATAGAATCCATCAAGAGAGCACTAAAGAGATCATATGTCCAATCTACCAATTAAATGAGATGTATAACCTTATATTTTGTTTTCTAAAGTAAATTATGCAATAATTGAGAACAAGAAGCTCAGTCAAAATGTATAAGTAGTGCTGCCAGCTACTTATGATAGTATATTTTTCTTAGTTTACTTCTTCAGGATCTAATGTCAACTCTAAATCTGTATTTCAGATAATTCATAGCTCTGACTTGGTGAAGGGCCACTGTGTGGCTTAAAGCAGAGGTTAATTATTCTTTCTGCTGTTTCTACTGTTTGTTGATTTAGCTGCTCACTAAAACAGCCTTGCCTAGTCCAACCAGGTCCTTTTTCAAAATTTCTAATCTAATGCCAAGACCAAAAGAGGTCAAAGAAACAAAACAGATTTTCCAGGGAATCCAGACTACACATTAGTATTCCTCAAGTTCCTACCTCTGAATAAAAAGAAATCCTACAAAATAAAAAAATTTAAATTGAGTTGGTAATGAGTAAAAACATCTATTTCCCTTAAGAAACACATTTTCTAAAAACTTGTGTGTTACTATGAAACTGGTAGCTCCCTTAGTATGGTAAATGCAGGGTGGGGGAATGGATAAATGGATATCTCAACTATACACAATTCTGTTTACTCAAGTAGCAATATTATTAGATTAAAGATGAGACAAGGGTATCCAGCACTAACAGCTTTTATCATTATTCTAGATAAGAGACAACTCTAGGAAGAAGGAATTAAAGTTATCTCCTTTTCTGGCAGTACTGGGGTTTGAACTCAGAGCCTTGTGCTTAGTAGGCAGGTACTCTATCCCTTGTGCCACACTTCCTGCACCTTTTTGCCTTGGCTATTTTAAAGATAAGATCTTGCTTTATGCTTGGGCTAACCTGGCTATAATCCTCTTACATTTCCCTGTGTCACTGGGGATGCCCAGACATTGATTGAGATGGAATCTCATGAACTATACCTGAGTTAACTTTGAACTTCAATCTGACTCCCAAGATACTAGCTAAGATTACAGGCTTGAGCCACTGCACCTGGCTAAAATGTAAAACAGTTACCTAGCAAGTATCAGGCTCTGAGTTCAATCCAAAGGAATGGAAAGGGAAAGGGAAAAATTACCTCTTTAAGCAAATGCTAATCCAAGAAAGATAGTTATAGAATATTTATGAGATCTTTAGTAATCCTTGTGGCAATTTTTCTTCACTAGATCTATCAAGAAAAGGCCAGGATTTTCAACCAAGTCTCATTTTTATTTTTCTGTTTCAACAGGAATTAGCTTCTCCTATACACACTCTGTCTCAGAAAAAGACAAACCTTGTCAGGGCTTTTTTTAATGTGTCTTTATTAGATTTATAGATTTAAGAAGAATTGACATCTTTGTAATATTTAGTGTTCACAACCAAGAAGATGATATGTCGAGGTTTTCATATCTTCTCTCATCTCTCATATTTTATTTTTGTATATGATTAGTAAATATTATTTCTTGTTGTTTTTCCAGTAGAATTCTTTTTTTTCTGTTGTCTGCAAATAATGCTCATTTTAATTCCTTTTTTTTGGAATCAGGTTGCTTTTTCTGAAGAGTTAGAAAAGATACAAGCACGTATCAGGTGTAGATTAGCTAGGTATAGATTATTTAAAAATTATACTGGTTTGTTTTCATTATCCCTTTCTGTATTAATCTCAGTAATTGAGTAGATTAATAGTAAATACCAAAAATAAATACAGTTTGTACTGGCAACTAGCAGCACTTACCAAAGTTTTAAGCATTAACATTTTTTCTGTGCTTTGTATCTATATAAGAACTAAGAGCTGGCAAACCATTAACAAAGAATAAAATCCACCTGTAAAGTAAGGCTCACTGGCTACCCAACAAACTTGAGATGTTAAAAGTAAACATCACAGGTAATAGAGAGTATTGAGTAGCATATGCATTGCTCTGCTGTTGTTTTGATTTCTTTTTTTTTTTTTTTTTTGGTCCGGTCGTGGGGCCTGAACTCTGGGCCTGGGCACTGTCCTTCAGCTCTTCAGCTCAAGGCTAGTGCTCTACCACTTGAGCCACAGCACCACTTCCGGCTTTTTTCTTTTTGCTTATGTGGTGCTGAGGAATGGAACCCAGGGCTTCATGCATGCAAAGCAAGTGCTCTACCACTGAGCCATCTTCCCAGCCCCTTGATTTCTTTTGTTGTAAGGAAAACATGTTGTTTTGTTGAAGAACAAAATTCAGCTTTTTTCTAAAATAAAGCAGGATTCTCTTATACCCCAAGACTATCTCATGTTGAAATGGACACTGCTCTTTGCTCCTGTTACTTTTCACTGCCTTTGTGTGATTGCAGCAACAAAGTTTAACTTGAGTGTATTTTTCTTCTTCTTTTTTTTTTTTTTTTTTTTTTTGGTCAGTCATGGGACCTGAACTCTGGGCCTGGGCGCTATCCCTCAGCTCTTCAGCTCAAGGCTAGTACTCTACCACTTGAGCCACAGTGCCACTTCCTGCTTATGTGGTGCTGAGGAATCGAACCCAGGGCCTCATGCATACAAGGCAAGCACTCTACCACTGAGCCATCTTCCCAGCCCCGTATTTTTCTTCTTTACAATTTGTCTTCCATTTCATCTTCCTTCTATTTCAGCATTACTCTGTGTGTGTGTGTGTGTGTGTGTGTGTGTGTGTGTGTGTGTGTGCGCGCGCGCGCGCACGTGCGTGTGTGTGTGTGTGTGTGTGTGTGTGTGTGTGTGTGTGTGTGTGTGTGTTTCCTTTTCTTGGTGGTATACACCTCTAATCCCAGTACCCAGGAAGCTGAGGCAGAATGATTTCAAATGATTTCAAATTCAAGGCCAGTCTGGGCTACAGAGAGAGTTTCAGTAATAAGATCCTATCTCCAAACAAGAAAAAAAGAAAAAGGAAAGAAGCCTGTGCTCATTCAGTTGCAAAACTGTGAACCAAATAGAAGCTAATAGTTAAATACTAATAAATAGATTGTAAAAATTATATTGCATTTCCCCATGTGCCTGAGATAGGAGGTCAAATTTAAATCCCTACGGTCATCAAAATGAAGTTTCATTGAGATCTAATGGGATTTACATAGAAATGGAAAAAAACTTTATAAAACTGATACAGAGATTAATTACTGGGATTATATCAGAGTAAAAGTAGAACACAAAAGTGGGGATAATACCAATAATCCCAGCACTTGGGGAAGAAAGGCAGGATTGTGACTTTGAAGCCAGTCTGAGCTACATAACAAGATACTTAAAAAAAATTTAACTACAAATTTTATCTACAAAATATCATAGGGGAGGGCTAGGAAGGTGGCTCAGTGGTAGAGCGCTTACCTTGCATGCCTGAAGCCCTGAGTTCCACTCCTCAGCACCACATAAGCAAAAAGAAAAAAGCTGGAAGTGGCTCTGTGGCTCAAGTGGTAGAGTGCTAGCCTTGAGCTGAAGAGCTGAGGGACAGCGCCCAGGCCCAGAGTTCAGGCCCCACGACCGGACCCAAAAAAAAAAAAAAAAATCATAGGGGAATTTTAATTACTATGTTAAAACTATCAATTTGGAGAGATTATTTTTTCTATATTGAGTTTTCATGAACATAATCTGCATCTACATTCATTTAAATCTTACTTGATTCCCTTAGTCAGGAATTTATACTTTTCAGCATAAAAGACCTATATGTGTCTTAATAAGTTTATTTCATATATTTCTGTTTTACAACTTTATATATTTTAATTTCATCATTCATGTTCATTATTAACTTTAGATGTTTGTTTTTAAATACTGAAACTTTGCTAAACTCACTTATCCTAGGAGTTTTTTTGTGTTTTGTTTTGTTTTTAAGATTCTTGGTGTTTTTGTTTTATGTAGACAATGATATCGGCAAATGAGGCAGTTTAATTTCTTCCTTTCTGATATGTATGACTTTTATTCCTTTTCTACCTATTGCACTGACTAGAACTCCCAGAACTATGTTGAATAAGAGTGGTGAAAGCAGATATCCTGCCATGTTCCCGATCTTAGGGGGGTAAGTATTCAGTCTTTCACCGTTAAGAGTAATGTTAGCTGTCCAGCTTTTGTTGTCATTGTTTAGTTGGATTTTATTTGTTGTCTTTCGTTGAGGCTTCTTATCAAATCAAGTTCTTTTCTATTCCAGGCTGCCCTGGAACTTGAGATCATCTTGCTCTAGTTTCCGAAATGCCAAGATTACAGGCCAGGGATACCATGCCCAACTTCTGGGAATTTTTAATTATAAGTCAGTATTAAATTTGCCAGATGCTTTTTATGAATCATTTGATATGACCATGTGATTTTTTTTCATCTATCACTGTTTAATATGATAGATTACATATTTAAATTAAACCAGGCTTGCATTCCTGGAATCACCCCTGCTGCGTCAGAAAACACCCAAGCCTACAGCTTTCTTCTAATGGATTCAATTTCTCTAATAGTTGTACTTATTCAAATTATCTTTTATGTTGATAGTTGTACTTATTCAAATTATCTTTTATGTTGGATAAGTTGTAGTGGTTTGTGTTTCTTAGAAAGTGTTCTGCTTTATGTGATTAAGTTTATATCTGTATGCATATGTATATTCCTGTGTACATATATATCCTTTTGTTGTTGTTGTTGTTGGTCGTAGGGCTTGAACTCTGGGCCTGGGCCCTGTCCTTCAGCTCTTCAGCTCAAGGCCAGAGCCCTATTGCTCAGCCACAGCGCCACTTCGTTTTTTCTACTAGTTTATTAGAGATAAGAGTCTTACAGACTTTCCTGCCTGAGCTGGCTTTGAACCGTGATCCTCAGATCTCAGCCTCCTGAGTAGATAGGATTACAGGCTTGAGCCACCAGTGCCCGGCTTCATATATATCCTTTTGATGTCTGTAGAGTCTATGATGATAGTATGTACAGAACCTTTGATAATTTATATCTTCTCTCTCATTTTCTTGATTTCTTTTGTTCATATTTATCATTGTTTATTTGTTGGTTTGTTTTAATTGCACTGTGGAGATCGAATCCGGGGACTTCATCCATGCTAGAAAAGCACTCTACCACTGAGCTATACCCCTAGCTGCTCTTTTGTTTTTTCTTTGTCATTCTTCCTAGCGATTTTTCAGTGTTATTGATCTTTTCAAGCCATAACTCAGCCATTTTTTCTCATTGATTTTTCTCTATTGTTTTCATATTTTCAGTTTTACTGGTTTCTGCTTTTTCTTATTCTTTATTATTTACTGCTTGACCTGCATCTCTTTTTTTTTTTTTTTTAGGTTCTTGATGTAAGATTGAATTGAGACTTTTTAGTGCTATGAATTTCCCTTTTAGTACTGCTTTAACCTGTTTTCCACAAATTATGATACATTCTATTTTCATTTCTAATCACTTTTGTGTTTGTTGTTTTGTTTTACCTTGAGACTTTTTAACCCATGGAAGTATGGGTTAAAAAGTATGTTGATTCATTTCCAGATATTTGGCCATTTTTTCTTATTAATTTTCTGTTACTGATTTCCAGTTTGATTTCATATGTGCAGTAATACAATCTATATGATTTCATTTTTTTAAGTTTGTTGAAAATATATTTTATGATTGAAGATACAGTTTTTCTTTGACACTTGAGGAGATGTGTATTCTGATATTACTAAGTGGAGTACTATGTAAATTTTTATTTCCTGGAGCTGATTGTCTAATTTTTCTTTATCCTTGCTAGCTTTCTATGTAGTTGTTTCATCAAGTGTTGAGAGAGGTGTTTTGCTCCTTGTTTAATTTGTTTGTTGTTGTTGTTGTTGTCTTTGGGGTCAAGATCTCACTATATAGCACAAACTGGTCTTGAATTTGCAATCCCTTGTCTCTACCTCCTGATTGCTGTGATGCAGACATGTTCCCACCACACCTATCAAGAGAAGGTTTTTAAGTCTACAGGTTTAATTGTGGATTTGTCTATCAGTCTATCAGTTTTTACTTCACTTTGTAGCTCTTTTGCTTTGTGCACACAAATTTATGCTTTCATTCTTTGACCATTTTATTATTATGTAATATCCCTTTCTCTGGTAATTTTATTTGTTCTGAAGTCTACTTTAAGTATATGCACCCCTGCTTTCTTTTGGTTAATGTTTTCCTCTGTCAACTTGCCTGTATCATTTTTTTTTTTTTGCAGGGGGAGGGAGAGGGGGGAAGAAGGGGTTTGGTTGTGGGGCTTGAACTCTGGGCCTGGGCGCTGTCCCTCAGCTCTTCAGCTCAAAGCAAGTGCTCTACCACTTGAGCCACAGCGCCACTTCCAATTTTCTGGTGGTTAATTGGAGATAAGAGTCTCACAGACTTTCCTGCTCAGGCTGGCTTTGAACCACAATCCTCAGATCTCAGCCTCCTGAGTAGCTAGGATTACATGTGTGAGCCACTGGCACTCAGCGCCTGTATCATTTTTGGGGGGGAGGGGTCCGGTCATGGGGCCTGAACTCTGGGCCTGGGCGCTGTCCCTCAGCTCTTCAGCTCAAGGCTAGTGCTCTACCACTTGAGCCACAGCGCCACTTCTGGCTTTTTGCTTTTTGCTTATGTGGTGCTGAGGAATCGAACCCAGGGCCTCAGGCATGCAAGACAAGTGCTCTACCACTGAGCCACCTTCCCAGCCCCTGTATCATTATTTTTGAAGTGAGTTACATGCAGGCAGTATTATTAGATCATGGATTTTTGTTTGTTTGTTTGTTTGTGTGTGTGTCCTTTCAGGCAGTATTGGGATTTAAACTCAGGGCCTTATGCTTGTTAATTTGCTTGCTTGGCTGGCAGTCTACCACTTGAGCCACCTCTCTATCCCAGGTTTTTGATGGTTCTTTCAAAGGAGTCCCTTGGTCTTTTCTGTCTGGGCTGGCTTCAAACCATGTTCTTTAGTGTCTCCGCTGGGATTATAGGCATGAGCTACCTGTGCCCAGCTTTGGGCCATGTTTTTCATCTACTCTGCCAATTATGGTGTTTGCTTGTCATATTTGAAGCATTTGTATTTAATGTAATTATCAGTATGTTAACTTTTAAGCATATTATTCTGTATTCTTTATTTTGTTTCTCAGTTACTTGATAATTGCTCAAGTCAGTTCTGTTTTTTGTTTTGGGTTTTTTGTTGTTGTTCTTGTTGTTGTTGTTTTTAATCAGTCATAGGGCTTGAACACAAGGCCTGGGCACTGTCCCTAAGCATTTTTGCTCAAAGCTAGCACTTTACCACTTTGAGCCACAGCTCTACTTCTGGTTTTCTGGTGGTTACTTGGAGATAAAGAGTCTCACAGACTTTCTTACCTGTTCTGGCTTCAAACCGTGATCCTCAGATCTTAGTTTTCTGAGTAACTAGGTGTACAGGTATGAACCCCCAGCGTCTGGCTCAATTCTGACTTTTCTGGAGTGTTTTGGTTGTATCTCTATATGGTTTTCTTAGTAATGATACAGATAAAGTGTAATGGTGTTATTATTTTACTAGCTCAAGTAAAGAACAAAAATTATACCTCCCTTTCATATCTCTTAACCTTCTCTTATTACAAAATACTTTTCTTAAATCTATTCTCTACATATGTCTTGATTTCTTTAGATGATGTAATTTTAATTTTTTTTCTTTAGCCATCAAACAACTTAGAAAACTGAAAAGAAGGAAAATTAATTTTCATTGATCAATTTTTTTTTTTTTTTTTTTTGTCAGTTGTGGGGGCTGAACTCTGGGCCTGGGTGCTGTCCCTCAGCTCTTCAGCTCAAGGCTAGCGCCCTACCACTTGAGCCACAGCGCCACTTCTGGCTTTTTTCTGCTTATGTGGTGCTGAGGAATTGAACCCAGGGCCTCATGCATGCAAGGCAAGCGCTTTACCACTGAGCCAACTTCCCAGCCCCTGATCGATTTTTTTGCTTACTGTCTTTTTCCTTCTTTCTTGATGATTCCCATCATTTCCTTTCTGTTAAGATAACTTTCCTTATTTTCCAGTGCTGGTGCTTGGTCTCAGGGCCTCTTGGTCTCACCTTTTTCAGCTCAAGGTTGGCACACTACCACTTGTGCCACACCTCCATTTCCCTATTAAGATAACTTTCTTGAGTCAATCTTTCAGAGTAGGTCTTCTGGTCATAGTTTCCTTTGTTTTCCTTTCTAGAGAACCTTGGTATCTAAATGTATATGGTTTCATGGTCTGTTGGGAAAACCACTAATGCTCAGTTTAAGCACAATTAATGATGATGGAAGACTGTATCAACTGAGCTGCATGATGCTCATAAGAGACTCCATCTCCAAAACAACTAGCAAAAAGCTGGGCTACAAGCATGGCTCAATTGATAGAACACCAGCTTAGCAAGTATGAAGTCCTGAGTTGAAATCCCTATACTTATAAATAACAATAATAGGGGCTGGGAAGGTGATTCAGTGGGAGAGCGCTTGCCTTGCATGCATGAGGCCCTGGGTTCAATTCCTCAGCACCACATAAAGCAAAAAGCCGGAAGTGGTGCTATGCCTGAAGTGGTAAAGCGCTAGCCTTGAGCTGAAGAGCTGAGGGACATCGCCCAGGCCGAGTTCAGGCCCACAACTGGAAACTCCCCCAAAAAAGTAACAATAATAAATATAATAACTTCACAAATAACTCAAATTGTCTGTACATATTTCACCAATTGGTTCCAAGATTTTTTCCCCTTTGTCTTTGTTTTCCAGAGTTTTACTAGAATGTGCTTTAATATTGATTCCTTTGGTTTTATTCTGTCTGGAATTTGCTCAGCTTTTTGAATTTATACATTTTATGAAATTTGAGATTTTTTTCCTAGCTATTTCTTTGAGTGCTTTTTCAGCTCTTCCTTTTCTTTTCTCCTAGTAATCCAGTGGCATGAGTATTAAATTTCTCATGGATCTCTTTTTTCATTCAACCTGTTTTCTCTCTTTTGTTCCATTTCATTGATGCCTTCCTCCTTCCTCTCTATTCAACTATTGAGCTCGTCCTAAGTTTCATTCAATTCTGTTCTTAAATTCTATAATTTTCACTTTTTTTTTTTTTGTCAGTCTTGGGGGCTGAACTCTGGGCCTGGGCACTGCCCCTCAGCTCACGGCTAGCACTCTACCACTTGAACCATAGTTCCATTTCCAGATTTTTCTGCTTATGTGTGAGGAATTGAACCCAGGGCCTCATGCATGCAAGGCAAGCACTCTGCCCCTGAGCCACCTTCCCAGCCATTTTTTTTTGTTTGTTTGTTTTCTACATGCTAAGACTTAATATTTTCACGTTTCAATTATGTTTATAATTGCTTTTGAAACATTTTTCTCATGGCTGCTTTAACAGCTTTGTCAGGTAACTGACCTTATCATTAATGTTGGCATCTATTGTTTTTTTCTTATTCAGTTTGTGATCTTTCTAGTTCTTGGTTTGATCAGTAAGTTTGGTTGAAACCTGGACATTTTGTGTACAACAGGACTCTAGATTATATTTAAACCTCTGTGTTAGCTAGTTTCACCAGTCTGACAGTAAAAAGAATGGAGGTATAATACTGTCTTTGCTTGATATGTTCTGTTTAGACATCTTCCCTCCTAGACAAAATACATAGACTTACAAGATGTAGAAAATACAAATGAATAATAAGAACAGGAACATAGATGCTGCAGCATATACATTACACAGGTAATGTTAGAAACATAAAGGATATTTTAAATCTGAAGAGTACTTCAGAGAAGTGAGGCCAAGAATTAAGAGCTAAAGTTTAAGAAAGAAGAAAATATCACCAAACATGAAAATGTAAAATGAGGTCTGAGTACATACTTGTCATCCCACCTGCTCTGAAGGTGGAGATCTGGAAGATAGTGGCTTGAGGCCAGTATGATCAAAAGGTTAATAAGATCCCAATAGCTGGTGGCAGTGGTGCACATCTGTCATCCCAGTTACTCACGAGGCCATACAGGATGGTGGCCTGGGGTTGGTCCCTGGCAAAGAGTACTGGGCCCTACCTGAGAAATAACCAAAACAAAAAGGAGCTTGGGGAAGCTAAGAATGTGGCTTAGTGGTAGAGTGCTTGCCTACCATGCATCAAGCCCTGGGTTTAATTCCTCAGTACCACATACACAGAAAAAGCTGGTCTGTGGCTCAAGTGCTAGCCTTGAGAAAAAAGAAGCTCAGAGACAGTGCCCAGGCCCTGATTCAAGCCCCAGGATTGGCAAAAAAAAAAAAAAAGCTTGGGGAACGTGGCTTAAGTGATATAGGCCCTTCTTAGAAACATGAATCTTGAGTTCAAATCCCACTACTCTCCCTAAAAATGGAAAATGAATTGACAATTCTCAGAATATGCTTGAGGAAATATGCGTGTGTGTGTGTGTGTGTGTGTGTGTGTGTGTGTGTGTGTGTGTGTGTGTGTGTGCTGCTACTGGGGCTTGAATTCAGGGCTTCATGCTCTTGCCTGTTTATTTCCCTCAAGACTGGTACTCTGCTAGTTGAGCCATACCTCCACTTCTGGCCTTTTGGCAGTTATTTGGAGTTAAGAGGCTCTCAGATTTATCTTTATAGGCTGGCTTTGAACTTTGATCCTCAGATGTCAGCCTCCTGAGTAGCTAGAATTACAGGTGTGAGCCACCAGCACTCAACTTAGGAAATGAAATAAAAAAAGAAACCAAAAAGGGAACAGGAATGTTTAAACAACTCCAGGCATTGATCATCCTATCTGTCTATTAGTTATGCATGTTTAACAACCAGCAAAGAAATAGGACCATAGATGCTTATGTTTTCCCCTGACATTCTGGAATGAAAAGGTGAATATAATCAAAGAAGACAGACCATGAAAGAAACGAGGTTGTTATGTATTCACTTTGTTCGAATTACTTCCTGGCTTTGTATAGAAGCTTACCTGAAGGAATATTTGAGCTAGGACTTTTGTTCCTCTGGCTGAGGAGACTTGGCCCTATCGGCAGATGCTCTCATATGACTTCATGTATCAGACACGGTGGTACACACCTATAATCCCAACATTCAGGAGGATCAAGTATTTGAGACAAGTCTGGGCTACCTAGTGAGGTGGTGTTTTGTTTTTATTTTTGTGAGTCCTGGGGCTTGACCTCAAGGCCTGGTCTCTATCCGTGACCTTTTTGCTCAAGGCCTAGCACTATCACTTAAGCCACACTTGAACTTCTGGCTTTTTGGATATTTTAGTGAAGATAAGAATCTCACAGACTTTCCTGCTCAAGCTAGCTCAAACTGTGATCCTCAGATCTCAGCCTCCTCAGTAGCTAGGATTATAGACATGAATTATATAGTGAGGTCTGTTTCCAGTGGCTCACGCCTGTAATCCTACCTACTCTAGAGCCTGAGATCTGAGGATTGCAGTTCAAAACCAACCCAGGCAGGAAATCTGTGAGACTCTTATCTCCAATGAACCACCAAAAAGCCAGAAGTGGAGGTGTGACTCGAGTGGTAGATCATTAGCTTTGTGCACAAAAGCTCAGGTCCAGTGCTCAGGCCCTTGAATTCAAGCCCCAGGACCCAAATAAATAAATAAGTCAATCAATCAAAGGTTGTTGATTTTTCCCCCCAAGTTTGGGCATTGAACCCAGAGCTTTTTACAAGTGTGTAATTACTTTAGAAATATACTCAGCCTGAAAAGAAGGTATTCTTTTCTTTTTATTTTTCTTTGTAGTAAACTCTCATGCTTGCTAAACAGATTCTCTACCATTTGAACAATGAACCCAGCCCCCCCCTTTTTTTCCTTTAGTATCTTCACACAACTACACCCAGCTTCTGTTAATTAAAATGGTTTCAGGGACCTTTTGCTTAGTCTGACCTCAAACCACAAACCTTGAAGTCTCTGTCTCCTAAGTAGATAGGATTACAGAAATGAGCTACTACCTCACTTGGTGATGTGATATTGTTCAGGGTACAGGAACTAACCTAAGAAGAATGTGACTACCAAACGTGTTTTGAGAAATGCTGCTGCCACCCTTTAGCTATGGTAGATTAAAGTCAGAGCCTATAAGGATCTAGGTCTGCTCCTCTTTCATCTTCTTTTTTTGGGGGGTGGTCCAGTCGTGGGGCCTGAACTCTGGGCCTGGGCACTGTCCCTCAGCTCTTCAGCTCAAGGCCAGTGCTCTACCACTTGAGCCACAGCACTACTTCCAGCCTTTTTTTGTTCTGCTTATGTGGTGCTGAGGAATCGAACCTAGGGCCTCATATATGCAAGGCAAGCGCTCTACCACTGAGCCACCTTCCCAGCCCCTCTTTCATCTTCCTGATGAGAAATTCTGTGGCTGATACAAGTGCTCAGATTTTCTGGTCTTTGTTTTTGTTTTGTTTTGTAATCAACTACTGATTTGAAATTTGGGCTGAAGCTCAAGATTTTAGAACCTTTGGGTTACATTAGGGGAAACATGGTTTTCATGTCAAAGTATTTATAGTTTGGAGGCTATTGTGAATGGAACTGCTTTCCTGATTTCTTTCTCATCCTGTTCATTGTTAGAAAAGCCACTGATTTTTTTAGTGTTGATTTTATGTTCCACTAGGTTTCCAAAAGTGTTTATCAGATCTAGAAGTTTTTTGGTGGAGTTTCTAGAATTTACAATCATATTATTGACAAATAGGGATAATCTGACTTCTTTCTTCCCTATTTGAATCCTTTATTTCTTTGTACTGTTCTATTGTTCTGACTAGAAATTCTACCACTATATTACTTTAGAGGAATTTTTTTTTCTGTTTTTCCCTGTTTAATGTGATGATGGCTATATGTTATACATAGCTTTAATCGAGTTCAGGTATATTCCTTTATTCATAGTTTCTTCAGAGCTTTTTTATCATAAAAAAAGATGTTGAGGGCTGGGAAGATGGCTCAGTGGTAGAGCGCTTGCTTTGCATGCCTGAGGCCCTGGGTTCGATTCCTCAGCACCACATAAGCAAAAAGAAAAAAGCCGGAAGTGGCGCTGTGGCTCAAGTGGTAGAGCACTAGCCTTGAGCTGAAGAGCTGAGGGACAGCGCCTAAGCCCAGAGTTCAGGCCCCACGACCGGACACACACACACACACACACACAAAAAGATGTTTAGCTGGGTGCCGCTGGCTCACATCTGTGATCCTAGCTACTCAGGAGACTAAGATCTGAGATTGTGGTTCAAAGCCAGTCCAGTCAGGAAAAGCCTTTAAACTCCTATCTCCAATAAACCACCAGAAAACCGGAAGTGGCTCTGTGGGTCAATTGGTAGAGCACTAGCCTTGAGCTGAAGAGCTGAGGGACAGTGCTCAGGCCCAGAGTTTAAGCCCCATGACCAACAACAACAAAAAAAAATTGATGTTGAATTTTGTTCAAAGCCTTTACTGTGTCAACTGAGATGGTCATTTGATTTTTGTTTTCCTATTTATGTAATGTATTAATTTATGAATTTACTATTGATTTACATATATTGAGCCATCCTTGAATCCCTGGAATGAAACCTTTTTAATTTGTTGTTGAATTGTGTTTGTAAGAATTTTTTAACAGTTTTTGCATAATGTTCACCAAGGTGCTTAGCCTTATAATCTGTAACCTGTCTCTTCTCCTTTTGAGCTTTCATTATTCTTTTTTCCTATACTTAGTATTTTAACCATAATGTGTCTAGGGCTGTTTCTTCCCCAGTCTTTCATGTTTGGCATCTGTAAGTCTCTTCCACATGCATGACCCATTTGTTTCTTGAGGTTGAGAAAGTTTTCGGATATATTTCATTGAATAGGTTCTCAGTTATTTTAGTTATATATATCTTCTTTTTTATACCCATGATTCATAGTTTTGGTTTTTTGATGAAGTCCAAGAAATCTTATAAATTCCATTTTTCTGAGGTTTTTTCAATGTCTTTGATTGTTTGATCTAATTCTTCTGCTTTAACTCCTAATATTCTATTTCCAACTTGTTCTGTTATTAGTTAGGCTAGGCTTTCAATTGAGTTTTTATTTGGGCAGTTGAGCACTTCATTTCCAGGATTTCTGTTTGATTTTTGTTTCAAGATTTCTTTGTCTTTATTGAATTCCTCTTTCATCTCTTCTTTATTTCCCTTAGCTGTTTGTTTAAATTCTCTAGTTATATCCTTTTTTAATTCTTTCAGGTATTTATACTTCGGTTCCTTTATTTCATTGATCATCCTTGTTGTTTTATTGAATTCATTGTTTGACCTTTCTTCCTCTTCCTTATCACTTACATCCTTTATTGTGGAGTTGTTGGCTTTTGCAGGAGACATGTTTCCTTTTTCTTAAACTTAGTGATTTTTCACTGGGGTTTACATATCTGGGGCCAAGTTTGTTAGACATTTTTGATCTCCTGGATCCTTTCAGTTGGTGATTTCTCACTTTACTGAAGGCTGGGTAATGGCTGGGTTGTGGTGTGTTTTCCTGTAACTAAATTGCAGGGGTGTGGCTCAATTGTCAAATACTCAAAACCAGTTTAATGTGTACTGCGTGGAAAACTCTTCTCCACTCAGAGTAAGGAAGCTTAGCTAAGAAGCTATTGCAGTTGATAAACCACAGTCTTCTGTTTATGGCAATATCTAATGAAGACCAGTCACTAATATTGCTCCAGTATCTTTAGATGAATGTAGAAGCGATGATGTTATCTTCCTGCTCTAAGAACACCTTAGTGAACCAGTGTGGTCATAGGAAGATGACACTTGTTTATCCTCACTGTTATTTGGTTATATAAGGAAGGAAAAAGTAGTAGCAGAATTTTATAGGAAAGGTTAATGAGGAAGTGGGGTGAGGTAAGTAGAAAAAAATCTAGTTACTGTGTTGGGATAGGGAGAGGAAGACAAAATGAAAATTCAATGTATACACACTTAAAAAAAAAAAAAGCTGGGCACCATTGGCTCACACATGTAATCCTAGCTACACAGGAGGCTGAGATTAGAGGAATGCAGTTCAAAGCCATCCTAGGTAGGAAAGTCCGTGAGACTCTTTTCTCTAATAAACCACCTTAAAACCAGAAGTGGCACTGTGGCTCAAGTGGTAGAACACTCCCCTTAAGTTGAAGAGCTGAGGGACAGTGCCCAGGCCCAAAGTTCAAGCCCCATGACCAAAAAAAAAAAGAAGAAAAAATTGAAGAAAAGGAAGAGAGAAGCAGAACTAAAAAAGTAAATGGAGGCCAGGTGCCAGTGGCTCACGCCTCTAATCCTAGCTACTCAGGAGGCTGAGATCTGAGGAATGCAGTTCAAAGCCAGCCCGGGCAGGAAAGTCTGTGAGACTCTTATCTCCAATAAAGCACTAGAAAATAGGAAGTGGTACTGTGATTCAAGTGGTAGAGTGCTCACCTTGAGCTCAAGAACTGAGGGACAGCGCCCAAGCCCTGAGTTCAAACCCCTCGGCCAAAAAAAAAAAAGTAAATGGAAGGGGTAAATAGACTATAACTAGAAAGTAAAATCTAAAAAGTTTTTGTCCTAGATCAGATAAAAAGAAAAAATCCATATAATTGAACAGATTTTAAAAAATCATAACAGCCAAATCAAAACAGCAATAAAGACTAAATAAAGTAAGTCTTGAAGTGTGTGTGTGTGTGTGTGTGTGTGTGTGTGTGTGTGTGTGAGTGTGTATGTGCGCGTGTCTCCGTGTGTCCCAGTTGCCTCTAATAGCAACCTCTCTTGAGTGTCCTGAGATACTACTACAGTCCTCCTTCGGTGAACAGTGGCCAACCTGACCAGTGTCTCTGCTGTGACCAAGAAGGAAATCTCAAGCCTTTGTCACCCAGTTGCCAGACTTCCCAAGCCTCTGGTATCTAAGCTGTCAGTGTCTTCACACTTTCCCCCTCCTTAGCCACCTCTTATGACTAACTTATATGCAAATTCGATGGCAGAGTGTCCTGTGAGTGAGTCATTGAGCCACGATTGCACCTTACTCACAGGTCCTCAGGTAATTCAGTCCTGAAAACAGACTTATTCTCAAGATGGCAACTGACTCTCTCACACAAGATTAGTGGAGACAAACAATACCTTTCTTCACCAAGACTGACCTCCCACAAATCCCACAGAGCCTTAAAGTTAAGGCGTATGGATTGTGAGGGCTAGTTCCATAGCTACAGTTAGTAGTCTCTTGGCAGAATCATCTGTTTTACCTTATATTGCAGTCTTGGCTTTCCCTTCCCCAATCAGGGAGCCAGGGCCTGGCTTAAACTTCACACTGCATTTCTTCTGCCAAGATAGTTCCTCCATATTTTTCTGTTTCCCTGCCACCTCCTTTGTAGATTCTGGTTCCTTTCTTCTCTTTAGAATCTAATCTTTTCTGTGACACCAAATTCTTCTCATTCATAGAACAAAAATGACAGACTTCTAATCCACCATCTTGACCCACCTCTAATAACAAAAAATTATTACTGGGCTGATGAATATATAGTTCTATTTTTTTAAGAATATATTATATAGGGGCTGGGAATGTGGCTTAGTGGTAGACGGCTTGCCTAGCATGCATGAAGCCCTGGGTTCCATTCCACATAAACAGAAAAAGCTGTGGCTCACATGGTAGAGTGCTAACCTTGAGCAAAAGAAGCTCAGGGACAGTGCCCAGGCCCTGAGTTCAAGCCCCAGGACTGGCAAAAGAAAAAAAGAATATCATGTATTAGCTAGGTGTTGGTAGTGCATGCCTATAATCCCAGAACTCAGGAGACCAAGGCAAGCCTGGGATACATAGTTAGAAACAATTAAAAGTAAAAATTAAAATTAGAAAAACAATTTTAATTTAAATTTTATTGAAAAGGTGATGTACAGAAGGGTTACAATTACATAAGTCAGGTAATGAACACCTTTCATTTTGAAGTGTTACCCCCTCCTCCATTTTCCCCCACTTTTTCCCCTCCCACAATTTGTTTTCATACTGGAAAAAGTATGGTGAAATTGTATAAAAGCAAAGGTATTTCTAGACCAGAATTAGTATCTTAGAATAACCCACCATCTCCTGAGACTGCTGGACCAGCATATTAATTATGGCTATATCATTTGATTACCAAAGAAATAACAAAAAATTCCTAGGCTATATTCTGCATCAGCATATCCTCTGCCAGGTGATGATAGCTCGTGAAAGAAGGGCTCTGCACATCCAGCCCCTAGGAGCACTTCCCTTTGAGACAACACCCCTCAAATGGTCTGAAAATGAGCCAGGTGTCAGTGGCTCACGCCTGTAATCCTAGCTACTCAGGAGGCTGAGATCTGAGGATTAAGGTTCAAAGCCATCCCAGGCAGGAAAGTTTGTGAGACTCTTATCTCCAATAAACCACCAGAAAAAAAAAAAAAAAAAAAACAGAAATGGTGCTGTGGCTTAAGTGGTAAAGTGCTAGCCCTGAGCTGAAGTGCTTAGAGACAGCGCCCAGGTCCAGAGTTCAAGCCCTACAACCAACAACAAAAAAAAAACAGTTCTGCATGTCTGACAGTCTGCCTTCAATTCTGCAAGAGTACCTTGGTGGCATCATCCAATGCAAGGACATTACAGGCCAGTGTTGTCAGGCCTGTAGTGACCTCATGCCTAATTGTCCCATATTGATGGATGCCTCTGATGAGGACATAGGTTTTCAATTTCAAGGTGTTTTTTTTTTAATTTGATTTTGGTTATAGTTATAGTTTAATTGCATTATCAGTCTTTGGTCTCAATAAACAGTACTGACAGCAGCCCTTGGATTTCATACAAAATCAGAATGCCAAGTGAAGTTCTATTGGGAAGGTTACTGGGTTACTTTATCACTATAGCCCATCACCTAAAAGAGAACACAGCCTCCATTCCTGGAATTTTACCCCATACTGACCAATAAGGATTACAAGCAAATTGGTAGAAATAGTCCCTCATTTAATGCAAAATAACATTTGCTCTTAGCTCCTACAGGCTGGGAGCAGCAGAGCTTTGGCATTGGAGAGGTTGTGGCTCCCAGACCTTGTATGCCGTGGTTGTGGGACTAAAACTCTCTCAGCTACAGTTTCCTTATCTAGAAAACAGAAGTTGGATGTGAGGACTAAATAAAATAATGCCAGTAAAATTCTTAAGACAGAGCCTAACTTAAAAGAGGTTTTAAAAAGAAGAGGAAAAATCAAATGATTAATAAATCACAAGCCACTGTTTTGCTTTGTTTGTTTTGGCAGAGCTAGAGTTTGAACTCAGGCCCTTATGCTTTCTAGGCAGGCTCTTTGACCACTTAAGCCACACACCCTCATCCCTTTTCACTTTGTCATTTTTTCCCATAGGGTCTCACATTTATGCCTAGGCTGGGCTGGACCAGGATCCTCCTATTTCTACTTCCCATATAGCTGGGATTATTGCCCCTATATTTTGTGTGTGTGTTCGTGCCAGTACTGGGGCTTGAATGCAGGTCCCAGGCATTCTGTTTTTTTGCTCTAGGCACAACTTTTTGCTTGAGCCACAGCTTCACTTTTGGCTTTTGGTGGTTAATTGGAGTTAAAAGTCTCACAAACTGTCCTCACCAGGCTGAATTCTCAGATCTCAGACTCCTGAGTAGCAAGGATTACAGGCAGGCTTGAACTACCAGTACCTGGCGACATATGTTTTGGGGGGTGTCTTTTAGGGGGGGTTGTTTTGGGTGGGGGTTCTGGTAGTGGGTCTTGAACTCAGGGCTTGGGTACTGTTCCTTAGCTTTTTCCACTCTCAGTTTGCACTCTACCACTTAAGCTTCACCTCTGGCTTTTTTGGGGTTTTGTGGTTAAGTGGTGACAAGAGTCTTTCCTGTCCAGGCTGGCTTCAAACTGGGAGCTTCAGATCCTAGCCTCCTGAATAACTACAGAGATGTGAACTACTGGTGCCTGGCATCTTGAAATTATAAATATTGCTGCTTTGAGGCTTGTGTTATTCAGAGTTAAAAACTATGAAGCTGGGTGTTATTGTGCATGCCTGTAAGCCCAGTTACTTTGGAGATAGGAGGCTCACTGTTCAAGGCTAGACTCTGTCTCAAAAACAAGATTGACATGTGGTGTGGGCTTATAATACCAACTACTCAGGAGGTAGATGAAGGCTGTGGTCCAAGGCTGGCCTGGGCTAAAGTGGGAGACCCTCTTTGAAAAGCAAATGAAAAACAAATGGACTGGATGTATGGCTTAACTGGTAGAGTGCTTTGCCTAGCAAGTGGGAGGCACTGAGTTCAGTTCCCAGTACTGTTAAAGAAAGGAAGGAAGGAAGGAACGAATGAACGAACGAACGAAAGAAAGAAAGAAATTAGAGTTTGAAAAATCTCGACTTTTTTTCTTGTGAGATTGAGGGTTTTCATCTTCATTAGTTACTGGCATTAGTGGTAGTGCCAGGTATAGAAAAAGAACTCAGGGGCTGGGAAGGTGGCTCAGTGGTAGAGCGCTTGCCTTGCATGCCTGAGGCCGTGGGTTCGATTCCTCAGCACCACATAAGCAAAAAAAGAAAAAAGCTGGAAGTGGCGCTGTGGCTCAAGTGGTAGAGCACTAGCCTTGAGCTGAAGAACTGAGGGACACAGGCCCAGAGTTCAGGCCCCATGACCGGACCCAAAAAAAAAAAAAAAGAAAAGAAAAAGAACTCAGTAAGTTTTGATTGGTGATTGAATACTTAACCAATTTATTATTTCAAATGGGCTCAACCATTAGAAAACTTTTGTTTCTATGCATATATAATGCTATTTAGGTTCCTACTGTTTATATATAATTATTTTCTTTTTTCTTCCCCTACAGTTCATCCATGAGCTCAGATTTCCCACATTACAACTTCAGGATGCCTAATATCGGGTTCCAGAATCTGCCTCTCAACATATACATTGTGGTTTTTGGCACTGCTATATTTGTCTTCATCCTTAGTTTACTCTTCTGTTGCTACTTGATTAGGTAATCAATTTGTATTATGTTAATGTGCTAAATATGCTAAACAAGATTAAGAAAACTTCTTAGGTGTGATAATTGGCAAATCCTCTACATTAATGTGGTTTACAGCTTTCTTCTTGTGTGAGCTAGTAATTCAGCAATGTATGTCATGCAGTCTTCAATGCTGTCTGATAAGGAGATATTGTACTCTATAGGACAAAATTGTCTCCCTTAATATTCCCACCATATTTGCACCTTGTCCAGATACACTGTCACAATTTGCAGCATTTAATCTGTTTTCACAGATATTTCAAAGTTGCTCCCAAGAGAGCATTGATTGCTTCATTATTTTCTGAAGTCATTAGGAATCAAAAATACCATGTCTGGGGCTAGGGGTTTAGCCCAGTGGAAAGGCGCCCACCCGGCATGCACAAGGCTCTGGGTTCGGTCCTCAGCCCTGGAAAAAGAAAAGAAAAAAAAAAATGCCATGGCTAAGACAGAATCTGTGGCTTTAAAAAAAACTTCTTGTGTTCTTTCAAACTCTTCAACTCCCATTGTTGTCTGGCTAGCCACTCCCCAGCAGTACATGCAGAGGCAAGTGACAAAGGTAACCTCACTTGCAGTGGTTAGATTTGACCACTGACGTAATTATATCTAAACATTTAAAGTTTTTATTTATTTTTTTTTGGGGGGGGGGGTTCCAGTCGTGGGGCCTGAACTCTGGGCCTGGGCGCTGTCCCTCAGCTCTTCAGCTCAAGGCTAGCACTCTACCACTTGAGCCACAGCGCCACTTCTGGCTTTTTTTTTTTTTTTGCTTATGTGGTGCTGAGGAATCGAACCCAGGGCCTCAGGCATGCAAGGCAAGCGCTCTACCACTGAGCCACCTTCCCAGCCCCACATTTAAAGTTTTTAAATAGGGCCCAATTGTCAAAGCTCAAAAAAGTTCCTTCAGTGAGGTTTTTGGAGTAGAAAGCTAAATTATTATTATTTTTTTTTTTTTGTCGGTCGTGGGGCTTGAACTCTGGGCCTGGGCGCTGTCCCTCCGCTCTTCAGCTCAAGGCGAGCGCTCTACTACTTGAGCTACAGCGCCACTTCCAAAAGCTAAATTATTAACACCTATATATCTAACAGTTCTTAGTGTTCATAAGATATGCGGTTATGGTTAAATCTTGAATGGGTTTTGTTTTGTTTTGTTATTGGGCATTGATGTCTCAGGGCTTGTGCTTGTTAGGCAAGGGCTCTCCCACTTGAGCCACGTGCCTAAGCCATGATTGTGGTTAAGATAAATACTACCATCTGGTATCTTTTTTTACAATGATTTGTTATTACTGTTAGTATCTGGGGCATTCTTACTGACTAGTGGTCAGATCTGAATGAAGTTAGTATATAGTTTCTGATACTCTGACAAGTGATTTTACCTTCTTCATAGGGTCTTTTCTGAAATTTCTCATAAAAGGTAAGTATACCTTATAACTAGAGATAGATAGATAGATAGATAGATAGATAGATAGATAGATAGATAGATAGATAGATAGATAGATAGATAGATAGATGTTAGCTGCATGTATATTTTTAGATCTTGCTCAGAGCAGTAGTTACAGGTTTCAGATTAATAAAATTATATTCTTCAGAAAAAACTTCATGAAAATGTGCTCATTTCTAGAAATACTCCTTTTTCAAAAATATCTATAACATGTACAAGACACTATGTTGAAAACGAACTTTACAACTTGTGGCCAGAGGGAGGAGTTGGGGAGGTGAGGAAGGAAGGTAGGGTAGGGGAAAAACAAAGGAGGAGGTAACAATGCTCGATAAGAAATGTACTCATTACCTTACTCATGTAACTGTAACCCCTCTGTAGAGTATTTTTACAATAAAAAACATATAAAAATCTATAACAATAGCTTGATGAACGCTATATAAAATTCAGCAGCTTATACATGTTCAATATCAGTTGTTTTTTTTTTGGGTCCGGTCGTGGGGCCTGAACTCTGGGCCTGGGCGCTGTCCCTCAGCTCTTCAGCTCAAGGCTAGCTCTCTACCACTTGAGCCACAGCGCCACTTCCGGCTTTTTGCTTTTTGCTTATGTGGTGCTAAGGAATCGAACCCAGGGCCTCAGGCATGCAAGGCAAGCGCTCTACCACTGAGCCACCTTCCCAGCCCGATATCAGTTTTTTTAATTAAAGAAATAAACACAGCCCAAACAGCAGCTCATAGCATCAAAATATCTTTCATTTTCTGAGATTTACTAGATTATTTTGCCAATACCAGGATTTGAACACAAGGCTTCTCACTTGCTCAGCTTGCTTGTGCTCAGCTAGCACACCTCCACTTGAACCAAGCCTCCAGTTTGGCTTTTTTCTGGTTAGTTTGGAGATGGAGTCTAGCAAATTTTTCTGCCCAGGCCTCAAACCTCAATCCTCCAGATCTAAACTTCCTGAGTACCTAAGATTGCCAGCATGAGCCACCAGTTTCCTCCAGTTTGGGGGAAGATTTCCATGCAAGTCTCATCCAAAGAGTTCCCCCTGGTCATAGGCAGACTCAGAACTATAGGAGGAATACAGCTGAGGTCTAAATAAGACCCCCCCCACCAGCCACAGTCATGCACAGCATGAATCCCCATCCACAGAATCCTCAGGTCTGCTAGAGCTATGAACAGGGCACTACTACAACACAAAGAGGGATGTCCTACCTTACACTTCATCAGACATCATGCAACATTCTACTGTATGTTTGTTATTCATCTCTCATCCCAGACATACTTGTTTTATTTGTTGTATCCCAAACACTCAGAACAGTACATAGCAGCACATAGTCACTCAGTTAATGTTTGCTGAGTAATAGAATGAGTGAGTAGTTTCCATATTAGAAAGACAATCGATGTCCTCACAATGAATGAAAGTATGTGGAATCATATAATGAGAGTAAATTTCTAAATTTTTTTTAAAAATCAACATTACATACCACCTTAATAGTAGAAAAGAATTGTGCTGGGCACCGGTGGCTTATGCCTATAATCCTAGCTACTTAGGAAGCTGAGATCTGAGGATCATGGTTCAAAGCCAGCCCGGGCAGGAAAGTCCATGAGACTCTTATCTCCAGTTAACCATCAGAAAACCAGAAGTGGAGCTATGGCTCAAGTGCGCACACATTGAGCTGAAGAGCTTGGACAGCACCCAGGTCTAGCGTTCAAGCCCCGCTACCAACAACAACAAAAATAGTAGAAAAAAAAATGCTTTGACAAAGCTTATTGCCTATTCATAGTTTGTTTCATTTTGCCTTTTTTTGAGTCAGGATTTCAAAAAAATAATGAATTCAAACTCATGGTTCTCCTGCCTCATCCTCCTCAGTGCTGGGATTACAGGCATGTACCACTAAGCCTGACTCACATTCTTTTTTTTACTTTTGTGTCAGTACTATGGCTTGAACCCAGGGCCTTGCAAGCTTGCTCTACTTGGTTGCTCACAGCTGGTGCTCTACTATTTGAGCCATGTCTCCAGCCTGGCTTTTGCTGGTTGTTTTGGAAATGGAGTTTCATGGACTTTTCTGTATAGGCTGGCTTTGAATCTCAGTCTTTGGAATCTCATCCACAATAGCTAGGATTACAAGCTTTTTTTTGGATCCAGTCGTGGGGCCTGAACTCTGGGCCTGGGCTCTGTCCCTCAGCTCTTCAGCTCAAGGCTAGCGCTGTACCACTTGAGCCACAGTGCCACTTCCGGCTTTTTTCTTTTTGCTAATGTGGTGCTGAAGAATCGAACCCAGGGCCTCATGCATGCAAGGCAAGTGCTCTACCACTGAGCTACCTTCCCAGCCCCGATTACAAGCTTTATATAGGAAACTTAAGGCCAGCCTAGGCTATATAGCAAAACCCTGTCTCAACACAGAACAGAAAAGTATATGTGAACTCCACTACTTTTCATGATTTTTCTGTAAGCATGAAAATATTTCAAAATAAGGTTTTTGGGAGGATGTTTTGTTTTGCAGGACTGAAAAGGGCCTCCCCTTGCTATAGGTAAGCACTCTATCAGTTAAGCCATGTCCCAGTAAAAGTAGGGTTTTTTTTTAAATAGCATAGTATCAATATCAGGGCTGTAATAATAAGTACCCCAAACTAGGTGACTTAAAACAACAGGAATTTTATCTTTCAAGTTATGGAAGCAGGAAGGTCAGGATCAAAGTATTGATCCTTCTGAAGGGTCTAGAAGAGCCTTCTTCACCTCTTCTAGCTTCAGGTGATTACCAGTGATCCTTGATATCACTTGGCTCACAGCTGCTCATTCATTTTCTGTCTATTTCATCATATATCTCTCTGTCCTATATCTTACTCTCTTCACCTGAGGATACCAGTCACCTTGGATTTAGAATCTAGCCTATCCAGTATGATGACTTCATTTTCACTCATTGATAATGTTAAATTACCTTATTTTCAAACAAGTTACATTTCAGGGTTCTAGTTGGCTTATGCATTTATTTTTGAAACACTATTCTAACCAGTATGCAAAGACTGGCAAATAAAGCAATGGAACAAAATAGTCTAGGCCACATACTTCGAACACCTAATTTATTTGCAATATGATGGAGAAAGGTGAAGATGGTGGTAAGACGTGAAGATCTGGATGGGGCAGCATTCAGCATTCAGATGAACCCCACATGGGTATGTGATACATAAAATAACATGTTGCTTTCACAACATACTCACAGAAAATATCTTCATAATCTTGGGCTAGGCAGAGATTTCTTTAACTGCACACAAAACTAACCTAACTGAAGAAAGTTGATAAATTGAACTACATTTAAAGAGTTTTGTTGTTTTTTAACTGGGTCTACCAAGCAGTGGCAAAGATGTAAAACTAGAATATTCAAGAAGTAGAAATTGGTATAAACAATTTGGACCAGTTACCTCCTCAACAGAAATGAATCTGTGTGTCCAACAACAAAAAAACATGTCGAGGTTCTGTAGCAGCTTTATTCAACAGGAGAATGGATAAATTGTATTAAATTCACCAAATGAAATACTATGTCAGTCAAAAAGACTAAACTGCTGCAACATGGATGAATCTCAAGAAGGATTATAGTCTGAAAGAAGACAAACCCAATATACAGACAATGACCCATTTGTGTGATGTCCAGAAATTACTTATTTACAATTTAGAATTATTCTGCAGTGCCAGGCACCAATGGCTCATGCTTGTAAGCCTACCTGCTCAGGAGGCTGAGATCTGAGGATTGTTGTTTGAAGCCAGCCCAGGCAGAAAAGTCTCTAAGAAACTCATCTCTAATTAACTACTCAAAAACATGAATGAGAGGAAAAGAGCAAACAGCTTACACTAAGCAAAAAGAAATGTACATATCACCCAGTTTGGAAGAAATAGTTGTATTGTCAAAACTTATAGAATTCACAAACTTTATAGACCATGATAATGACAATTTGCCTTGTGAAGAATAAAATGTATTTGTGACTTTAACTAAGTATCACAATCCCACAACACTGTGAAATTTAGGTAAATGCTTAAATCTCAATTAAAAAACAAACAGGAAGTGTCACTGTGGCTCAAAATGGTAGAACATTAGCCTTGAACAAAAAGAGCTCAGGCAGGAACAGTGCCCAGGCCCAGAGTTCAAGCCCCACAACTGACAAAAAAAAATTATTCTACAGTGCTAGGAGTCCACATAGGGATACCTCTAGGGGACAGATATTGAATGAGGGGTCAATTCACAGGCTTCAGGGGTGTTGGAAATGTACTATGTTTTGCTACCAGTGATAATTACACTAGAATACACATTTTTAAAATATTTTATCTGTATACGTAAGGGATATTTGTGTGTGTGTGTGTGTGTGTGTGTGTGTGTGTGTGTGTGTGTGTGCGCATCTGTGTTTGTGTGTGTTTTACAGTAGCTGGGTTTGAATTCAGGGCATCCAGCTTGCTTGGCTTAGTTGCTTGGCTGGCATTCTACCACTCGAGCCAGGCATCCAGCCCTGTGTTTTCAGAGATGTAGTTTTGAGAACTTTTCTACCCATGCTGGCTTCAAACCTCTACCACCCCCTGAGTAGTTGATTACAGGTGTAACTACAAGTACCCAGTTTTGTTAACATATTTCTTGCTTTAAGACTTTCTTTTCATGAGATTTCTCTTCCATTGGATAACATTCACAGTTCACTGGTACTTTTTCACAGCGAGGTAAGAGAGATGTCATTTGGGAAATCTCAGTATCAACATTGTTCCTTTGTCTTTTAGGCTAAGACATCAAGCACACAAAGAATTTTATGCCTACAAACAGGTGAGAAATTTAATTCTGATTGATTCTGATTATATGTCCCCCCTGCCCAAAAAAACTTTGAGGACTGAGATTTCCACTCAAGTTAAACTGGAACTATATTTACTTGTGTTCATTTTAACATTCCACCTGTCAGTTTTGCTGTACAAAATATATCAGCTTCATTCTCTCACATTTTCCTTTCTTTCATTAGTATTATCTAAAGCTACAAAAAGTGATACGATAAATATAAACAGCAAGAGAACTTGAACCAAAAGTATTGCTGTAGTTTGTAACCCATGCAGCTACCATCTACTACTAGAATTCAGAGACTGCTAAGTGAATTTTTTCCTCCTCCATTAAAGTCATAACTGTTCTCTGGAGGTGGCCAGCTGTGGTGCAGTAATCTCATCTGCCTTTCATATGTTTCATCCTTTGTACTACACATTTGCTTAAGTCACACACACAAGTCTGCTATCCTGCATCATACATGTGCAATCATCACCCGCTGCCACTCCCTTCTTCTTTAATTATCAGTTTTCTTGAAAGTAGTTTTTCTTTTTTTCTTTTTCTTTTTTTGTCAGTCCTGGGGTTTGAACTCTGGGCCTGAGCACTGTCCTCAGCTCTTCAGCTCAAGGGGAGCACTCTACCACTTGAGCTACAGCGCCACTTCCCGTTTTCTGGTGGTTTATTGGAGATAAGAGTCTCACGGACTTTCCTGCCCGGGCTGGCTTTGAACCATGATCCTCAGATCTCAGCCTCCTGAGTAACTAGGATTACAGGCGTGAGCTACTAGCTCCCGGCTTAGTAGTTTTTCTTGAATGTAGTTTTTCCTTCTATGTGTCATCCATTGACATTTTATCCCTGACGCGAAACAGAAGACCTTGATTTTCCCTAATTTTCATTTTACCCTGAGAAGGAGATTTTTGTTGTCCTTAGCTTCCCCCACCCCTACTCAGTCCCCTAGATAGAAAGGGAAGCAGCTTTAGCTTATTTCATCTTTCACTTTGTTGATACAGATATCACAGGACCATTTCATCATTTTATGGTTGTATTTGTTTCTGTTCATCTTTTGGCCATGCATTTTTGGCATATTGTCTAGATGACACACTGGCTTCCTTGAGTATCCCACACTCTGCCCCAAACCTTTCATGGAGACTTTTAGTGCTAGACATTCAAGTGTCCTAAGTGAATGAGTCTTTTTATCGTAGTTCTACCATAGTCTTGACAGCCCCCAAGCTGCTTTCATGTAGGCTGACAGGAAGTAAAATTGGCCTTGGTGCTCAACTTCATTGGTGAAGCTGATAGAACTGAGCAGGTTAAAACAGACTGTAAACTTGAGCTTTATGCACAAGAACTTTTGTACACTCCTATGGAGCTGCATGGTAGCTTCCACTTGGTATTTCTCTGACTTGCCTATTGAATCAAAACCAGTTTTGACTCAAGTGTAAGACATATAAGATTTATAATTCTCATGTTTATTTGCCTATTTTTTTCAACTTTAAGATAAAACATAACTCAAGTTTATTCTCAAAAGAAAAGTTAATAGAATTCTGCTTTCTTAGTACTTTGTACATTTTAACTCTTAACCTGGTCACCACAGATTCAGGCAAACATAGACAAACCTGAATGAATTTTTAGCCCATGAACATAATTGAGCGTAGAGTTAAAGTTTACTGAGGACATTGATGTATAATAAGACTTCCAAAATTAAGACTGACTTTACATTTAATCAGTATCATCACCCAGTAAGGATTTTTAAGTCATATGGCAGTCAATCTCCACTAATCTTATCATTTACTCTAGAGGGGCATGTGTTAATATTTTCCCAAGATTTAATCTACTCTCAGATTTTAAACGTTTTTGCAGAATATCTGCTTTTACAAATAAAAGATAAATGTTGTTTAAAGTATACTGCCTCATGTTGTATTGAGCATGAAGAAAACTATACATATTTGTGAGGATAGTGAGAAATGTTTCAGATTTAAAAGGGAATTTTTTTTTTTTTGGGTCCGGTCATGGGGCCTGAACTCTGAGCCTGGGCTCTGTCCCTCAGCTCTTCAGCTCAAGGCTAGAGCCCTACCACTTGAGTCACAGCACCACTTCCGGCTTTTTCTTTTTGCTGATGTGGTGCTGGGGAATCGAACCCAGGGCCTCTGGCATGCAAGGCATGTGCTCTACCACTGAGCCACCTTCCCAGCCCTAAAAGGGAATTTTAAAGTTGCAGCTTTAACATGGCATGAGCAGTGTGTGTGTGTGTGTGTGTGTGTGTGTGTGTGTGTGTGTGTGTGTGTGTGTGTGTGTGTGTGTGTGTGTGTGTGTGTGTGTGTGTGTGTGTGTGTGTGTGTGTGTGTGTGTGTGTGTGTGTGTGTGTACACATGCGCTAGTACGAGGCTTGAACTTGGGGCCTTGTGAAACATGATGCTCTTTAGTTTTTGCTCATGGCTGGTGTCTTCCACTTGAGCCATACCTTCAGTTCTGCATTTTGCTGATTAATTGGAAATGGGGTCTCTCCTAGTTTTTTTTTTTTTTGGTCAGGGCTGGCTTCAAAAGAGGATCTTCAGATCTCAGCCTCCTAGGATTACAGGCCTGAGCCACTAGCGCCCAGCTTAAGAGCATTCTGTTTATCTTACAGGTTATACTAAAAGAGAAAGTAAAAGAACTGAATTTACATGAGGTAAGTTTGTGCCAAGTATTTTCATCTTTTCTTGGGTCATTTTCTAATTGCAAATGCTCTTCTGTGGTATGTGTAAATGCCTTTACTTTCAGAAGTTATTTTGCTCAGCTTCATAGACTCTTTGTCAGTAAGAGCACATAAAAAGCAGCTGACAACAGCAACATAACTTGTTTTCGGTAGAGCTGATGCCCATGTAGGGTTTCATAGCAGTAGGGATCCTGTCTGCTAATATGCTGTAAGACAAGAAGACAGAAATAAATTCATTTTCCTGCTCTAGATGAACTTGAACTAATTGCATCTGTGAAACTATTCTCAAAGTTCCCCTCTCATCAGTGTCACACAAAAGGCAGTGATTATTTCATGGGTGGGGGTTGGACAGTAAGGCAGACATGGAACCAGGAAGGACACAAGTAAAGACTGGAACCCAGGCTGGGAAGTTGGCTCAGTGGTAGAGCGCTTGCCTTGCATGCATGAGGCCCTGGGTTCGATTCCTCAGCACCACATAAGCAGAAAAAAAAAGCCGGAAGTGGCGCTGTGGTTCAAGTGGTAGAGTGCTAGCCTTGAGTTGAAGAGCTGAGGGACAGCAGCGCCCAGGTCCAGAGTTCAGGCCCCACGACTGGACCAAAAAAAAAAAAAAAAGACTGGAACCCTAGGAAAGGTCCAGCTCTGAAGCCACAGGGTTGTGCAGGGGGCTCAGCTCACTGATGTTACTCTAAGTAAACCTAGGCATGTATCTCCTCTATACTTTAAGATAGTCTGTAAGAGTTTTTTTTAACATTATTTTTGTGTTTCCTCTCACTATAAATGTCCAGAATTTGTTTTGGGTTTGTGAGGGCGGGGGGGGGGGGGGGGGGTTGGTTGGTTGGTTGGTTGGTTGGTTTTTGTGCCTGTACAGGAGCTTGCAGTCAGGGCCTGGGCACTGTCCCTTAACTTTTTGGCTCCAGGCTAGCTCTCTTATGACTTTAAGTCACAACTCCACTTCTAGAGTTGTAAGTGTTTTTTGGTGATTAATTGGATATAAGAGTCTCATGGACTCTGCTGCTCTGGCTGACTTTGAGGCCTGACTGCAGTGCTCAAATCTCAGCTTCCTGAGTAGTTAGAATTACAGGCATGCGCCACCAATGCCCAGCCAGAATTTGTATTTGTTTTTACTTTTTATTTTTATTTTAATTGAGTGAACTTTTAATATGACCAAGACAGATACTGACAGAAAGACAGAGCCAGAGTTGGAGGCCCAGGAACTATTAATAGCATGTTACTACAAGGCAGTCATAACAAAGAGAGGACTGCGCAGGTGTAAGCCAGCCCTGCAGTGAATGCTAGGAGCCAGAGACTGGACTGGGCCTACAGAGCATCCCAGAGGAAGTGAGTTCATGTACATGTGGCAGGGAAAGTCTTGTATTTATTTTTTATTTTTTGTCAGTTGTGGGGCTTGAACTTGGAGCCTGGGCATTGTCCCTGAGCTCTTTCACTCAAGGCTAGAACTCTACCACTTCAAGCACAGCACCCCTTCTGGTTTTCTGGTGTTTAATTGGCGAGAAGAGTGTCATGGACTTTCCTTCCTGGGCTGGATTTGAACTGTGATCTTGAGATCTCAGCTTCCTGAGTAGCATGAGCTACCAGCCCCTGGCTGGGAGAAAGTCTTGTGAGTGATCTGGCATACTCTTTGTAGAAAAAGTTCTGCTTGTTTTCCCTTTCCTTCTGCTCACCCCCTTCAAGATGCTCACCAGGAAGAACATGAGTCTCTTTCTTCAGAGTCCTTGTCCTGACAAGCTCTTTCCTTTCACTTAAGTTTTAGAACATTGTAAATCCTTCAGATAGTCAGGCCTCAAGAGCCTGTCCAGTTTGTGACCTGGGCAAATACCTACCAGATGTGTTTTCATTTCTAACTCGCCTTTCAGCTCTGTGCGGTGTGTCTGGAAGACTTCAAGCCTCGAGATGAGTTGGGGATCTGTCCATGTAAGCATGCCTTCCACAGAAAGTGAGTATTAGTGTGGGATATTTTAAGGGAGGGCAGTTTTTGAGAGGTCTATGTAAACTTTTTTTAGGAGGGGTGAAGTGAGTGATGATACTAGGACTTGAATTCAAGGTCTTGTTCTTGCTAAGCAAGTTCTCTACCACTTGAGCCACACCCTGAGCACTACTAGCCTTGAACTCTTGAATCTTCTGCCTCAGCCTCCCAAGTGCTGGGGTTATAGGCATGAACCACACTTTGAATCACATCAGCCAACTTACTGTGGGCTTTGAGGCAGTGCCCAACAAGCTTGACAACTTCACAATTGGCCTGTGATGCCGAAAGCTGATAGCATCCCACGGGGTAAGGGGGGGGGGGGGCTGGATGTGACCTTAGGAGAGCAGACCAGGAAGGTAGAACGTGATACCACACAGACTCAGGCACAGAGCCAGCCAAACCCACACCTCTTTGGAGCCATGCTGTAAACAGTTCTTTAGATGGAACTTTCCAATGTCAGCTTCCGTCTCCTAAAATGCACTTTAATCAAAACCATAGTTATTTTAAATCAAAATAAAGTCTGAATATAAATGGTAGTATGGGGTGCCTCCCTCCCTTCCTGAAGGCATATTAGTATCCTCCTTCTCTTGCAACTTTGTGGATTATATTGGTAATTTTTGTTCTTCCTACTATTCCCCACCCCACTCCACTCCTCAGTGTGCTCAGTTCCTCTTTGGAAAGTTGTGGGCTGGCATCTTAGTGTCACCATGTAGAAGACGGGAGCACTGGCTTCCCCTCAGGCTCATATGCTTTCTCCACCTCTGGTGGGCCTCCCTGGGCCTCGTACCAGACTCCTCCCACTGTGGCCCTGGTGACAGAGCAGTTCACTGTTTGTGGCAACTGGGAGATCAGGGCATGGGCTGCCACGTGCCTGGAATTGACATCTGCCTCCTGGGCATCTCATTTTCACAGGTGCCTTATTAAGTGGCTGGAGGTTCGGAAAGTGTGCCCCCTGTGCAACATGCCAGTTCTGCAGCTGGCCCAGTTGCACAATAAGCAGGACCGTGGGCCCCCCCAGGGGCCCCTCCCTGGAGCAGAGAACATTGTATAGCTCACTACAAGGATGAGATGGTTGGATACATCCATGGAGCCAGGAAGAACAAGAGCAGGCTCCATCCTCGCTGCTCTCTGCCTCAGGCACCAGCTGCCACTTCCTTTGCCTCGTGAACTCGTGGGCCAGCCAAACTGGGAATTTTGGCATCTGGGTCTTGTGACAACCAAAGCACTGACACTACCCCCACGCCAAGAGAAATGGATGAGCCTACAGGTTTGGTTCCAGAAACTTCCATGAGCATCTCTGGCTAACTCCATTACACTCTTATCTCCCAGATACTTACCTCCATTTCAAGGCAAATCATTATCAAACAGAAGGGAAGATAAATACAGGTGTTGGGGCCGGGGGTTGCAGGCAGGTCTTTGCAGCCACAACCCCTGTGGATGGCTAAGCAGCCATGCAGGTCTCCATGCCTTTGTAGCCACAAACCCTCCTGATGGCCCTGAGCCAAGTGAGACCAGCAGTTCCATCGGCTGAAGCACAGCTGGCTGCCAGTAATTCGTGAGGCAGTGCCCACAAGACTTTTCATGTTGTAAGGCCATCTAGGACCCCAAGGGCTCTGGGTACAACAGCAGCAGTGTCCCCACACTACTCCCCACCTCCAGTTTACAACTCGTACTATCAAGTCATCTAAGCTGAAACATTCAATGCACTTGGAAAGGCTTGGTCAGGAGCCATTTCCTCTTTTATCATTTCCCCCTCCTTTTAAAACACCAGTTAAACCTATTAGGAGCCCCAGCAGGGGCTTGTCCTGAGCCCACACTGGCTGCTGGACTCAGCCTACTCAGCGGGGTGTGGGGAGAGGAGCTGCTTTGCACTCCTCCCTCAGCTGGCCCCAAAGAGGTGCATCTTTCTGAGACAGGCTGGGCCCCCCCTGACCTGGCTGGCTGAAGAGGATGCTGACCCTTTTGCCTCCCTTCCTTCCTCTCTTCTCAGTCCTAGATGAAAAGGATGCGGACCCCTTTGCCTTTCTTCCTGTTCTTTCCTCTCTTGCCCTTTCCACTTAGGGGGGGAAAAAAGGCCTATCATTAACTTTTAAACAGTTTATCCCAGCTAAGACCCCTATGTACTCTTGAAACCTGAAGCTGGTAATCCGCTAGTTGTAAATAGTTTCAGGAAGCTCCTGCAGGGCTGTCCGTCTATTGTGTGTGCCTCAGTACCTGGACGTAAGATAACTAACCAAGTGTCTTTATAGGAGAAGTGCATGCTGCTCTTTGGTTCTTTCTGTCCAACTTTTCTAGAAATACTCAAGTCCATTAGAATCTGTGAACACTGTGTGAATTAGCCATGTGAAGCAGCAGTGGGTGAGACAGAACATTCTTCTCCTGGCCTGCTCTCCCCATCCCTCGTCACAAGAGTGCTGCCACACCTCATCAACCACTTTGCTCCACTCCAGCTCCATCCGCAAGTGTGAGTAGAGAAGCACCCTCTGTATGACATGGAGACAGGATGGAAGCGGGTCTTTGCTGCTTTGTTCATAAGATGCCTCCAGGAATCTTTTCTAGAACTCAAACTCTACCATCTTAGAGAGAACTTGCCCTTGTCTTGGATATCTGAGGTCAGATGAGGAAAAGTTTCCACTTGCCTAGAAAAGTTCTGGGGAAGCCAGCATGGTGGTACATGCCTGTAATCCCAACATTCGGGAGGCTGAGGCAGGAGGATCACAAATTTGAGGCCAGCCTGGGCTACATAGTGAGATCCTGTCTCAAAGAAAGGAGCAGAATCCAGTTTGGAAAATTACAAATCCACTTGGTCAGAACTGGCTGTTTCCTGTGACATGCCTATCTGTGACATGTCAATTGAACTACTTCCTACAAAGAGCAAGAGAAGTGTGAATGATTTCATATGAACATCTTAGCCTGTCTGGCCCCCACTGGGACTCTAAACACTCGTAAATGCGCATACTTCCTTCCCTTCTGTGTTCTGTATGTAGCATGATAGAGCTGAATGCTGCAACACCCAGTTTACAGTGAAGTGTTTTGATGATCAACGTCAGACACGGGCTTGCTTCTGTCCTCATAGCATTAATGGAACATCCACCATTTCCCATGGCATGACCCCTTTTGTTATAGGACTTCCCTAGGAAAGTTTTTTCCCCCTTCAAAGGAGGAATTCTATATGATCTATACTGCAAATTATTGCCACTCCCAGCTTTTGGAGATCCTGACCTTTCACCTGTAGCCCTTTTCTGTCCCTGTGCTCAATATTAAGATAGCCCCAGCAACACCCTGTACTTGTTTAAAGGCAAAATCATCTGGCAGAGTCAAAGTTCCAGATAGGTTGAAATGGACGGCATCTACCCTGGATAGTCAGGACCAGTGGAGGAAAGCAGAGGAATTTTCTGCACTCTGTTCTGGACCTGCCATGCCCAGACAAGGAGCCACTGACCTTGTGTTTTCAGCCCTTGTGAATCAAAGGGCTTCTTAAAAGGTATTACAAGTGCTAGAAGAGTATTCTTTCAGCTGCCTTCTCCAGACTAGGGGTTAAGAGGGGGTCTCCTGCTATAGCAGGCCCAGCACCACTCTGGGTAATTCTGGCAACTCAGCCACAGGACCAAACATGTTTGCTCCTGACCTCTGGGTTCCCCACCAGAGCTTCCCTGTGCATCTGCATTACTGGATGAGTTAAGAGATCCCTTTACACATTCTTGGCTCAGGCCCAACCCACAAGGAGGCTACCCTTTTTGTATCCATCTCCATGAGCTGCTGATCTATTGTCAGTGTGTACCTAGCATGGAGATTCTGGTCAGCTCTTGGATGACTGGTTGGTGAACTTGTGTGTCTTAAGCAGCTCAAAGACTGGTTGCCACTGTGTGCTATGAATTAATGGAGCATAACTCAGTACAGCTGGACTCTGTGGTTATAGGTGCCAGAGAAGACAACTAAATTCAGTTTGCTGTAGAAACAGAATGAACCCAAATGATGATTCCTGGTTGGATTAGCATAAAGCAAAAGCTGCTGGCTTTCTGTGAAGAGAAAGCAGATTTGGTTAGGCCTCACAAGTAATGCCCTCACAGGTATGCTCACCCAGCCAGGGAACAGGACAAAAAATTGACCCAGTGGGGACAGGTGGTCTCTGAGGAAGGTTCAGATTAAGAAAAACAGAGGAAGCTGGGTGTCAGTGGCTAGCACCTGTAATCCTAGCTACTCAGGAGGCTGAGATTGGAGGATCATGGTTCAAAGTCAGCTCAGGCAGGAAGGAGACTCTTTGCCCCAATAAACCACTCAGAAAACTGGAAGTGGCGCTGTGCTCAAGTGGTAGAGCGCTAGCCTTGAGCTGAAGAGCTGAGGGACAGCGCTCAGGCCGAGTTCAAGCCCCACGACTGATAAAAAATAAATAAATAAATGAAATACAGAGGAGCCCCCACCAATGCCAAGTAAGTACTCTGTTTGACAAATGAATATCCTTTTTATAGCCCCATTCCAAAACATGCCATCTGCATGGCTTGGTTCCACTCTAAATTTGAATGACTACAGTGAATGTGCAGAGCCTGGAGCTCTAGGCAGAAGTGCACTGAGCAGGTGGATTAGCGCACTCCTTGTGCTTTAGGCAGCCCAGCTCTTCAGAGCCCTTTTTTGTATGTGAAATAAGAAAACTCAGTAAAGCAACACAAAGAGTAGACTGAAAACAGGTCATCTCTAGGATGACAGTGACAGTAATTTTTACCTAGCACAAGTTTTCACTGAAATATAAGAGAATCTTTTCTTATTCACTACTTGGGGATTACAGTAACAGTGTCCTTATCACCTCTTGGGACAATGGTCCAGTCAGGGGCCTGGTAAGCACCAGGCCTAGGGGCTGCAAACACCGTCTGTGTTACATTTTCTGGGTGATTCAGGTCAGAGAATTGAGAGCCTCAGAGCTTGAGGGCTTTTCTGGGGCTTGAATGAACCTGCATCTTCTCCTGTTTCCCTTGGCCCACAGTGCACTAACTTGGCTGCTCAGTGTTTATCATCCTTTGAATTTTAAATAGGTAATCCCTGCACAAGGCTCACAAATCACAAAAAAAATTCAGTCTTCCTTACACTCCTCACTAAAGGAGTACCCACTATTTCTTGTTTAAATTTCCAGGGATTATTTATGTATATTCACACATACACACGTCTGTATGTTTATGTAATCTTTCTCCATTTTACCCACATAAAGCAGCCAGGTATATTTGATGAATATTCCCATTTGTGTGGCAAGAGCCATTCAAGTAGTTGTTAAATACCTATAAAAGGTGAGCCCAGAATTATGGGACATTTTAACAATCACATTCCCTTTGACTAAAGCATACCTTGATGGCAATGTGTCGGAATTCTACTTCCCTATACACTCAAACACAGTAATCTCTTCCTTATCCCCAAATGCCCAGCTGATCCAAGACCACCACCAGTCCTGATGTGCAACATGCCCCTCTTAGCAGGCTCTGTAACAAGACCAACTCCTGTGGGTACCCAGAGAAACTGCTCCATGGGACCAGTGTCCAGTGGGAGTAGCTACAGCTGCTCCAGGCTCCTAGGCAGGTACCAGTGGCTTTTGAGGTAATTTGTGCCTCAGCAGCTGAAAGCTTGTCCTATGGCTCAATTGCCCCATCTCCAGACTGAACAGTGAAGCTCTGCCAAAGTATCCACAAGTTCTCTCCTCATACTTATGAACACTTTCAGAAGCAAATGAATTTTCCCCTGGCTCTTTCTTTCCAAGTAACAAAAACCACAATGCACTAGTAACTTTTTACAATTTCACTTTTGCCCTCTAAAGAAATGAATGCTAAAGCTGCTTCTCCAGGCAGTCCTGGGAGAGGCTCAGGCCCACGCCTCCCTCTCCCACAGCCAGCCAGTGCCTCTGCCCTCACTTGCCTCCCTGCCACCTAAGCGAACCTCCAAACCTGCAGAATTCTGTGAGCCCCTCCTTCAAGATACTTAGGGACTCCCTGACCTGGATTGGTGTCTTTCCCTAGAATTTCCTAAGTAGATGTAAAGTCAAATATGGTATAAATTCTCACATTCACAAGAGAGAGCTGGAAAATACCAGGTCATGGCTTTTTAGTAAAATCAACAAAGGATGCCATGTGACATGGTTCCACGAGTGACAACACAGAGAAAAGCAAAGGTCTGTCCAAAAAAACCTTTTTCTCATACTCAACTTTAGAACCCAAATTGTAAGATACAAATTATTTTATTCGGGCTGGGAAGGTGGTAGAGCGCTTGCCTTGCATGCCTGAGGCCCTGGGTTCGATTCCTCAGCACCACATAAGCAAAAAGAAAAAAGCCGGAAGTGGCGCTGTGGCTCAAATGGTAGAGCGCTAGCCTTGAGCTGAAGAGCTGAGGGACAGCACCCAGGCCAAGTTCAGGCCCCATGACCGGACCCAAAAACAAAACGAAACAAATTATTTTATTCCACTTTCAGACTAAGCATCAGCACTCTTGGCTAACAACCTAGATCCTTGCTCCTATGGCTATAACCCAGCAAGGACAGGCTTGCTACTTCAGACATGTAGCCCACAGCATGGGCGCAAGCGTCAAGGGGCCTGGCTCCAATGAAACTCCCTGTCCCTTGCCACCATCACAGGCCTGGGTTTTAGGCCTGCTGCGAACTCTATCCCTCCCTCCACATCCCTCCCTCCCAGGCCCTGCAAGTACTGAAGGGGCAGGGTAGCCAGTGTTATATTAATAAGTCCCTCTGCCAACAGTCTGGTCTTCCAAAAGTACCCCTGGTAACTGGGCCTCTGGACCTTTTGGTCATGGCTGAAGGGGGGAGGGGGGAGAAACATGCAGTTTAGCCCTTTGGGGCTTACTCATTAGATATTGTGTAACGCCTCAAAAAAAGGTTTATGAAATGCTGAGCCTCAGGTTTCATAGACGTGTTTGTACACTAAGAATTCTGCAGCAGAATATTTTTAAACATTCGCAGTTTTTTGTAAGCTATATTTTTGTATATTTAATTGCTATTTTAAGATTTTAATGCATTTTTTGGTAATCACTTGTTTAAAAATAAAACATGCATGTAATTGACCGGAATACATGTAAATAAAGATTTTGAAAATATTTCAGACTGAGCACACTTACATACATTGGGCACAACACTTGGAATCTCAAAGTGAGAGGTTATGATCAGCTGAAGCTGGTTACCGGGAACTGGTTACTGGCACAGAAATCTCTGGCCTAAATCTTCCTGTGGTGTGCACACAGGAGAGGAGCCATGGAGGGAGGGAGAAGACAAGAGGCTCAAATGCAAGCTACAGAGATGGCTTGGGTTACACTAGCCACCCTATCAATTCTGAGAGTACAGGCAGACACAAGTCAACACCAGCCAACACTCAGGGCAACTTTTAGACTGAGCTCCAATGCCTCCACAGCTCAAGTGAATACAAAGACTTGCTCTCACACACAAGCCCAGAAGTCTGCCAGAAGAAAAACCATTAGGTCCAAAGTCCTGTGGTAAGGCCATTGCCACTACTCTGGCCCCTTATTAGGTCATCTGCAGTTCATCTTTGACCTGTGACTTCAGGAAGACTTCCCAATAAGAATGCCCAAGACCTTGAAGCTGTGTCAAAGAGTCTCCTAACATCTTCATCCAGGTGCCTGCAAAGTCCTCTGCTTCCATCTGCCTCACCACTCCAACTATCCTTTCCTCATGAGTTCAGGCCACCTTCCTTCTGTAGCCAAAAACGTCTTTGATGCCTCTACTGTGGGGAGGTAAGACCCTAAAGCCACAAAGGGGAGGGCAGACTCATAGGGGCAGCTGTTGAGTGGACAGGTGGTGGCAATGGCCACTGGTCTGATTCAGTGTTAACCTCATTGGCCCAGGTTGTCGAGCTGGCAGTAAGCTGGTGTATGGATGTGCACCTCTCTTCATAGAGATGTGCCCTGAAGGACATAAGAAAGCAGTGTTAGGCTAGAAGAGGCCATGCTGGCTACAGTGATACCTTGACAGTCAAGGTGAGCACTGATGACTGGGGAGAAGACACACAATTGATCTGAGGTCTGGCACCATCTATTGTCAATAGGCTAACAGAAGTGCTCTTCGTGTTAAAACTAAGGCCTTGAAACATCACTCCATTTATAACATAGGACTCACAGGTAACCTGTCCTGAACTCTCCCATGTGAGCCAGACATAGTGGCACATATGACTGTATATCCCAGCACTCAAGCAGGTAAAGCAGGAAGACCACAAGTTCAAAGACAGCCTCAACTTATATCAAGACCCATCTCTAAAAACAAAAACCCTTCTCATGTGATATTGGGGTGAACACAAGGTAGAACATGAGGAAATGGAGCAAAGTGTTGAGACCAGACAGACCTAAGCCTGAATCCACTCTGCCATTCCCAGCTATCTGACCATGGGCAAGTTTGCTCCTCTGTTATATGGGAACAGCAAAGACTTAAGGATGAGCCATATAGAGCACTGGTCCCTGCCTTCAGAAAGCATCAAGAGCAGAATGTAGCACAGGTGCCTTGAGGGGCAAGCCCAGACCTGCTGGAGTTCGTGGGAGTCATCTACGGGAGCGGGGAGGGGGTTCTCAGACACAGGCAGAGAACCACCTGGGGAAAATGAAGGAACAGTGCTGTTATTTCATGGCTGTGTGGGTAATGAGGTGTCACTAAGGAGACAAGACAACTAGAAGAGACAACAGGACAAGAGGATGCAGGAAAATTTCTAAGGCAGCTAAGCAGAAAGTGGCAGCAGCAAGGGAAGAGCTGCTGTCCTGCTGCATCACCAGTGTTCTGCAAGGCCCCAGGTGGTGGTATGACTCCCAAGGTGTGCCGAGGCACATGTGAAAAGGCAGCCACGCTCCTGGCCACATGAAATCAGGTGCAGCTGTAAGCCAGCCACCAGACTCATCCCAGCCAGCCACCAGGCTTCATCCCATGGCCGAAATCCTGCCACCCCAGCCCAACTCTGCTGCCCCCACACAGCTAACACCTAAGCTCTTAACCCATCTTTCCACATCATCAAAAGGCAGAAACAGCTGACATCTCTCAGCTGCAATGTTTGTTCAGGCCCTCCCTTGCCTTCAGCAGTGAATACTTAATACACAAGGTTGTACAACCTCTAAGGGGAAGGCTTTTTAAAGTTCTTTACACAGGAAAAACGTTCAGCCCCTACACCAAGAATCATCTAAACCAATCAGCCTCTCAAGTAGCCTCCTGAGACTTGGTTCCTGCCTGGAAGACCCCTACCCCTTGCTGGCTCAGTTCCTCTGTTACTCAGCCGGAAGGCAAGACCACTCTTCCCATCCCTGGGAGAGACCAACTCTGCTGGCTCTTTATTCTGGGGTCCTAGGGACTATGCTTTTCACGTTCTGATGTTCAGGTTTCCAACTTCCATCAGGTGCTTCCTAATCCCCACTACATAAAGGAATTCTTCTGGAAGTCTTTTCTTTCCACATGAGAGCTCCCATAATATAGCAATGTAAAGTAACTGCCCTTCTAAAACCTGCTTGTCAAGTTCCAGGTAGAGAATTAACCAGCCCAGTGAAGCTTGCAGAATCTTAAACCATTTTTCAGTGTTCACACAAAGGGTAAATGCAAACCAGAGTAATGTAGAGAAGATGATATCCAAGCACACACTGATAAAACCTGTGATTAGATTCTAACACACAGCAGCTTGCACCGCACTTAGCAAGTTCAAACAGGACATATACAACAGTCAGCTGAGCACAGGAATGCAGGACAACTCTGGAAAGCATCTCCAGTAAGATGTGGAGATTCCAAACCACGCCACAGGTTCAACACTGATGTGCTCAAATGAGCAACCTAAGGACAAATCTTCACATTGCCTGGATATGGTCCATGTTTTTTGCCTTTAATATTTCTTTCTGTACTGGTTGCTTAAATTTTTAAGGATTTATCTTGATGACTTAGAAAAATACACTTGTCATTTCTTGCTCTGATTCGGGTAGTACACGATCATAAAACTGAGTCTCTTAAAAAAAAACAAGTCCACAGATCCCATTGTGGAAAATTCCAGGAAGCTCTCCCAGGTAACAATCAGGGAATCTTCAACAGTTCAAGGAGTGCTCCAACAGCTCCAAAATAACCCTGAAAAACAATACATCAAAGATAAGAACTTTTTTTTGGGGGGGGGGGGTGGTCCAGTTGTGGGGCCTGAACACTGGGCCTGGGAGCTGTCCCTCAGCTCTTCAGCTCAAGGCTAGCACTCTACCACTTGAGCCACAGCGCCACTTCCGGCTTTTTTCTTTTTGCTTATGTGGTGCTGAGGTTGAACCCAGGGCCTCATGCATGCAAGGCAAGTGCTCTACCACTGAGCCACCTTCCCAACCCCAGAACTCTTTTCCTTGTTACAAGTATTATTACTCCTTAAAGCCAAATGTGACCATTAACTCCTGACCAATTCCCCGAACACCAGCATATGCCCACCTAGAAATCTTGGGGAATTTCCCAACAGATACAGGCCTGTATGTAAAACATGCCCCAGACATACCGGTTCACTGCGGCAAGAGTAAAACCAGAAAAAAGATGAGAGAAAAATGACAGAAAGGGTGACATTGACCAAGAGGCCTTATATTCATAATCTAACATGGAACTGAACATCTCTTCATGCAACTATCTAATAAAAAAATTAAATGAACTATTCAACTTGTGGGTGGGAGGAAAAAACTAGAAGAGAGTGAAGGAAGGGTAACATTTTCCAACAAGAAATGTACTCTTTACCCTACTTATGTAACTGAACCCCACTGTACATCTTTATAATAGCAACAAAAATATTAATTTTTTTAAAAAAGTAAAAACCAAGCCTCTTGCAGGTGTTACAGGGCCCTCTGGACTGTCCTAGAAAACGAGGAGAGCTAACAGAGGCTTGGCACACTTCTCAACAACCAAGGAAGCAAAGTGAGATGGAAAACAGAAGTATCATAGAAACTGAGGGTCTGACATGGTTGAGGGTGAGAAAGTTGCCACGGAGGACTCACCCACAAGAGGTGACAACAGCAGGAGAGGTCTGAGAATATGCTGAGAATAAGGTCATTACATCAAAATGTGGAAAGGGAGGCAGAAATAAAAGGACCACAGTTCAAGGCCAACCTCTATCTCACAAAAACAGAGAAGGGTACATGGTGTATGATTGTAATCCCAGCTATGCCAGCATAGGTAGAATGACTGCGATCCAAAGCAATTCCAGGAAAAAAGCATGAGATTCTATCTGAAAACTAAAGCAAACAAAAAAAGGCTGAGATATGATTCAAGAGACGAAAGTACCTGTCTTTGAGTTCAAAACCCAGTACCACAAAATAAATATATAGAGAGAGTCATTTAGATAAATGGATAAATGGATGGTGGGATAAAAAATTCAAGGAAATAATACCCATATTGACACAGAAAAGACCAACAGGAATCAGAATCTGCAATGTTACATAACCCATCAAGATCTCCAAACCATGAGGGCTATGAGGGCTTTAAAGAAGCCAAGTAAGGCTGAAGATACTGTGTTTGCCTTATGTGCACAAAACCTTGCATTCAATCCCAGCACCTAAAGAAGTCGCAGGAAAAAAAAAACCCAAGAAGATCCTGAGTCTGTTGTGGATTTTCAATTACAAGTGTCTAAGATACCATAAGTAGCAAGGTCTGAACCCCAACAGAAAGGGTGAAGCTAGCCTTGTCCCTGTATTTCCCAGCTTTTCAAAAAGGAAGCAGTACCACCTGCATTATAAGGAGGCCAGAGCTGAAAGAATGACTCAACTGAGAATCATTACACTGAGTTCCATGGAAAACTCAGAAGCCATTAACAATTGTTTTAAAGCAGAGACAGACTGTTGTAATGAAAACAGTAAAGTATGAAGAAGGTACAGCAAACTTCCACAACAATCTTTAAGCCAACTTCCTTGGGTAGGAAAACTCAGCAATCAATACTAGAGTCAGGACTGGTACAGGCTGTACTATGAATTCCCCAGAAGAGCAATGCTGCAACTTAGAAATTTCTTCATCCCGTCATTGTACTGTTTCTGGTTGTGTTTAGCAACAAGTGACACCCAGAGTGGGGCTCAAACAACCGGTGAACCCAAGTATTTAGAAAAGTCAACTGAAGAACATGGAAGAGTTTGTGACCTGGAAATGCAGGCTAGGACCACAATTCAGGACCATCAGGCAGATAAACAGTGGAAGGATCTTAAAAATTGCAGTCTTCATGTCAGCCTATATGGTGAAAGGATGACAATAACCGGAAACCCAGAACTGTCAAAGTGTGGGGCTGTGGTTATGCTTGTGTCTCCACAGGTTCTGCAGACGTCTGGCTATCAGCCCAGAAACAAAAACCCAGGAATGAAGAAAAGATCATCCAACATCAAGGAGCCTCTGGAGGAAACCTTCAAGATGATGATGACTGAAGGTACAGGAAGAACAGCACAACAGAACAGCAACCATTCCCACCTGGAGACAGATGAAGAAGCTTTCTCAAGAAGCTGAAAGATGGGGCTGGGAAGGTGGCTCAGTGGTAAAGCGCTTGCCTTGCATGCCTGAGGCCCTGGGTTCGATTCCTCAGCACCACATAAGCAAAAAGCCGGAAGTGGCGCTGTAGTTCAACTGGTAGAATGCTAGCCTTGAGCACCCAGTCCCAGAGTTCAGGCCCCACCACCGGACCCCCAAAAAAAAAGGGGGGGCTGGGAAGGTGGCTCAGTGGTAGAGCACTTGCCTTGCATGCACGAGGCCCTGGGTTCGATTCCTCAGCACCACATAAGCAAAAAGAAAAAGCCGGAAGTGGCACTGTGGCTCAAGTGGTAGAGTGCTAGCCTTGAGCTGAAGAGCTGAGGGACAGCGCCCATGCCCAGAGTTCAGGCCCACGACCGGACCCAAAAAAAAAGAAGCTGAAAGATGTCTAAAGGAAGCCAGGCACCCGTGTGGCTCAGGCCTATAATCCTAGCTACTCAGGAGGGTGAGATCTGTGGATCACAGTTCAAAGCCAGCCCATGAAAAAAAAAAAAAAAGTCCCTGTGAAACTCATCTCCAATAAACTACTCAAAAAAGCTGCAAGTGGCATTGTGGCTCAAATGGCAGAGCACTAGCCTTGACCACAAAGAGGTTCAGGTACAGTACCCAAGCCCTGAGCTCAAGCCCCAGGACCAGCCAAAAAAAAAAAGAAAGTTTAGGGGCTGGGAAGGTGGCTCAGTGGTAGAGCACTTGCCTTGCATGTATGAGGCCCTGGGTTCGATTCCTCAGCACCACATAAGCAAAAAGAAAAAAAGCTGGAAGTGGCGCTGTGGCTCAAGTGGTAGAGCGCTAGCCTGGAGCTGAAGAGCTGAGGGACAGCGCCCAGGCCCAGAGTTCAAGCCCCACAACTGGACCAAAAAAAAAAAAAAAAAAACAAAGTTTAAAGGACAATGGACAGGAAATTATGCAGTATCTTTGTTTATCTTTGTTTTGTGTTGATAATGGCGCCTGCTAGTGCCTCCTGCACAGTGCAAGCCTCTGCTTGGTTGGGGGGGGGGGGGGTCCCAATGCTGGGTAAACCACTGTACTTACATTGTACTGTGATATGTAACAATTCAGAAGTGGGACTTGTCCTTTGATATAAAGACTTGAGTTGAAATATTTGGTAAGAAAAGGCTTGAAGGGCCCTGGATAAACATATCTGATCAGTCTAATATCAGATAATACCCAGTTTGGTCTCCCCAGGGGATGAAGGAAAATATAATTGTTCCAAAGCTACCCAAAAGACATCACCATACATTGGGCCCCTGAATCAGAATTTACCAACTCTTCAAACATATGGCTTCAATTAGCCAGTAATACCATGTGGGCCTCTGATGCCAAGCTGTGAGATCTAAAAGGGTTAAAGAGCTTGGCATTCCAGCTCAAAGTGCCCTGGGACACTAAGGGCTGAGCCCAAGTTAAGGTCAAACAGTAGAGGTCGACAGAGGTAAAAGTTACTACCCAAAGTATGTTTAAATTAGAGCTGCTTGGACACTATAAAGACTTGGAGATGAGATGGATGTCTGTTTTACAGATGAAATGTTTTATTGCTCCCTTCTGCTCCCTAATGATAAGTTACTTCTATGTATATCTCATATTAATGGCTGTAATCACCAGATAGATTGATACCCTAAGTCTCTGCACTGATCTGAAGTCGCTCCTCCCCCTGTACTCAACTCAATTAAAAAAAAATGTTAATGGATCTTAGGACTTGGTAGCAGAAATCCCATCAGGTTTTGGTTCTCCAAAACCTAAAAAAAAAAAAAAAAAAAGAAAACCCTTCAATCAGAGGCCTAACAGCAAATGGAGAAGCTAGGGAGAAATGGTCCAGTAACGCTACATAGAAGGAATCATTTAGTCAGCAGAGGTGATATGTAAATGAAATGTCATAAAGGGTTATAGTCTAGCCTACCTGTATAACATATAATATTCTGTGGTTCTCTTCTGGAAATATTTTTAACTGATCTATTCATTTCTAGAACATATAAGCATAATAGCATGTGATCTTGAATTATATCAGTACATAAAAATTAGCATTAAAAAGCTCAGAACCACTGGGCACAGGTGGCTCCCACCTGTAATCCTAGCTACTCAGGAGGCTGATATCTAAGGATCATGGTTCAAAGCCAGCCTGGGCAGGGAAGGCCGTGAAACTCTTATCTCCAATAAACCCCCAGAAAACTAGAAGTGGCATTGTGGTAGAGCACTCACCTTGAACTGAAGAGCTGAGGGACAGCACTCAGGCCCAGAGTTCAAGCCCCATGACTGACAAAAAAAAAAAAAAAACCACAACAACACAGAACCCAGAGAAACTACCTTTTTACAGAGCCTGTGCAATGGGGGAAAAAGGGAGAAGACTTCAAGAGTATAGCACCAGTGGCTCACACATGTAATCCTACCTACTCAGAAGATCTAAGAATCACAGTGCAAAGCCAGCCAAGGCAGAAAAGTCCAAACGGGAGGGGGGGGTGAACTGTGGCTCAAAGAGCAGAATGATAGGATTAAGCAAAAAAGTTCAGGGACAGCACCTACACCCTCACCTAAGTTCAAGCTCCAAGACTGGCACACAAAAAAAGGCATTAAAAATATAGCAATATATAAATCAAAGCATTTTCTTAGCCTGGCTCACACCTGCAATCCTAGCTAACTCAGGAGGCTGAAATCTGAGAATCATGGTTCAAAGCCAGCCCAAGCACAAGTCTTTATTTCCAATGAACTACTTTAAAAAAAAAGCTGGAAGTTAGCTCCTTGGCTCAAGTAGTAGAACACTAGCCTTTTTTTTTTTTTTTTTTTGGGGGGGGGCCAGTAGTGGGGCCTGAACTCTGGGCCTGGGCACTGTCCCTCAGCTCTTCAGCTCAAGGCTAGCGCTCTACCACTTGAGCCACAGCGCCACTTCCAGCTTTTTTCTTTTTGCTTATGTGGTGCTGAGGAATCAAACCCAGGGCCTCATGCATGCAAGGCAAGCATTCTACCACTGAGCCACCTTCCCAGCCCTAGAACACTAGCCTTGAATACAAAGAGGCTCTGGGACAGCGTCCAGGCCCTGAGTTCAAGCCCCCAAGGGGGGTCGGGGGGGGGGAATGGGATAGGACACATTTTCTTGGGGCTTACCTGGGTGGTTTAGTGCTTGCCTAGTACATTCAAGACCATGGGTTTCATCCTCGGTACCACCAAGAGAAATATTTTTCCCTTAAAATTGCTTAAACTTTTCATTGAAACAGTCAAAACCCCACCTTGCCTTTTATTACATAAACAACAGCTTTCAAACTTTTTTTTTTTTTTGGTAGTGTAGGGCACTCAGGGCCTAGGCGCTGTCCTTGATCTCTTTTGCTCAAGGCTAACACTCTACCACCTTGAGCCACAGCTCCATTTCCAATTTTTACGGGGTTAATTGGAAATAAAAGTGTCATGGAGACATTTCTGCCAAGGCTGCCAGGTATGAGCCACCAGGCGCCCAGCCAAGAAAATGTCTTGATTTATATTCCTCTCTCTCTATATATAGATGTTTTTGGGGGTTTTTTTTTGGGGGGGGGTCCGGGCGTGGGGCCTGAGCTCTGTCCCTCAGCTCTTCAGCTCAAGGCTAACACTCTACCACTTGAGCCACAGCGCCACTTCCGGCTTTTGTTTTTTCTGCTTATGTGGTGCTGAGGAATCGAACCCAGGGCCTCATGCATGCAAAGCAAGTGCTCTACCACTGAGCCACCTTCCCAGCCCTATTTCTCTATATTTTTAAAGGTAAACCTCACCATTACAAAACAAGTACTGCAGAGCCCAGCTGTCACAACAACATAAACTGTGCCCTCTGTGTATATGACAATCACCAGAAACAATCCCACTTACCTCATGTTCTGAAAAAAGTGCTTTCAACTGTCCCTTGGACCAATAATCCAAAGCATATGCCAAAAGCCGCATGGCGATCGTATTAACTCTCAAGAAATTTCCAACAAATACCACCTGGTTAATATTCTAAGCACATCAAAAAATAGCAGTTAGTTTCATTCTTAATTCTTTTCATAGAACCTACACAACACAGCACTATACAGTTTTTAGTAGTGATTTGACTGCTAATCAAATTTAATCCAATTGGTTCAAGGCTAATGAAATTTGATCCCCAAACATCTATGGACTCACTGCATGTATGCTCAAAACTGTCATTTAAAAAAACCCACACATTTGTATTAAATATGACAAATAAAAACTGCTAAATAAAAATGGCATATAGGTAGGTTTACAAAAAAGACTGCAGTTCAAACAAGAAAAGTGCCACAAATGGACACTTTTTCACTAGTGATTGAAATTTTAGACCTAGTAAATTAACAAAAAAAAAACCATGAAATTCCATCCCCAACATTAAATAATAAAATTTATCCACTCATTAATGCTAGACATAATATTAATGGGTGCAGCCCTGTGCACCAAAAGTCACAGCAATTTGTACCAAGATTCATAATCTAGGCCACACTGAACAATCAGAAGTCTAACAAAAAAAAAAAAAGTGAGCCACAAAACAGCTTCACACACTTAAAACTATGTGTTGAACAGTTATAGCTGGCGCCCAAATGCCCAACTCTATGGGAATACTTTTAACAACAACAACAAAAATGATCAAATAAGTAGCCATGAAATATATAGTATTGTGCTGGGAAGGTGGCTCAGTGGTAGAGCACTTGCCTTGCATGCATAAGGCCTTGGGTTCGATTCCTCAGTACCACATAAGCAGAAAAAAAAAAAAGCCGGAAGTGGCATTGTGGCTCAAGTGGTAGAGTACTAGTCTTGAGCTGAAAAGCTGAGGGACAGCACCCAAGCCCAGAGTTCAGGCCCCACAACCAGACCAAAAAAAAAAAAAAAAAAAAGAAAGAAATATATAGTATTTTTTAAGTAAAACTATACAACAGTATGTACCATCAACTAAAATGTCTTAAAATGTCAATGAATAGTAGTATTCAAATGAATTATCAGTTATGTGATCCCCTAGTATCTTTGATAAAAGACAAAGCCCTGGGTTCAATTCCTCAGCACCACATAAGCAGAAAATGCTGGAAGTGGAGCTGTGGCTCAAGTGGTAGAGCACAAGCCTTGAGCAAAAGAGCTGAGGGACAGCGCCCAGGCCCAGAATTCAGGCCCCATAACCAAAAAAAAAAAAAAGACAAATCCTTTTGAGCTTTCCTTTTAAGCCACATTTCCATATAAACTATTTAAAGAATAATGTTTAAACAAGATGTATAAATAGGGAAAAAGTCACTAAGCTGCACCTTCTGGATCCTAGATCCTCTTTCCCTCAGTGCAGCCCATTCTTGGTTCTTTCATAGCCCTGTACAATGCTGCTTGACCCAAATGCTACAAGGCAGCACTGTAAAGAAGCTGAAAGCACAAAGACAGCTCTGCTGAGATGGAGGGCAGCCAGGGCAGGCCTTCCTCTGCCTGCTCAATCTTCTCCCAGCTCCAGTGACTTCCTGTAGATTCCTTCCCAGGGCTCTACAGCTCCAGGTGGGCATGAGTCTAGAATCAGCATTGTTACCCATCATCAAACCCACCCCCATCACTGCCCTACCTTCCTCCACTTTCTCCTCAACAGAGGTCATTTTACCTCTACATTAACAGTATTTATCTCTAGCTAAGTGAAAAAAAGAAAGATTACTTTGTACTCGAAGAGTTTTAACTTTACACTAATTCAAAGTTCACCCCATTAAGGAACTAACTACATTAAGGTGGGGCCCACTTAGGAATTTCAGCATTTTCTCAGAGCAACAGAAGAAAGCTATGCCCCCTTACTTCATTTAGGGCACACATCCTTGCTATAGAGCCAATGTTGTTGGTGATAGTGATCAAAGTCGCTCGGGCAAGATCCTCCTTACTGACAGCCTCTCTCTTCTCCTTGCTCATCATGTTTCCAAAGCTGTGGAAAAAAACAGTCCATTGCTAAACCAAAAGCCACACAGCCCAACAGAAATTTCTGACATAAAACTGACTTTTAGGGCAACACTGTTCAAATCCTCCAACTTTTTATACGGATGGAGTCACCTGCCCAATGAGAACTCAGCTTCAAATAGAAGTGTTCTAATTGAGCAGCTTTTCTGGTGGCTTCTACTGAATTCCAAATGATACCAGCTAGTCCTGCATTCAGTCCCAGATCTACTGGAATCTACACTGCCCTTCCTGCCAACAGCCAATTCAGAAGAAACCTCTATTGGCAATTCACTCCAACTGAACAGCTGTTCCACAAAAGTGAGCACCTTCACATCTGCTAAACTGCTTTATTAGAGCAAAGCAAAGCACAGACAGACAGCCTCCAGAACAAGCTACTTGTTTCAGATTTCCACAGCAGATAAAGTACACCAGCAGAATTGTTTTAATAAATTACCAGAAAAAAATCTCATCCAGGGGCTGGGAAGGTCGCTCAGTGGTAGAGTGTTTGCCTTGCGTGCATGAGGCCCAGGGTTCGATTCCTCAGTGCCACATAAACAGAAAAAGCTGGAAGTGGCACTGTGGCTCAAGTGGTAGAGTACCAGCCTTGAGCTGAAGAGCTGAGGGACAGTGCCAGGCCCAGAGTTTAAAAAAAAAAAAAAATCTCATCCAGTCAGAAAAAAAATGCTAAAACGAGCAAAGGTTGCAAAAATAGAAAACAGACACTCAAGTATCAAAATTAAAAAGCAAATACATATACATGAATGCCTTTCCTACTATCCCGTATGGCATATCCCCTGTTGTCACTGTACTTGATTTTGGTACCCTACATCTTATATATACATATGCCTAATCTGGGGAGGGGAAGGGGAATAGCAAAACTCTAACAAAGCTGAAACAAGGATATAGATGACCCATTGCAACAAGGATACCCACAGGCAGGGGGCCGGGGAGGGAGATTGTGGGACAACAACAGGAAAGGAAGGGGTAACAATGACTGACAAGTAATATACTCATTGCCTTACTCATGTAACTATAATCCCTCTGTACAGCATCTTTACAATAAAATTAAATAGTTGTCATGAATAGTTTTTTGCTACAGACTATGTCCTCCAACTATTTGTTTTCTTTGTCTTGAATTTATTTCAAATGCAACATTAAAATTCTATAAAGAATGTATAGTTTCTGCACTGTACAACAACTCAAATGGTTCTCTGAAGCAAAAACAAAAACAAAAAAACACATGCTCCAATGTACAAAAAAAAAATTGTACTCAACAATCTCAAAGTAAAATTAAGAAAACAATTCCAAGCTAGGCATGATGGTGCACACCTACAATTCCAGCACTTGAGAGACTGAGGCAGGAAGATCACAAGTTTAAGGCCAATCTGACCTACATATGAAGATCCTGTCTCAAAAAACAAAAGAAAACAATTCCATGTTCAATAGCATCAATGGAAATAAAATACTTAGGAATGTTTCTAACCAAAGAAGTCTTTAACTTAGCCAAATGCTGGAGGCTCACACTTGTAATCCTTGCTACTCAGAGAAGCAAGGCTGAGGCTTGAAGATCAAGTTTTAAAACCAGCACGGGCAGAAAAATCCCAGAGACTCTTTATGTCCACTTAACCAGTAAAAAGTCAGAAGTGGGTAAGGCTCAAATGGTAGAGGGCCAGCCTTGAGAGAAAAAAAGTCAAATGAAAGTACCAAAATCAAAACAAAAAGTCTTCAACAAATGGTGCTTGGACAACTAGAGAGCCACATTCTAAAGAAGGAATTTGGACCTCTACTTTTCATCATACATAAAAATTAACTCAAAATGAAACTTAATTCAAATTTGAAAATAAAGAGCTAAAAAAAAAATGTTTTTGGCAGTACAAGGAGTTGGACTCAAAGCCTTAAATTTAGGTAGGCATTAAACTCCCCAGTCCTTTATTCTTAGGTTATTTTTCAGATAGGATCTCACATATAATGCCCAGGTGGATCTGGAGTGAAATCCTATTTATGCTTCCCATGGCAGTGAGCACTACTAATTTGGATAAGGGTCTCACTAACTATTTGCCCTAGTTGGCCACTAATTATCTTCCTGATCTCCACCTCTAGCCACTAGCGGGATTACAAGGTCTTACTACATAGCCAAAGCTGATCTAAACTTCAAAATTATTCTGCCTCTGCCTCCACTTCCCTACTGTTAGAATTACAAGCTACAACACCATACTTGGCTTGAAAAAATTTACTGTTCCTGGGCTGGGAATGTAGCTTAGTGGCAGAATGCTTGTCTACCATTAAGGACTTGAAAGACTTAAACAAGAGAGGAAAAACCATTTGAAAATGATTTATCTAATAGATGACATTGTCCACAATATGTAAATAATCTTGGTAACTCAATAATAAAAACTAAAAACTAGCATCAGATTTGAACGGATATTTCTCCTAAAGTAACAAGCACAGCCAATAAGCACATGCAAAACTTGATCACTAGCCATTAGGCAACCATGACTCAAAACCACAATGAAAGTTGGGCATGGAGGCATATATATGTAACCCCAGTACTTGAAAGGCTGAGGTAGAAAGGCCCTTAGTTTAAGACCAACCCCAGCTACAGAGTACGCTACACGTCAGCCTTGGAAAATGAAAAGAAGGGGGGCTGGAAATGTGACTTAGTGGTAGAATGCTTGCCTAACATGTGTGAAGCCCTGGGTTCAATTCCTCAGCACCACATAAACAGAAAAAGCCAGAAGTAGTACTGTGGCTCAAGTTGTAGTGTTAGCCTTGAGCACAGAGAGGCTCAAGGACAATGTCCAGGCCCTGAATTCAAGCCCCAGGATGGACACCAAAATAAATTAAATAAATAAATATACATGTAGGGCGCCGGTGCCTCATGCCTGTAATCCTAGCTACTCAGGAGGCTGAAATCTGAGGATCACGGTTCAAAGCCACCCCAGGCAGGAAAGTCCGTGAGACTCTTATCTCCAATAAAGCACTAGAAAACCAAAAGTGGTACTGTGGCTCATGTGGTAGAGTGTTATCCTTGAGCTGAAAAGCTCAGGGACAACACCCAGGCCCAGAGTTCAAGCCCCATGACCGACCCCCCCCCCCCAAAAAAAAAATATATATATATATAGGCTGGGCACCCATGGCTCACACCTGCAATCCTAGCTACTCAGGATGCTAAGATCTGAGGACTGTAGTTCAAAGCCAGCCCAGGCAGAAAAGTCTGAGGCTCATCTCCAACTAACCACCAGAAAACTGGTTCAAAGTGGTAGAATGCTAGCCTTAAGCAAAAAAGCTCAGAGACAGCACCCAGTCCTGAATTCAAGCCTCACAAACAACAACAATAAAAAAAAAGAGATTATGCTAAGCAATAACAGCCAGGTAGGAAAGGTAACATTGCACACTGTATGATACCATTCATATGAAATGCTTAAACCAGGCAAATATAAATACAGAAATAGATTTGTGTTGGATAGGGTTAGGGGTGAGGAATGGTATTTGCAAGTAATGGATATAAATATGATGAAGATTTTCTGAAAATGAGTTATGGTGAAGTGGCACTAAATTATATACTTTTGGAACAGGTGACTTTATAGTAAATTGTATTTCACTATAAGATGGTTAAAAGAAAACATGCTAAGCCGGGCACCGGTGGTTCATGCCTGTAATCCTAGCTACTCAGGAGGCTGAGATCTGAGGATCATGGGCAGGAAAGTCCGTGAAATCTCCAATAAACCACCAGAAAACCAGAAGTGGCACTATAGCTCAAGTGGTGGAGCACTCACCTTGAGCTGAAGAGCTGAGGGACATCGCTCAGGCCCAGAGTTCAAGCCCCACGACTGACAAAAAATAAAAATAAAAAATAAAATAAAGCATGCTATCCCAGCACTGATGGCTCACACCTGTAATCCTAGCTACTGGAGGAGGCTAAGATTTGGAAGATTGCTATTCGAAGCAGAAAAACCCATGACTGTCTATCTCCAATTAACCAGCAAAAAGTCAGGCTGAAGGCATGGCTCCAAGGTAGAGTGCTAGAGGTGATCAAGAAAGCCAGTGAGGGTTGCAGTATCAGCTCCCAAGCCTGTGCTGTGGCCCTGGCTGGTCAGTGTAGGAACTTTCTCAATAAAGTTGCTTCTTTATTTAAAAAATTTTTTAAAAAAGCCAGTGAGGGGCTGGGAAGGTGGCTCAGTGGTAGAGCACTTGCCTTGCATGCACGAGGCCCTGGGGTCGATTCCTCAGCACCATATAAGCAAAAAGAAAAAAAGCCGGCGCTGTGGCTCAAGTGGTAGAGCACTAGTCTTGAGCTGAAGAGCCCAGAGTTCAGGCCCCACAACCCGACCAAAAAAAAAGCCAATGAGTTCAATCCTTGGTACCAGCACAGGAAACATATGCCTCTTGTTCAGGATTTTATCCCTGCAGTTCGTACAACACACATTCTCCCTCCTTACCTTGAAGCCACAGCCCAGCCTGGCAATCCAAACCTTTCATAGTCTCCTCCATAAATGTCCCGTACTAGTTTGTCCACTTTGGTGCTATCTCCACGAGATGCCATTTCAAGAGCTTCTTCAAAAGTGGTACAGCCAGTAAGCAGACAGCAGAGACCAAAAAAAGTTCCTCCTCCAAGACTGTGATTAAAAACAAGCAGTGTAGTATTATAACATTGAGGGGAGGGATAATTTGTTATTTTCCAGAACAGGGTTTGAACTCAGGGCCCAAGCTTGCTCAGCTTTACTTGGTTGACTGGCACTCTACCACTTGAGCCAAGCTTCCAGCCCTATTGTGGTATTTTTTAAAAATAGGAACAGGAAGGTGACTGTTTCATTTACAAACCCTGAAACCATATTCATTCATATCAATCCTTACAGCAACCCAGTCATGCACATTAAGATATGTCTTAAGATTTTTTTGAAAACGGTGCCGCATATGCACTCAATGTAATGAACATATTCATGTGAGCCAGCAACAAAGTCGCAAAATATAAGGTCCTGCCATGTTTCCAGTGCAGTCGGTGCCTGCTGAGTGTGAAGCTCCCAGGTGCATATCAGTCTGACCCACTTGGGGTCATGTTGGCACCTCCTCCCTTTCCCAGTTACTTTAGTTTACTGATGCCACCCACCCACTAGATTCCTCCAATGATATTTGCTGCCCAAAATTACTCTAATTCTTTAGCCCAGACCTGTTTTTTTTTTTTTTTTTTTTTTTTTTTTTTTGGGTCCGGTCATGAGGCCTGAACTCTGGGCCTGGGCGCTGTCCCTCAGCTCTTCAGCTCAAGGCTAGCACTCTACCACTTGAGCCACAGCGCCACTTCCAGCTTTTTTGCTTTTTGCTTATGTGGTGCTAAGGAATCGAACCCAGGGCCTCTGGCTTGCAAGGCAAGCGCTCTACCACTGAGCCACCTTCCCAGCCCCCCCAGACCTGTTTTTAAAAAGATCTTGCAGGGCACCAGTGCACTGCTCACACCTGGAATCATACTCAGGAGGTTGAGATCTGAGGATCATTGTTCAAAACCAGCCCAGACACAAAAGTCTGTGATACTCTTTATCTCCAATAAACCGTTCAGAAAACCAGAAGTACCACTGTAGCTCAAGTGGTAGAGAGTTATCCTTGAGCTGAAGAGCTGAGGGACAGCACCCAGGCCCAGAGTTCAAGCCTCATGACACACACACACAAAAAAATCTTGCTGATCCCAATCCCCAGTTCCTTATTTCTTCTAGTGTCCTGTAGATCTTGAAGCCAAAACATTCTTTTCATATCTAAGCTTTCCTTTTTAGTCTATCCTCACCCATGTTTTTGTTTTTGTTGTTTGTCAATCAAAGGGCTTGAACTCAGGGCCTAGGTGCTGTCCCTGAGCTCTTTTTACTCAAGGCTAGTGCTCTACCACTTTGAACCACAGCGCCACTTCTGGTTTCCTAGTGGTTAATTGAAGATAAGAGTCTCACAGGTACTTTTCTGAGCAGTCTAGCTTTGAAACACAATCCTCACATCTCAGCCTCCTTGGTTAGAATTATAGGCATGAGCCACCAGTGCCCAGCCTCACCCAATTTTCTATTGATGAGAACCCTGACCATTTTCACAATTTGAACCATGCCCGTCTCAGCCCTTGATGTGTATGTACATGTGAATACATGTATAGACATAAAATCTACAGATTGCAAAGCTAGGACCTTCCCTTGCCTTCTCTTTTAAAAACCTATATAGGAACTTTAGCTACTTCATATGTGCCATACCAGAGGATAAGAATTACAGAATTAGCCGGGTGCTGGTGGCTCATGCCTATAATCCTAGCTACTCAGGAGGCTGAGATCTGAGGATCACGGTTCAAAGCCAGCCCAGGCAGGAAAGTCTGTGAGACTCTTATCTCCAATAAACCACTAGAAAACCGGAAGTGGTGCTGTGGCTCACGCAGTAGAGCACTCGCCTTGAGCTGAAGAGCACAGGGACAGCGCCCAAGCCCAGAGTTCAAGCCCCATGACCGACAAAAAAAAAAGAATTACAGAATTAATAGTCTAGTGATTCATTTTATGAAGCTACAGTAAAAATTCTAAACAAAAGAGACTGAAGTAGGTCATGAAATCAAAATTTCAAGAAACATGGGTTTGCAAAACCCAAAAATTTTAACACTTTCACAAAATTTCAACAAAGTATTGAAGATAGTTGTACGTAATATCCAAAAGCTTGGTTAAACAATGATTTCTTAATAAAATAATTTCCTTGGGCTGGGAATGTGCCTTAGTGGTAGAGTACTATCCTATCATGCATGAAGCTCTGGGTTCAATTCCTCAGTAATATATAAACAGAAAAGCTAGAAGTGATGCTATGGCTCAAGTGGTAGAATGCCAGCCATGAGCAAAAAGCTCAGGGACAATACCCAGGCCCAGAGTTTAAGCCTCAGTACTGGCAAAAACAAAAATAAAATAAAATACTTACCTGGTACCTGTGACCCTCTTATAATTATCTTTGGAATATACTGCTAAGATGCTAACCCCTGAGCCAATGTTCACCAGAAGCAGAGGGTATGGATTTTTCAAATTAAATGGTAACTTCTGACATTTTTCAGAATCAGCAGGGTTTTCAAAGTAATAGCATGGTGACCGTCCATTAAATCCAACTGAATCAATGTATAAAATTCCTTTTATTAAGCAATCTAATTCATCCAGTTTGCAAAGCTGAAGATCTCCTATCTGTAATAAAAAACATATTTAGATTTTTTAATAAGCCTACAGGTATTTTTGAAATTCCATTAAAAAACATCCCCTCAATATCAATAAGCCATAAAAACATATCCACAAATGTACACCATCATGTATGTTTTACAGAACAGTACTGGGGATTATGAAAAGGAGATAGACTGACTAGACAGACACCTGTTTCCACAGAACAAAATAATACACTCCACATACAAATGACTTTAATAGCTAAAAGAGTCCCAAAATCACAAGTGAGCTCTTAGCAAAAGTCAAGCAGAAAAAAGGATCTCTGCTATCAGGGACAGGATGCAGGCATACAGCTGACACTATAGCTCTAAGAGAGCACCTAATAAGAGTAGATAACAGAGCCATGAAGTTTCTAATAACTGCCTTCCAAAAGACCATCCTCAAGGCTATGGAGGAATATCAAAAGAAGCCACAAATTATTAAACAACCTGAACCCAAAGGACTACATGTGCCCAACAATATAGGATTTCTCCCTGGGTGCTGATGCCTCATGCCTGTAATCCTAGCTCTGTAGGAGCTGAGATCTGAGAATCACAGTTCAAAGCCAGCCTGAGGAAGAAAGTCTGTGAGCCTCTTATCTCCAGTTAATCACCAGAAAACCAGAACTGGTACTATGGCTCAAAGTGGTAGAGCACTATCCTTGAGCAACAGAGCTCAGCAACAGCACCAAGGCCCCAATTCAAGCCCCACAACCAACCAAAAAAAAGGCTGCTTACAGTCTTTTGGAGGACAGCTTAGTAGTATCAGAATTCAAACCATTAATCAACTTAATTTCTTTTAAATAATAATTATTGAAACTATGAGGCACAATACAACAATTAGAATGAAGACAATCTATATGTAAATATGTAGATCCTTTTGGGAAGATTCTCAAGACAAGTCATTAATCAAAAGAGCAAGTTTATGCTAGCAGAGGAGGCTCATGCCTATAATGCTAATCAGGAGGCTGAGATCTGAGGATCAAAGTTCAAAACTAGGCCTGACAGAAAGATCTGACATGTTTTGATTTGTTTGTGTTTGGTGCCAGTTCTGGGGTTTGAACTCAGGACCTAGGCACTACCCACCCTTAAAAAAAAAAAAAAAAAAGGCAGGGCTGGGAAGGTGGCTCAGTGGTAGAGCACTTGCCTTGCATACATGAGGCCCTGAGTTTGATTCCTCAGCACCACATAAGCAGAAAAAAAAAAAAAAAAAAAAAAAAGACAGAAGTGGCACTGTGGCTCAAGTGGTAGAGTGCTAGCCTTGAGCTGAAAAGCTGAGGAACAGCGCCTAGGCCCAGAGTTCAGGCCCACGACTGGACCCCCCCCCCAAAAAAAAAAGGAAAAAAAGAAGGCAAAAGTACAAAGCTCTGAGTTGAAGTCCTATTACTAGAAAAAAAAAAAAAACCTTTAAAAACATTTTTTAAAATATAAATTAGGGGGCTGGGAAGGTGGCTCAGTGGTAGAGTGCTTGCCTGCATGCATGAGGCCCTGGGTTCGATTCCTCAGCACCACATAAGCAAACAGAAAAAAGCTGGAAGTGGCACTGTGGCTCAAGTGGTAAAGCACTAGCCTTGAGCTGAAGAGCTGAGGGACAACACCCAGGCCCAGAGTTCAGGCCCCATGACCGACCCCCCCCCAAAAAAATATATATATAAATTAGATTGTCTACTTTTATAATTATGTATGTGTATATATATACATGTGTATTTATATACTTATGTGCACATGTAAGTGTGCATATACAGTCACACAATGAAATTTTTAACATATAGTAGGTTTGGGGTACAGTACTAGCATAGCAAGTGCAAAATAATAACGTAAAATCCCAGTATTGAGCCAGGTGATGGTGGCTCACATCTGTAATCCTAGCTACTAAGGAGGCTGAGATCTGAGGATCACAGTTCAAAGCCAGCCTGAGCAGGAAAGTCTGAGAGACTCTTATCTCCAATTAACCACCAGAAAACCAGAAGTGACACTGTGGCTCAAGTGGTAGAACGCTATCTTTGAGCTGAATTGCTGAGGGACAGTGCCCAGGCTCAGAGTTCAGGCCCTACAACCGACAAAAAAAAAAAAAAAAAAAAAAAAATTCCAGTATTGCAAAACAAAACAAAACCCAGATAGAAAGTTTTTATAGTGGTGACTTTGGAGAGATGACAGAGACTACCATATCTGACTCTGAATACCTAACCAGTTTGGATGTTTGTAATTACAAGCACAAATATTCAACATGTGAGAAAAGTAATGGTGACCCAGCCCCCCCATAAAGCACCTAATTTTGCTTACAACCAACTTTAGCCCTGCAACTTGCTATTTAATTCAATTCTTATTTAATTACATTTACACTCAATTTATTCCAGTCCACTGTGATAGTAACTTCAGATAAATCTTTAACTAATCCTTAATTAGAAATATTAAGTTATTACTCTGACCAAACCCAAGCCTTTTAAGTGCTTATTAATCACTGTCATTCCATCTAGTCACTCGCTCCTGTCAACATGAATTTAATAAATAACAAGTGCCAACATTTTCATTTCTAAGCTAAATCATGTGACATTGATGGCATATGAGAATCCAAGAACTTTTCTCAACTATATGTCAAACCAATTTTTTTTTTTTTGTCGGTTGTGCTACTTGAACCCAGGGCCTGGAAGCTCTCCCTGAGTTTTTTCAGTCAAGGCAAGCACTCCACTCTACCACTTTAAGCCCACAGTACCATTTCTGATTTTTTTCTAGTGGTTAATTGAAGATAACATTTTAATGAGCTGGAAAGCTCATTAAAATGACGAACTGTGATTCTCAGATCTCAGCCTCCTGAGTAGCTAGGATTACAGGTGGAGGCATCGGCATCCAGATCAAACCAATGTCTATGACATACAAAATAGTGAATGTCATGATTCCCATAACTGATGGCTATCCCAAAATGTGCTGTTGTGCTTTTATTTCTAGTGAATCTCAGTCTGAATGACAAACTTAATGACTAAATCCACAGGTAGTTTCATTAACCCAGGTTACTCAGATTATAAATTTAGGACCAATTAAGTAAACTTTAAATATAAAGAACAATTGGAGGTACAACTCAAGTAATAAAGTGCCTGCCTAGTAAAGCCCTGAGTTCAAACCTCAGTATCACCACCAAAAAATAAGACAACCTTGAAGGAAAAAAAAAGAAACAAAGAAAACTCAAAGCCATACCATGGGTGCCAGTGGATCACACCTTTAATCTTAATATTCTCAAGAAGCTGAGATCTGAGGTTAAGAGATAGCCTGTGCAACAAAAACCTCAAGATTCCTTTTTTTGTTTGTTTTGTTTTGTTTTTGGGTCCGGTCGTGGGGCCTGAACTCTGGGCCTGGGCGCTGTCCCTCAGCTCTTCAGCTCAAGGCTAGCACTCTACCACTTGAGCCACAGCGCCACTTCCGGCTTTTTCTTTTTGCTTATGTGGTGCTGAGGAAGCAAACCCAGGGCCTCTTGCATGCAAGGCAAGCGCTCTTCCACTGAGCCATCTTCCCATCCCAACCTCAAGATTCTTATCTTCAATGCACCCAAAAAAAAAAGCTGAAAATAGGTGTGGCTCAAATAGTAGAGCACCAATGATGAGCAGAAAAAAACTAAGGGAGAGCTGAGCAAGAGCACCAGCACAGGCCAGAAGTTCAAGCCCCAGCACTAAAAAAAAAAAAAAAAGGAAGATAGGAAACTAGGAAGGTAGGGAATAAGAGAGGAAAGAAAGGAGGGAAAGAAGAAAAGAGGGAGGAGAGAGAGGAGACAAAGAAGGAAGAAGGGTAATGAAGAGAGGTCACTCAGTTTTGGTTTTGGTTTTTTGTCAGTTGTGGGGCTTGAACTCTGGGCCTGGATACTGTCCCTCAGCTCTTCAGCTCAAGGCTACTGCTCTACCTCTTGAGCCACAGAGCCACTTCCTTCTAGTGGTTTATTGGAGATGAGTCTCACAAACTTCCCTGCCTAGGCTGGCTCTGAACTGCGATTCGCAGATCTCAGCCTCCTGAGTTGCCAGGATTACAGGCATGAGCCACCCGTGCCCAGCCAGAACTCAGTATTTTAAAACAAATATTTCACTATGTATTACTAAATATTACGTATTAGTCACTTCTCAACCACAAACAGGGTTTGACAAGCATTTCAGTTTTTAAGGGTAGCAGCAGTGCCTACAAAATAAAAACTTCACTGGCCTAAGAACCAATTTTTTTTTTTTCTTTTCTTTTCTTTTATTTGATCAGTTGTGGGGCTTGAACTCTGGGCCTGGGCACTGTCCCTCAGCTCTTCAGCTCAAGGAAAGCACTCTACCACTTGAGCCACAGCACAACTTCCAGTTATGTTGAGTGGTTTATTGGAGATAAGAGACTCATGGACTTTCCTGCCTGGGCTAGCTTTGAACCAGGATCCTCAGATCTCAGCCTCCTGAGTAGCTAGCATTACAGGCGTGAGTCACCAACACTGGCTCCTAAGAACCAATTCTTAGATATAAAAAAGTCCATTTTACATCCTTCTTGCATTACCAAAGCTGTTAACAGTTTGCATGGTTTCAAAGCACACTGCAAAGGGGCCTCCAAGGGAGCCTCTACAAGGTCCTGGAAACAGGGAGTTTTCTCCTTTACTGATGTTAGTTACAGTCCAAAGTCCACTACAGACTTCCACTAAAGATAAACTTCTTCTCTTCTGCTACTTCCCTATATTCACAAGAGGAAAAGAAACCACCAAGAAAAACCCAAGCAGAAAATATAAAACCTTGTTAAATAATCCATGCCAATTGTACATTATGATTACTACAGGGAATTACAGGAAAAAGGATAAAGAGGACAAGATCACAGAGGACAAGATCACAAACCACAGAATGACACAGGGAGAAAAGAAAAATATGTACCATAACATAGATTAAAGGCAGAATCTTCTCTTTTGGTCAAGTAATCTCATTTAGTGGCATGAAAAATATAGTCCCCAAGGATATTTCAAATCTACATTGTATCCTGAAGATCAGGCCAATTCACCTGTAAATTCTCAAGCCTATGCCTATATCCATTCTCAAAGAACATATATGCCTATGCTATGGCATTCCTCAAAGAACCTATGCCTATGTCCATCCTTAAAAGACCTAGCTAGCCTCAAAGCCTAAGTGTTGACAGAATGAAACAAAATCAAATACCCAGTGGTTCTGGCTCTACGGCCACACATGGTTAAGAAACTAGATTAACAAGTATGGCACAGGGGTAGGAATGCAGATCAGTAGTAAAGTACTTGACTATACCAGGATTTGGATTATATCCAACCATCAGGAAGACAAGAGCTCCCCATCAGCCATCTCACGATCCCACTACCTACAAGGCTTGAAAAGATCACAGCTAACCAAAGTTTTTAAGTTGTTTAACATACCAATTTTATGATCTGATTTTTGCTTATCCCAGATTCACTAAGTTTTCCTACTGAAGAAATGACAAATGTTATGCTTTTAGAGGTTCTGATTGTTGTTAACATAATCTTAGCTAGACAAAAAGTAAACTATACAACAATCTGTAGATGTCTAATTCCTATCACTAACATATTAAATCTTCATTTCACTCATGAAAATTCAAGTTCCATTAGAAATGGAAAATATTCTACCACTAGTAATTGGCATTATTTTTAACAATCAAATTACCATAAATTGTATATAAGCTAAAAAATGCATACTGTGAGAAAATCCTGCTCAAATTTGTATGCTCCACCTCCAGTGGCACAAAAGACAGTGTGGAGACTCGAGAAGTTTTTATCTCTGCCCATTTGAATAAAAGCAGGCATGTCATGAGTGGGAAAGCGTATAAAGTGCAGATTGCCTTTGCGTCCACACAGAGTCAGGTCCTTCAGCTCCAGGTGCACGTCCCGAATGCCTGTGGACCCATAAGCCACATTGGAGGTCAGGTACTTCCGAATGCTTTTGAGACTTTCTACTTCCTCCTCCTCTTCTTCAGCAGTGATGTCTTTGGGTTCAAAATAAACCAGCTTGACCAGGGTTCCACCAATATCCAAGCCAAACCATGGAAAAACTAGGGAAAGAAAAACATAAGTGAGAACAGTTTCTTCTCATTTTTTTTCTAAAAATTGTATTTCTACTTACACTAGACCACAACTAATTTTATATCCTGTAGTTTCCAAAAACATATTTTAAACCAAAATATGAGAAGAAATGTGATTCTGATTTGGAAAAAAAAACTAAGACAATGATTAAAAAAAAAAAAGAATATTAAAGTTGAGCCAATCCAGCCTTTCTGTACAAACTAGCCCAAACTACACTATGATATAATTTCTTTTTTTTTGGGGGGGGGGGAATCAATTATAGGGCTTGAACACAGGACCTGGGCACTGACCCTGAGTTCTTTTGCTCAGGGCTAGTGATCTACCACTTTGAGCCACAGTGCCACTTCTGATTTTCGTGGTTAATGGAGATAAGACTCTCATGGACTGTTCTGCTTGGGCTAGCTTTGAACCCCAACCCTCAGATCTCAGCCTCCTGAGTAGCTAGCATTACAGGTGTGAGCCACCAACACCCAGCATGATGTATTTTTGGGGGGGGGGGTCCGGTTGTGGGGCCTGAACTCTGGGCCTGGGCACTGTCCCTCAGCTCTTCAGCTCAAGGCTAGCACTCTACCACTTGAGCCACAGCGCCACTTCCAGCTTTTTTCTTTTTGCTTATGTGGTGCTGAGGAATCAAACCCAGGGCCTCAGGCATGCAAGGCAAGCACTCTACCACTGAGCCACCTTCCCAGCCCTGTATTTTTTTTTTTTTTAATAACAAAATGACTCCTAGTGAGTCTCAGCCCTGAAAACAAAATTCTAGAAATTTCCTGGAGGACAGACATGAATTTTCAGGTTGAAACCCTTAGTGTTAAAGAGAACCAGTTAGTGGAAAAGACCTAAACATCCTACTGAAATTTTAAGAAACCCTAAGGAAAAAACAAAGTTCCTTGCAGATATGTGTAACACAAAAGAAGACTTTAGCAGTAACACAGATGGTAGAACACAATGAAGGACTGGCTTCAAAGCTATATAAAAAAATTTAGGAACTTTCATCTAGCCAAATCAGTTTTCAAGTGGACATGCAAAGGAAACCTTCACATACAGACAACCCAGCTTTTACTTCCTTGGACTAATTACTAGATGCACACCCAACATAATTTTAAAACACTCCAAGGGCTTTAATAAATCTTACAATCCATAAATAATAAGCAGAGAAACAAATACATGCTGACTTTAAGAAACTAAAATACTTACATGATTTCAACATAGGAAGTGGAAGAGGAAGAGAAAGTAGAAGGAAGTGAAAGCAAACAGGTTTGGTCTTGTTGGAAAAAGATAAAGATTCTGATTAATTCTAGACAGGAACAGCAAAGTGACATTCAAATGTAACAATGTATAGGTAACTAACTTCAGCAAAGAAAAATATAGGACTTTCTGAATATACAGGTATAACAGTAAGTAGAAGGGGCGGAGTGGTAGGGACAGGCTCCAAGGCCTGCTATGCACAGCCCAGCTGCACCACTCCTCTAAACCCAAAAGGACTTAGAAGGATTTCATCAGAGAAATATTTATTTCAGTAAACAGATAAGATAGATATATGCCCTAATTTGGGCATTAAACAAAGTCTACATGTATCAAAATATAAAATGAAAACAGAAAGAACCGTAAAATACTGAACCTTTGCTACTGTGATGAATTTGGCCTATTTTTTTTGGGGGGGGGGGGAGGGGAGGGGCCTTGAACTCAAGAGTCTGCCCTTGAGCTTTTTTGTAAGACTGTGAGACTCTAATTTCCAATTAAATGACAGAAAAACACAGACGTAGCAATGTAGCTCACGTGATAAAAGTGCTAGCTTTGAGCAAAAGGAAATCAGGGTCAGCATCCAGGCCCATAGTTCAAGCCTTAGGACTACGGGAAAAAAACAAAACTATAGAAAGGTCCAAGGGGGAAGAGGGAGTGTCTGTCATAACACAAGTGGAAAAGCACTGAAGCACTGAATTACGAAATATTGAAATCCAGCTGTGCAGTAAGAGGAATAATAGAACTCTGGTCAAGAAGGATCTTGTCAAGGAATGCAAGGATGGTTTCCACATTACAAATGAGGCTTCTACATTAGAAAGCTCAAGGGAAAAAAATACAATTATCTCAATAGATTTGAAAAAAAATTAAAATCTGAGAATTAAAACCAGTATAATGGCTAGGTGTATGGCTCAAGTATATGCAAGGGCTTAAGTTCAATCTTCAGTACCACCAAAAATAAAAGAGTAAAACTAGTAGAACAACAAAAAAAATCAAAGTACTCAATAAATATGCCAGAAGCTTTTCAAACATGTGGTTCTGACTAACCACAGTCAAAATTTAATCAAAACTTTCAACTTCTGCACACGGATTATGCAGCTCAGTTAATAAGTATGTGAAGTTCTCAGCCTGTCTCAACATTATTGTGTGTTTAAATTGTATATGATCTGAGTGTATCTATGCCCTTAATTTTAACTCCCAAAAGGCAAATCAAAAATCAAGATAAACATTACTGAGCTAAGTTTAAAAGAATCAATCAAGCATCTGCATAGTACAGTACTGAACATCCTGAGCATTTAGGATAGGGGAGGGGAGTAGGGATAAGGGAGCAACAAAGAAAAACTTTTATTTTCTAACCTAATGAAGGTCACAGATATCCAATCAGTGGTGTAAGTCAACATCTGCAAGTCCTGAAGATCTCCCTAGTATGCTATAGTACATTTTAGTCATCTTCAAAGAACCAGCTCATTCCACACTGCTGTGGAATACTCTGATCTCTCTTGGTTCCTGCACATCTGCTGAGCATCTGGGCTCTCAATAAAAATGCATGCTCTTTTATATGCACATTTTGTCAAAACTGTGCATTTTATTGTATGTAATCATGCTTCAATAAAATTTATGTGTATTATTTTAAGCCCCCCTTGCAGGGCTGGAGACTTAAAGTAGGGTTTCAGTGTACTAGGCAAGCACTCCACCAAGCTACATCCCCAGTCCAAATGTTAAAAATAATTTTAGACTGCTTTGCAATTCATTAGGGTTTGCATAGGTGGGGGGAGAGAGATGCAGTTTTTAAAAAATGAGAACCAGCAGGGCACCAGTGGCTCACCCCTGTAATCCTAGCTACTCAGGAGGCTGAGATCTGAGGATCACAGTTCAAAACCAGCCTGGGCAAGGAAAGTCTGTGAGACTCCTTTTTTGTTGTTGTTGGTCATGGGTCTTGAACTCTGGCTCTGGAAGCTGTAATCCTGTAATCCTCTGGACTGTAATCCTAGCCTGTAATCCTCACCCTGTAATCCTAGCTACTTGGGAAGCTGAGATCTGAGCTCTTCAGCTCAAGGCAAGGGTTCTACCACTTGAACTACCACTTGAGCCACAGCGCCACTTCTGCTTTTCTGCTGGTTGATTGGATATATGAGCTGGGCATCGGTGGCTCACACCTGTAATCCTAGCTACTCAGGAGGCTGAGATCTGAGGATCGAGGTTCAAAGCCAGCCTGGACAGGAAAGTCTGTGAAACTCATCTCCAATAAACCACTAGAAAACCTTAGTGGCGCTGTAGCTCAAGTGGTAGAGCGCTTGCCTTGAGCTGAAGAGCTGAGGGACAGCACTCAGGCCCAGAGTTCAAACTCCACAACCAAAAAAAAAAAAAAGAGTATCATGAACTTTCCTTCCAGGTCTGGCTTTGAACCACAATCCTCAGATCTCAGCCTCCTGCGTGGCTAGGATTACAGACATGAGCCACTGCCACTCAGCTTTCCAGCACTCAGCTTTTCCTTGAGACTCTTATCTCCAATTAACCACCAGAAAACCAGAAGAGGTGTGGCTTAAGTGGTAAAGCACTTGCATTGAGTTCAAGAGCTGAGGGATAGCAACCAATCCCAAAAAAAAAAACCCAAAAAACAAAAACTGAGAACCATAGCTCTGGATCTAATGTCACATACCTAGAGTCCTGATTTACAAGCTCAGTGGTAGATCTCTTGCAAGCACTTAGAGATAGTCTTTTTTTTTTTTGGTCGGTCATGGGGCTTGAACTCGGCCTGGGCGCTGTCCCTGAGTTCTTCAGCTCAAGGCAAGCACTCTACCACATGAGCCACAGCACCACTTCCAGTTTTCTGGTGATTAATAAGGGATAAGAGTCTCAACAACTTTCCTGCCCAGGCTGGCTTTGAACAGTTATCCTAAGATCTTAGCCTCCAGAGCAGCTGGCACCTGGCTTTCACACTTTTTTTTTTAAATAACCAGAAAACACCCATACAAGCTCCATCACTAACTCACTTTATGGCCTTGGAAAAGGATAATGTCACTGTGCCTTTCCTCTTTCCTCATCTGGAAACTGTAACTGAAGACAGAAATTTGCCTGCCTGAAAGGTTTATAAAATACTTGACACTGTCCAAAAAACAAGAAAACATTCAGAGGAAAAAAAAAAGGGTAGCTATGAAGCCAACACTAGCATTTTGTTTCCATAATCTTTAATAAAAAATGTACTTATTTCTGTTTTTTTTTATTGAATGTAATAAGATCGAACCCCTGGCATCACACTTTGCTAGGCAAATAGTCTAACCCCAGCTACGGTTCCATCATTTTCAAAGAATCTTTACTTGGTGTCTTCTCAGTCCTGAGCAGCATATCCCACTCTCTCCCTATCCCAAAATTCTGAAATCCACAACTTCTTACATATGTACATGCCTGGCCTCATTCCTAATTATTCTACAGCACTAAGTCTGGAATGGGGACTAATCTGGGAACCATGCTGCTCTACGAATATATGTGGCAGGAAATAACTATAAGCAAGGCCACAATTCTAAGAAAAAATTGGCTAGCTCCTAGCTTTAACAAAACACACATTCAAGGCCAGATTGAGCTATACAAGACCCTCTTTCCCAAAAGAAAATGAAATTTTTGTTTGTTTTGCAGCTCTCATCTGAAATGTCTCTTCATTAGTTATCAGTCAGAGAAAGTAAGGGAGGGAAACATGGGCAAATTAACAGACATCAAATTTTAAAAATATATATCCTCAGCATGAACATTTGTCAACTTAGTTCCTTAAAAGTTCTAAGTGGCTAGGGTCTAATGGTAGCGAGCTTGCCTAACATGCTGTAACATGCTGGGTTCAATTCCTCAACACCACATAAACAGAAAAGACCAGAAGTGGCTCTGTGGCTCAAGTGGTAAAGTGCTAGCCGTGAGCAAAAAGCAGCCCACAGACAGTACTCAGGCCCTGGAGTTCAAGCCCCAGATCTGGCAAAAAAAAAAAAAAAAAAGTTCTGAAGCCACCTTAAAATAACCTGCCTCATCTTATCCCAAACAGTCTAAATCAGGGTTTGGATTCCAGTGTGGTCTTTGAGTCATCTGGATCTAAATGAGGTGCTTATTTTAAAAATTTAAAAAAAAAATGTTTTAAAGGCAGCTTTAGTAGGCTACTGGGTAGGTAGATTTCATCTCCAAAAGAACTAGCAAAAAAGCAAGGCTGCAGGTGTGACTCAAATAGTGGAGCAAGTGTAAAGACAAGCTCAAACCCAACCAACACACACACACACACACACACACACACACACACACACACACACACACACACACACACACACAATCTTCAACTAAACCCAACCAACACACACACACACACACACACACACACACACACACACACACACACACACACACACACACACACACACACACACACACACACACACACACACACACACACACACACACACACAAAATCTTCAACTACTCTCCAGATTCTCATTCTGGTGAACTGAACCAAGGAAATTATCCTCTTAACTCTTTGGGTTATTTTTATGCTCAATATTGGAAGTATTTCCACAGTAGGCAGAAATTTTCACCTTAAGACTGCTGTGAACACAAAAGAACATGCTTATGTTTGGTCTTAAAGCAATAAGGAAACAATGGGGCTGGGAAGGTGGCTCAGTGGTAGAGCGCTAGCCTTTCATGCATGAGGCCCTGGGTTCGATTCCTCAGCACCACATAAGCAAAAAGAAAAAAGCCAGAAGTGGCGCTGTGGCTCAAGTGGTAGAGCACTAGCCTTGAGCTGAAGAGCGGAGGGACAGCTCCTAGGCCCAGAGTTCAGGCCCCATGACAGGACCCAAAAAAAATAAAATTAAATTAAAAAATAAGGAAACAACTACTAGGACAAAAACAATCCATAAAGTACCGGTTAAGAACTGAATTCCTAATTTAATTTCTATTCCCCCATGCTTAGCCACTGGACTCTGGCCATGCAAGAACCTGTTTCCTCATTTGTAAAACAAAATACCACTCAGAACTCTGTGGGGTAAAGAGTTACTGAAGCTCTAGGCATGCAAACACCAAGAACACATACAGCACTTAGAATCCTTGTGGCCAATGGCTGATTTTTACTTGCTTATCTCTGGAATTTACCCATCTGACGTTTGGCATTACTTAAAAATCAAGTGCTAGGACGAGGCCAGTAGCTCAGGCCTGTAATCCTAGCTAATCAAGAGGCCGAGATCTGAAGATCAGGGTTCAAAGCCAGCTCGGGCAAGGAAAGTCCGTGAGACTCTTATCTCCAATAAAACACTCAGAAAACTGGAAGTGGTGCTGTGGCTCAAGTGGTAGAGTTTGCCTTGAGCTGAAGAGCTGAGGGACAGTGCCCAAGCCCAGAGTTCAAGCCCCACAACTGACAGACAAAAAAACAAAAACAAAAACAAACAAAAAAACCCAACAGGCTGAGAATCTGATTTCCTTCTTTTTAAAAGTCAAAGTGTTGCCTATATAGTCCAGGATGTTCCCAAACTCCCAATCCTCCAGCTTCTAACCACCTCTCCAAAGACTTGGGGGGGGGGGGGGGGGAGCCTGCAGGGGGAGCGGGGATATTGAGCACTCCCAAACTTTTCATCGGAAAACAGGGCTACCTTTAACCATCTAGTCCCAGATGATGAAAGCAGCTGAGCAGCTGAGTTAGGACACAGATGATTCAATATGATCTCACACACACCCACTAATTTCCTTCAGTTTCAGACTGCATTTAAGCAAGCTGATTTCGTCAAAAAGGAATCTGGTAACCTCCACCACCAAGTCTACCCATATATTAAACCCAGCTAACTTGGTAAACAGCTCATATTACAGTATCAGAACAAGTAATACACTTCAAGCAGTATCAATAGCTGCGAGACAGCGGTCCCGAATTGAAGGTCTGTAAAAAGAAAAAAACATACACAATCCAGAAAAGAAACATGGTAATAAAATGGAGATTCTTGGGGAGATCAAATGCAACTCCCAACGCAAAAAGTCAGGAACATGTTTTCCCTCAAAAGAAAAAGATCAATGATCTGTTTGCTACAACCCTGAACTGTGAGTACCTGCAAACCGACTGGAGAAAAAGGGAGGAATTATCTACGTGCGAGATGACCTGAATTCTCATTGGGGAGGGGGGGGGACGAAGAGGGAGGGGGGGTTGCACGGAACCGGGAACACAGTTTTAGAACTGGAGCAACTGAGGTTGGGGTGGGGGTGGGGGGTGCTTAAATCGTTTTCCCAGTAAGCTCGAAAAACGGTTGATAAAAAGGGGATTTCACGTGTTGGGGAAGCAAGTGAGAATTGGAGAGCTCTGTGGGGGAGGAAAGGGGGACCGGCGAAGACTTATGGAAATGAGTCAAAAGAAGCCTTCTCAAGGATGAAGTCTTGTGGCTCCTGGTGAAAGCAGGCCCGAGGAGCCGAGGCAGAGAGGGAGGAAGGGTCGGGGCAGCGCCGCAAGCTGGAAGCGCAGCCCCAGGGCCGCGAGGGCCGGGCGGAGGCCCAACTCCCGAAGCGATGCGCAGGGCCGGGGGGAGGGGGAGGCGCGGTGGTCTCCAGCGGGGTGTCAGGCCACGCACCGACGTGGGACCACCGTGCGGGGGCACTGTCCGCGCGCGGGAAAAAAAAGAAAGAAAAAAAACGGCGGCCGGGCCGGAAGAGGGGGCAGGGCGAGCCGCAGGACGCCCCGCGGGGCACTTACGCGGCCGCTTTTTTCGGAGATTTTCGACGCGCTGGCGGGAGACCGAGGTAGGGCCGCTGTAGGAGCCGGGCCGCTCCCGCCTCAGGCTCTCCGCCGAGGCCCCGACCTCGGACGTCGACGCGCTGCTCGCCCGGCGCCGCAGTGGCTCCCGCCGCCGCCGCCCTTCCGAGTCCCCAGACGCCGGCTCTCCAGCCGACGAGGCTGAGGAAGTGGCGGCGGCCCTGCCGTGGCGCTCCATGGGCGCGCCGGGCCGGCCCGTTCCCATCCGCAGCAGCCACCGCTGCCGCCCGAGCCAGCCCCCCAGCGCCGGACTCCTCTTTTCCTCCTCCGCGGCAGTCCAGCCGGAGCAGAGGCGCACCCTCGGCCGGCCGCCTCTTCCGTTGCGCCAACGAGCGACAAACCAATTGGAGCAGCCTAGGAGCTGTCACCCAATAAAATCCCTGACTCGAGATGGATTGACTTCACTTTCATCCAATAAGAAGCTTCCGACACGGGGCGGGGTGGGAGATGGAGGAGGGAAAGGGAAGATCTCGGTTCGCCTGAGGAGAAGGCGGTGTCGCCTCCGGGAGAGTGATGGCGGCGTCGCCCAATGGACGTGAGGGTGTTGGGCACGCGGGCCCCTTCACCTATCCGCCCCCCACGAGTCGGCAGGTCAGCGCCCCCGGTCCCTGGAACTCTCCCGGATCGATTCCCAAGTTGTGCTCTGTGCCCTGTAGCCCAGCATAGCCCCCAAAGCGGTTGGCCGCTAGTTAGCAGACAGGAGGACTTGAGCCGCAGCTGACCTTAGCCTTTGTCCCTCGGCCTGGTTCTGCAGCTGCCGGGAGCTCCACCAGGCCCTCGCGCCATTGAGTACCGACCCCTCCCCCCAGCGTGTTTGGGCTAAGCCCTTCCATTCCGCCTGGAGAGCTGTTCCGGGTACCAGAAGGGATGAAAGGACTGGGGTTGGTCTCCATGGTAACCAGGGGAAAGGAGGTGGGTTATAAATCCTTCTCCACCCTCCCGTGGTGAAGGAGCCGAGTGTGGGAGACGGGAAGTTGGGTTGGCTTTTTGAAGGAGACTCAACCTGTTTTGTATTGTCTCTTGGAAGGATTTGGTGGCCGAATGTATTTTTAAGTCCTCTCTAAAGATGACAGGAAATGGTCACCCACAGCCCCAAGCCTGATGGCTCTCATTTACCAAAGGCTGAAATAAGAGAGTACCCCTAAAGCTAATGTCTTATTGCAAGGCCTATCTTGCTATGATGTTGGGGTGATAGTTCTCCCCAGTCATGACTGGCAGCACTCTGAGCCAGAAAGCTGAGCTTTTCTTGTCTTTGTTGAATAGAATTCCCATTCTAACTGCAAGCTAGCCCCTCTCCAAGCTAGAACCCTGCAAACTGGCATCCCACTGGCAAAAACCAAGAACATCTATTTCTATTCTAAATCTCAGTGCCCAATATTGACTACCTTTCTGCTCCTACCCTCTCCCTCTCCCCCCCCCCATCTCATTTGTGGTTCTCCTTAACCTACAGGGAATTTTATCAAAATCTGTGAATTCTGACAGATCATCTCTCTAGTCTGCCAAGAAGTACCCTAATATCAAAGCCAAGAATCTGGTAGTATTTTTTCAATTTTCTGAGTGCCTTTACATTCCCACAGCAATATTCGGAGGATAAAGCAATTTATCCAAAACACAGAGCTTAAAAAAACAGATGGCCAGCTGCCACACCTGGAAGAGGCCACATCTGAATTTGATGTGGCCACACCTTTCTCCGCCCATACCCCAGATAAGGCCTAGCCCAGGCCCAGATTCTCTTTTCTCAGCTCTTTCCAGGCCTTTCCCAGCTGCGTGAAGGGCCAACCTGGCCTGGTCCCAGCAGGTCTACTGAATAAACCTACCCCTTACCTACAAAAAAAAAAGGGTGCCCGGCGCTGGTGGCTCACGCCTGTAATCCTAGCTACTCAGGAGGCTGAGATCTGAGGATCGCGGTTCAAAGCCAGCCCTGGCAGGAGAGACTCCTATCTCCAATAAACCACCAGAAAACCGGAAGTGGCGCTGTAGCTCAAGTGGTAGAGCGCTCGCCTTGAGCTGAAGAGCTGAGGGACAGCGCCCAGGCCCAGAGTTCAAGTCCCACGACCGACCAAAAAAAAAAAAAAAAAGATGGCCAATGGCCTGTAGCCTGTAGCCCTAGCTACTCAGGAGGCTGAAATCTGAAGATGACTGAATCTAGCCTAGGCAGAAAAGTTGAGACTCTTATCTCCAATTAACCATTAAAAAGTTAGAAGTAGAGCTTTGGCCCAAGTGGGTATAGTGTAAGCCTTGAACACAGAAAAGCTCAGGAATGGTGCCCAGGCCCTGAGTTCAAGCACTAGGACACACACACATACCACAGAAGACAGACTGTGGGACACCAGTGGCTCATGTTTGGTAACCCTTACTGAAAACTGAGATCTGGGGCTGGGAATGTGGCTTAGTGGTAGAGTACTTGTCTAGCATGCATGAAGCCCTAGGTTTGATTCCTCAGTACCACATAAACAGAAAAAGCCAGAAGTGGTACTGTGGTTCAAGTGAGCAAAATAAACTTCAAGGACAGTTCCCCGGGCCCAGAGTTCACGCCCCAGGACCGGACCCAAAAAAAAAAAAAAAAAAAGACATCTCCAATTAACCACTCAAAAACCAGAAGTGGTGCTGTGGCTCAAAGTGGTAGAGCATTAAGCTTGAACAAAAACAGCTCAAAAACAATTCATTCTCCCTAGCATATTTGTAAATTTAGTCTATGGCTATCATTAAACTATCATTAAAATAATAGATAAAGCATATATTGGTGACAATTAGAATGTTCAGAATCCTAAAAAATGCAAAAAAGTATTTATTGAGCAAAAGAAACAAGGCACAAGAAATACATATTGTGTAATTTTATTTACATTAAGTTCAGATATGAAAGGTGTAGCTCAGGTGTAGAGTGCTTGCTTAACATGCTTAAGGCCTTGGGTTTGATCCCCACCATCACAAGAAGTAAATATATGTGCAAAAGTTATAAGAAGCAAGGATAATGGTACTTTTGGAAAAGGGAAGAAAGAAGTGGTGAAAGATAGACTCCCTTACCAAACTGACAAATGTTTCTCTGATCTGGGTAGTAGTTACTGTGTAATTATTTCATTAAGGTGTTCACTTACAATTTGTGCTTTATTTCCTCTGTGTGTTATAACTTAAAACATTTATTTTTAAAATGAAATTGAAAATTTGCCTTAGAGCAAAGTAAGGCAAGGCAAACAAACCTATGATTAAGCTAAGATTTTTATTTTCAAAAAGTGAAATGGAAGTAGCAATTAAGAAATTTCCTTCCTCCATGGTTATAATACTTTTTTTGAAAGAGAGAGAGAGATCATTTTAAAGTCATTCTGACTGTTAGTTACCCACTGGGAGAAATTGATTTTCTGGTGAATACTCCAACAAGCAGCACTGGGGCCTTGGTAAGTATAGTGTTCCAGAGGAACTAGCTAGACTAAAGGAATGACTTACAAATCTAGAGCCATTCTTGTGATAAAACAGCAAACAAAACAGCTACTAAATTAACTGCCTGCTGCTAGGTAAAAACACCCAACACTCAGCTTAAACAGTAATAATTATTGATGTATTATCTCAGTTTCTGTGAGTCAAGAAATTAAGAGTAACTTAGCTGGGAAATTCTGACTCAGTTTTCTTTTTTTTCCTTTTAGTCACTTGTGGGGCTGGGCCTGGGCACTGTCCCTGTGCCAAAGACTGGTGTTCTACCGCTTAAGCAACAGCACCACTTCCAGTTATTGAGTGGCTAATTGGTGATAAGAGTCTCACAGGGAGGGCTGGGAAGGTGGCTCAGTGGTAGAGTGCTTGCCTTGCATGCATGAGGCCCTGGGTTCGATTCCTCAGCACCACATAAGCAGAAAAAGCTGCAAGTGGTGCTGTGGCTCAAGTGGTAGAGCACTAGCCTTGAGCTGCAGAGCTGAGGGACAGCGCCCAGGCCCAGAGTTCAGGCCCCACAACCGGACCCCCCCCCAAAAAAAAAAAAAAAAAAAAGAATCTCACAGGGGAATTTTCTGCCCAGGCTGATTTCAAACCGCCATCCTTAGATCTCAGCCTCCTGAATAGCTAGGATTACAGTCATGAGCCACTGATGCCCAGCCTGATTCAAAGGTTTTCAACAGGTTTCAATTGGAGATTTAATGGGGACTGTTAGCTCATGCTTGTAATCCTAGTTACTCAGGATACAAAGACCCAGGAGATCATAGTTCAAGGACAGCCCAGGCAGAAAAGTTTCCTAGACACCATCTCCAAAATAAAAAAAAAGCTGGGCTGGAGGTATGGCTCAAATGGTAGAACACCAGCCAAGCAAGCAAGTCAAGCAGATGTGATATTCTGAATTCAAGCTCCATTACTGGGGGGGAGGGGGGGACCCAACTTTTTAAGATGGGAACCAGTGGTCCTAGTTATTCAGGAGGCTGAAATCTAAGGATTGTGGTTAGAAGCCAGCCTGAGCAGGAAAGTCCCCATGAAACTTTTTTTTTGAGGTTGTGGGGCCCGAACTCTGGGCCTAGGCTCTGTCCCTCAGCCCCTCAGCTCAGCTAGCACTCTGCCACTTAAACTACAGCACCACTTCCAGCGTTTTCTGCTTATGTGGGGCTGAGGAATGAAACCCAGGGCCTCATGCATGCAAGGCAGAACATCACTGTTATGTAGCCATTTCCACAACAAACCTGAGAAAACAACTTAAATGGGGGAAGGACATTTTTTAAGACTGAGTCTTACTGTATGTAATGTCCTCAAAATCAAGAAATCTGTGGAGGCACAGTAGGTGACAAAAGGAGTTTTATTTAGCCAGCCAACAACTGCCTAATCCTAGGCTACCTCAAAATTGACAACAGCCACGACCTCCAATGGGGCTTGTAGACAAATGGGGTTATACGTCACAACCACAGGCAGGTGGTAGATTTCACAAGCACAGAAGCTCATGAGGGGCGGGGATATTCTTCAGCTGTAGTCAGGACCAGGCAGGCAGCATTCTGCTGATGTAATTGGAGGTCAGAGATTTAGGACTGGAAGTGGGGATTATCAAAGAAATTAAAAACTGAGTTCTCACCTATATAGCTCAGGCTAGCCTTGAACTCATGATCTTTGTGCCTCAGCACCTGAAGGGCTAGGATTACAGATGTGAGCCTGCATGGCTTGCAGAAAGATTTTGCTCATGATACACTTGGACAGAACATCATGGCAGCAAGAACATGGAGGGGTAGAGCGGGTCTTTACCTCATGGCAACCAGAAAACATAAAATGAGGAAGGAACTAGGGACCAGGTAATAACCTTCAAAGCCACATCAGTGACCTACTTCTTCCAGCAAAGTGCCCCCTCCTGAAGTTTCCAGAATCTCCCAAAATAGCACTACCAAGCTGAGGACCCTCCCAACACCTGAAGTGTGGTAAGAGGGAGCATTTTATCATTAAAATATAACAACTAGAGAGTAAAATGATGCCCATGGATGTGAAGGCTTAAGCCCATAGTCCTAGCTGTTTATTCGGAGGATCATAGCTCAAGGGCACATGGGACAAAAAATTCACATGATCCTATCTCAATAGCGGGGCATCTTGTTATTCCAGCTCCACAGGAAGTTTAACTAGGAGGATCAAGGTCCAGGCAGCCCAGGCATAAATGCAAGACCCTATTTGCAAAATAAACAAAAAACTGCTGGCAATATGGCTGAAGTGGTAGAACAATTGCCTAGCAAGCTCAAGGCTGAGTTCAAACTCCAATGTCACTCCAGTGACAGACAAAATTATTTCCCCTTTGGACTCCATCAGTGCAGGGGGAGTCAGGCTTATTCTCAGCCAATGCTTTATTCCAGAGTGTAATGGTGTGTGGAACTTGGGAAAATATTACCTACTATCTCTCTCAAAGTACAAAGATAGGTAAAACATCAAGTAAAATAGCCTCAAGATGCTCTTCCAAGGCCTGACCCAGGCCGAGTCCTGAAGAGAGGTAGAGGTGTGTTATTTATAGCATGTAAGCAACATGAATGCTTGGATTGCTTTCATTAAAGTTCCAAACTTAAGAGAAAGACAATTCAAAATGAAATCTGAATTTAGAACAACTTAGAATCTTCTGTGCAAGATCCTATGCATTCCAAAATATTAAAAATGTTGAACATGAGCTGGGAATGTGGCTTAGTGGTAGAGTGCTTTCCTCGCATGCATGAAGTCCTGGGTTCCATTCCTCAGTACCACATACAGAAAAAGCCGGAATTGGCACTGTGTCTAAGTGCTAGCCTTGAACAAAAGAAGCTCAAGGACAGTGCCTAGACCCTGAGTTCAAACCCCAGGACTACTTAAAAAAAATATTGATCAATCAAGGCTTATCTTTGACTAAATAGCACAGATTGGGATGAATTTCTAGTATGCGCACAATAATCTAATACTTTAATAGTTGTTACTCAGATAAGTAGTCTGTGCTCAGGCAAAGTTAAGTACATCTTCAAGGTTTTGTTTGTTTTGTTTGTGTTGTAGGAGGCTGGTACTGGGGCTTGAACTCAGGACCTGGGTACTGCCCCTTAGCTTTTTCACTCAAGACTTTAGCCATATCTCTACTTCCACCTTTTTTGGTGGCTAATTGGAGATACAAGTCTCACAGATTTTCCTTCCCAGACTGGTTTTAAACCATCATCCTCAGATCTCAGTTCCCTGAGTAGCTAGTATTTGAGGTGTGAGTTACATGCCCGGCCATTTTAAAAGTGTTAATATGCTAAAGGGCATGATGAATCTCCAAGTGGAGGCTGAAGTGTGTGCAGTATGTAGCTTCTTTCCAAATGTAATTGACTATGGAACTCTTCACAGATCTTCTGACTCTTCGGAGGATAGTGAGAAATTCTGTGTGTGTGGAAAGTCACTTGCCTGTTGTATTAAAGTCAATGAGGAAGAACTGGTTCTTTCCATTTGGAAAGTTGGATGTTATTGTTCACACCTACTGGTAGAAGTATCTGTTCTGAAAACAAGTTGGTCGTGTTCCTCTTCTACAGCTCCACTTTCCCACTTCTCTTAGTGGTAGCACCCTTCCTCTTGCTGTGATTCTTTCTCACATTTGCTTGAATCCTGCACTGTTCAGGAGACATGTAATGCAAACTACATGTAACTTAAAATGTCTATGTAGACAACTTGAATGGGGAGAATGATGGAGGGGTGATTCTGATAAAAAAAAATGAATTGTATACTTAAAAGGACACGATAAACTCCTTTGTACAACTAAATAGAAGATAATTAAAAAATAAATGAAAAGCAAACTAAAGAAAATGTTTTCTTAAAAACTAAGTGAAAAGAAACATTATTATACTTTTTAAAACTCAGATCAATATTCCAACACATGGTGCTAATGGCATTCCAGGTGTTCAACAGCCACATATGTTTAGTGGCTCTCACAGAAAAAAAAAAAAAATCTGATCTGTAATTCGTTTTCATTGCTTCCTAAATGGTTACTCTGAGCTGGGTGCCAGTGGCTCACACCTTGTAATCCTAACTACTCAGGAGGCTGAGATCTGAGGATTTTAGTTCAAACCCATCCAGGGCAGGAAAGGCCATGAGATTTTTCAGTTAACTACCAAATCACTGAAAGTAGAGCGGTGGCTCAGATGGTAGAATACCAGCCTTGAGCACAAAAGCTTAGGAACAGTTTCTCTCCAAACTCTTAAATTTATCTCACTAAAGATTCTAAATATTGTTCTGTTTTTAATGTCTCTTCTGTTCAAAGGTTATAGTGTCTTCTTTGTCTATATAAAAAAAGTTCAAACAACTTCATACCCAAGAAGCCCTAACATTTGGCATCTTCCCACTTTTCCTCATTAATTGCCATATGTTTGCCTAATATGTTCTGGCAAAACAAATTTCATAATTCTCCAAGTAGACTCTACTCTTCACCATTTCTGAAGCTTAGATCATCCCTTGTTTTTATGTGAAATTCCTTCCCACCACATTTCCATGACATAGCAAAATCATACCTATGCCTTAAAGTCATTATGGATTACCATGGTTAGCTATGAACCTTCTGATCCTTTAGATTGTGTGTGGTGTACTCAGTCACGCTTGTTCAAATTCAGGGCCTGAGTACTGTCCCTGAGCTTTTTTGCTCAAGGATCACTATTTGAAGCTTTTTGGTGATTAATTGGAGATAAGAGTCCCATGGACTTTCCCAGTCTGACTTTGAACCACAATCATCAGATCTCAGCCTCCTGAATAGCCATGATTACAAGAGTGCTTGGCTTATATCACCTTCAAAGATACCACATACTTCCATGACTTAAAAGTCAGAATATAAAGCTGATGCTGGTAGCTCAAGCCTATAATCCTAGCTACTAAGGAGGTTGAGATCTGAGGATCACAATCAAAGCCAGCCCGGGCAGGAAAGTCTGAGACTCTTATCTTCAGTTAACCACCAGAAAACCAGAAGTGGCACTGTGGCTCAAGTAGTAGAGCACTCACCTTGAGCTGAAGAGCTGAGGGACAGCACCCAGACCCAGAGTTCAAGCCCCACAACTGACCAAAAAAAAGTCAGAGTAGGAAGTGGTGCTGTGGCTCAAGCGGTAGAGCGCTCGCCTTGAGCTGAAGAGCACAAGGACAGCACCCAAGCCCAGAGTTCAAGCCCCACGACTGACAAAAAAAAACTTATTAATAAAAAAAAAGTCAGAGAATACCTTTTATTATTATGATGATGATTTTGGGTCCGGTTGTGGGGCCTGAACTCTGGGCCTGAGCGCTGTCCCTCAGCTCTTCAGCTCAAGTCTAGCAAGCTACCACTTGAGCCATAGCACCACTTCCGGCTTTTTTTTTTTTTTTTGGGGGGGGGTACAGTCATGGGCCTGAACTCTGGGTCTGGGTGCTGTCCCTCAGCTCTTCAGCTCAAGGCTAGCGCTCTACCACTTGAGCCACAGCACCACTTCCGGCTTTTTGCTTATGTGGTGCTGAGGAATCGAACCTAGGGCCTCAAGCATGCAAGGCAAGCACTCTACCACTGAGCCACCTTCCCAGCCTCGGCTTTTTTTTTTTCTGCTTATGTGGTGCTGAGGAATCGAACCCAGGGCCTCATGCATGCAAGGCAAGCGCTCTACCACTGAGCCACATTCCCAGCCCCAGAGTGTACCTTTTATATTATGAGAAATTATGTGAGTTTGTATCTTCTCACCCCCATTAAGTACACATATACACACATACCTGTCTCTGCGTGTACATGTACACAGTGTGGTAATCAAGGATTCAGTATCAGTTGAAGAGTTGCAACTTTCGGATCCCTTAAAGTGCCTGTTAAGTCTAGCTACTCAGAAAGCCAAGATCTAAGGATTGCTCTTTGAATCCAGCCTAGCAGTAAAATCTTCCATTATAATTTTCTTACAATAAGGTTTCAGAGCTCATTTCTCAAGGATCCTCAGATTTCATGCTGCTAATGAGTTTAAAATGCACAAAGGAAGAATTGTCTGTTATTTTGGCAGATGGAGCTACTACACAATTTTCCCTATGGTACTGTCTTCTCAGAACCCCTAGTCCTGGTTAGATTCATTGAAAGAGCACAGCAGTCTCCATTAATGATGGTGTTCATTCTCATGAACTATTGTTTCTATTACTCTGAAGCACCCTTGTACATTGACTTAAATGAATGGCTTGCAAAAGTGTCATCAAGAGGTGATTATGGGATCTGTGTACCAGTGTACAGTGGAGGATGGTTTCTCATTAGTCATGAATGCTTGCCAGCTTAGTGGAGTACTACTCAAATTCTTCAAATAATTTATTTTGCTAAGTAGGCCAAATATCTTCCCATCAGTCTTCATTCAACTAATTGTTACAGCAAAAGCAATTTTCCTTGCTGCAAGGCCTTCATACCTTTCTGCCTGTAGAACTCCTTCCTTACCTCACCCTCCCACCATCTTTACTATTCATTATTTTGGCCCTTTTCCTGGCCAAGCATCAGCTTAAATGTTCTCTCCCTCAGAATCTTCTCATACCATCTTTGCTAGGTGTCATTTATTCTCCCTGCCTATCTCTTGTTTATTCTTTTTTCCTTCCTCTTAGTTCCAAATGTAAATTGCATTTCCTTTCCTTTCCATTATTTCCTCCCCCTTTCCTTTCCTTGGTGCTAGGAATAGAACCCAGTACCTCACAAGTGCTAGGCAAGTGCTTTACTACCAAAGCCAGACCTCCCATTGCATTTTTTTTTCGAGATATTCTCACTATTTAGCCCAGACTGACATCTGATCCTCTGATGTAACTTGCAAGTGTTGATATTACAGTTATGCACAAAGCACGTCCATTCCACCTTACCAAAGTATGATTTAACATTTAATAAAATGTATTTAAGTGCAGTTTGATGAGTTTTGATAAATATGATAACCATCATCATAATAAAACTTTTCTTATCACCCCGGAAGATCCCTTCGCTCCCCTTCCCAGTCACTACAGTGGCAAAACCTGATTAATAAAACCTCTATACATGTATTAGACATTTTCTTAAGATGACTGTGGGAAAGTACTGGCCAATCAATTCATGGTCAGTTTGTCAAATGGTCTTGAGTCACACTGGGTGGGACACTAGTCCTGGCTTTGCCCAGTTCTCTCAAGGCAGTAAGGCAAAGGGGGAAAGAGTCAGAGACCTCCCAGACTAAAAGTTCTGTTTCCATTCATTATAAGCAGGCATTTTTTTTTTTTTGGTCGGTCATGGGGCTTGAACTCTGGGCCTGGGTGCTGTCCCTGCGCTCTTCAGCTCAAGGCGAGTGCTCTGCCGCTTGAGCTACAGTGCCACTTCTAGTTTTCTAGTGGTTTATTGGAGATAAGAGTCTCACGACTGGCTTTGAACCATGATCCTCAGATCTCAGCCTCCTGAGTAGCTAGGATTACAGACATGAGCCACCAGCGCCCAGCTTAAGCAAGCATCTTATAAACATAGGTAGAATGAAGAAAGAGCTAAAGAATCCCAAGTTCAAGGAGTAATAATGGCAGAATTACATCATTACTGTATCCACAGACTCACAATTTGAAGGTCATTGTAACAACAAAAAAAAATTCTTTCAGCAATTGCCCATTCTCTCTTCTCCAGTTCCTTTGGATAGGCATCCTGCAAGAATCCAGATTCCAACTTGTATATGGTAATGAAATGACTTGTCTTTCTTTTTTCTGCTGTTAAATACAAGGGACTTGATTACAACAGAAGTTGATATCTGATGGCTAGAAAATCAGCCATGTAGGTGAAGGAGAATAGAGGAAGAGGGAATAAGATGAAGGGAGCCAGGGTAGTGTGCTATGGGCCAAGGACGTCCAAGGGCTGATAGCGGAGTTTGTCATTGCTTGGCCTATTTTCAAGAGTTACTTGACCTGGCAGTGAGGGCTGCCTGAGCTGGCTATAGATGCAGGTCTAACCCAGGGCTTCCCTTTCTCTTTTTCTACCCCTGCCTTGTTGTAGGAAAATGTTATAGGAAGTCAACTGAAGCTTTTCTGTTTTGTTTTTTTTTGCCAGTCCTGGGACTTGAACTCAGAGCCTGGGCACTGTTCATAAGCTTCTTTTGTTTAAGGCTAGTACTCTACCACTTGAGACACAGTGCCACTTCCAGCTTTTGCTGTGTATGTGGTACTAAAGAATCGAACCCAGGGCTTCATGCATACTAGACAAGCATTCCACTAAGTTACATTTCCAGCCCCTGCATATACTTTTTTTTCCATATTTTATTTTATTTATTTAATTATTTTTTTCTGTTGGTTGTGGGGCCTGAACTCTGGGCCTGGGTTCTGTCCTGCAGCTCTTCAGCTCAAGGTAAGTGCTCTGCTGCTTTTTCTGCTTATGTGGTGTTAAGGAATTGAGCCCAAGGCCTCATTCATGCAAGGCAAGCACTCTACCACTGAGCCACCTTCCCAGCCCCTGCATATACTTTTTAAATGTAGGCCAAGAGGTCAGAATTTACACAGAAAACCAGGGTTTGTACAAATCTTGGTGCACAGGTCCAGGAGCACAATTTCTGGGTCACAGATTGGGCCTGTGTTCATCTTTAGAGGATATTGCCAGTTTTCAACAGGGTTTTACTACTTAGTTCTCCAAACTTCTATAACAGAATGCCTTACACTGAGTAATCTCTAAGCAGCAGCAGTTTATTGCTCATAGTTTTGGAGATTGGGAAATTCAGGGTGAAGGCACCAGCAAATTTAGCATCAGGTAAATGCCCCCCAGCTGCCTTTTGTGGTAGAAAGGGGAGAAGGGTCCCTCTAGCCTCACAGAGCAGGCGTCCCTTTCCGGACAGGGAAGTCTTCATTGAGTCATCTCCCAAAGGCCCACCTCCTAATGCCATTACCTTGGTGTTAGGTTTCAACATGAATTTAGGGGAGACACAAAATTTCACATTGTAATCTCAACATATATCCCTCCAAAATGTATGAGTTTTAGCTGGAGCAGTGGTTGAAGTAGTAGAGCACCAGCCAAGCAAGCAAGCCAAGTGAGTGGGAAGCGGAGTTCAAACCCTAATACCATATAAATGAATAGTGCTGTAGTCTCTGTATTAGTGCAAGCCTCCTACTTTCAACAGGTGCTTGTGGTTCATGCCTGTAATACTAGTTACTCAAGATCCTATCCTCTGGATCAAGACCATGGTTCAAAGTCAGTCCCAGGCAGAAAGTTAATGAAACACCCTCCCTCCCCCCAACACACATCTCAACAAATAGGTCTAGTAGTTTATACCTGTAATTCAAGCTATGAGGGAGGCATACATCAGAGAATCACAGTCCAAAGCCTGCCCCAAGCAAAAAGGCTAGAACCCTATATGCAGCAATTAAAAAGGAAAAAAGGCTGGAGGTGCAGCTAAAGTAATGGTACCCCTGCCTTCACACACATGGGTCCCTGAATTCAAACCACAGTATTTCACATCAAGTCTTCCAGACAGCAGAATTAGAAAAGTCCTCCATACTTCCTACACATCTGACCTGAGGTGACACCCACAGGGGATGGTTAGTGTGCTTGAAATCACATACACTAGGCCATACTCTGGGGCTACACACTGCATTTTTGTTGTTGTTGTTGTTGGTTATGGGGCTTGGAACTCTGGACCTGGGTGCTGTCCCTCAGCCCTTCAGTTCAAGTCTAGTACTCTACCACTTGAGCCACAGTGCCACTTCTGGCTTTTTCTGCTTATGTGGTGCTGAGGAATCAAACCTAGGGCCTCATGCATGCAAGGCAAGCACTCTACCACTGAGCCACCTTCCCAGCCCCACACTGCATTCTTTATTTGGGGGGGGGGGTGGTCAGTCATAGGGCTTGAACTCTGGGCCTGGGCGCTGTCCCTCAGCTCTTCAGCTCAAGGCGAGCACTATACCACTTGAACCACAGTGCCACTTCTGGTTTTCTGGTGGTTTATTGGAGATAAGAGTCTCACAGATTTTCCTGACTGGGCTGGCTTTGAACCTCGATCCTCAGATCTCAGCCTTGTCAGTAGCTAGGATTATAGGTGTGAGCCACCGGTGGCCAGCTCCCACACTGCATTCTTGAGAAACATTTTTTTCCAAAACTACCCTAGGAAGATAACACATTAAGAGTACCCATGCAGAATTGTTTACTGACTCAGCCAGTGTGGTACTCAAGAGCAGGGGGGAGCAGAGGAGCTGGTTATGAGCATAGGGGTGATAGGAAATGATACAGACAGCTTAGGAACAGACCATTCCCAGATACAGGGCACAGGTAAATGCCTTATGGGGTTTGGAGTATGGGTTGAAATTCAGAAGTAGAAATTCCAGGGGCTGGGAAGGTGGCTCAGTGGTAGAGCGCTTGCCTTGCAGGCTTGAGTCCCTGGGTTCGATTCCTCAGCACCACATATGCAGAAAAAAAAAAGCCAGAAGTGGTGCTGTGGCTCAAGTGGTAGAGTGCTAGCCTTGAGCTGAAGAGCTGAGGGACAGCGCCCAGGCCCAGAGTTCAGGCCCTACGACCGGACCCCCCCCCCAAAAAAAAGAAGTAGAAATTCCCTAGGGCAGTGCACAGGAAAGCTTCCCTGAACGATGACAACTTGGGAGGTAAGCCACAGTAAGCCCTTATATCTCCAACCTGAATGAAGATGGATCCTATGTTTACCCCTTGTCCAGCAAAAGCCATATGAAAAAAACCTACAAGTAAGTCAGTGTCCATGGCCCACACTGTAATCCTCAAGAGGCTGAGATGTGAGGATCATGGTTCAAAGGCAGCCTTGGCAGGAAAATCCGTGAGACTCTTGTGTGTGTGTATGTGTGTGTGTGTGTGTGTGTGTGTGTGTGTGTGTGAGAGAGAGAGAGAGAGAGAGAGAGAGAGTCTTGGTGCTTGAGTTCAGAGCCTGGACACTGTCCCTGAGCTTCTTTTGCTCAAGTCTAGCACTCTACCACTTAAGCCACAGCACTACACGCTTTTTCTGTTTCGTGGTACTAAGGAATTGAACCCAGGGTTTCATGCATGCTAGGCAAGCACTCTACCACTAAGCCACATTCCAAGCCCAATACTCTTATTTCCAATTAAAAACCAAAACACTGGAAGTAGAAGTTTGGCTCAAAAGGTGGAGTGCCAGCCTTGAGCAAAAAAAAAAAAAAAGCTAAGGGACAGCTTTCAGGCCCTGAGTTCAAGTCTCAGTGCCAACACACACACACATACACAGAAAGAACCCACAAGCACATGCCCAAAGTGGCCCACTGTGTCTCTGATATAAATGTCGCTGGAAGGTGGGGAGAATGTATTGGCCTCCATCCTGCACAACTGTCCTGCAGATGCACATCCCTCCCTAGCAATTCCCCAGGGCACAGGTATTACTGAGGGGCAAACAGGAGGGGAGACAGTGGATGGGGTCCAGATTTTCCTATAAAGGTATAGCAATGGGTTCAAACACCTTCCCATTCAATTGTGACTATAATGACATGCATCTAATCCTTAGTAAATGACAGGACTCATGGTAAATTTACACAGATAAACTCATTTAATCATCATGACAATGACAGGTACACACATACACACATGCACGCGTACACACACACACACACACACACACACACTTAGCAGTGAGAAAAATGAGGCACAGAATGGTTAATATCTTGCCTGGGATCACAGAGCCAGTGAGAGGTGGATGAGGATGCAGGCAAAGCTGCCTCCTGCAGAGCGCACTCTTATGTGCTCTGACTCTCAAGCTGTCAGCTTGACCAGGCTGGGCAGGAGGGAGGAAAGAGAAACATTCCTCCTCTGGGCAAGGCACTTGGCAAACACCTTCATACTTCAACCTCAAAAGAACCCAGTGAAGAATTAGCTAGAGTTTCACACCCACATCTGGACATCTGCTCAGGCCAGCCCAGAAATGAAGACCTTTGTCTGGGTTCTGTGCACTACTAGGTGTCCCTCCCCAACCAAAGGAAACCAAGGCGAAGGGACATCAGAAGGGTGCGAGAGGAGAGCCAGGGTGTGAGGAGGCTGGAGGAACATCCAGAAGTCTTCCTGGCACCAGGAAGAAGCAGCTGCCTCTTCCCTCCTTCGGGTCTGCTAGGGTATCCAAAGCAGTTGGCCCACCCTGGAGACCAGTCACATCACTGCTCCCCCAACTCCAGTGCTAAGGCACCAGACTGGACAGCAAGGTGGGAATAGGTCTTGTGGGGTTCCCCTTACTCAGCACACTTGTTCCATGGCCACTGGGGACCTGAGCAAGGGATGAGACCTGGTTGGGTGGCAACTCAGAAGCACCCAGGGTGACAACCCACACTGCCAGGTGAACAGGTCTGAAAGCACCAGGGAAAACCCAAAGGCCTGGAAAGCCAAAGGTGGTGAGGGACATGCACATGGTGTGAGCTAAGACCCATCTACTGGCAGGATTCAGTGGAGCCTCCCATCAGACCCCTGGACCTTGAGCTCCCCCTTGGTTCAGCCCGTGCCCACCCAGCCAGGAGAAAGAGCTCTGGGGAACAAAGCAGGTGAGTGGCACCACGTGGGCTTGAGACTGAGGCTTCACTGGGGCAGGCGCCTCTTCACAGCCAGAAACACAGCCAGAACTGTCACCACAACCCCGGCTACTCCAAGCCACATAGCCCAGGAATCAGTCCCCACACAGTGTACTTCCTCTTCCGGAGGTTGTGGGATAGCTGGCTGCTCCAGCCTCCCTGCCTGGAGGTCAATGCTGGGATCCTTGTTTATGTTCAGCCTAAAAGACACATACTCATCCTCCTCTGGGCCGCGACCAGGCTGTGGCCCGTGATTGGATTCTGAGCCCAGGGAGCTGCTGGGGCTGATGGCGAGGTCCTCAGAGCAGCTCAGGGAGCTGCTGGGGCTGATGGCGAGGTCCTCAGAGCATCCTGAGAACGGCTGGTCCAGCTGGGACAGCAGCACACCCGGCTTGCTCACCTCTGACCCTAAGCTTCTGTCTGGGCAGAGTGAACTGGCTCCAAAGGCAGCTGTGGGTGCTGACGCCTCTGGAGTCCCCTGAGGGGGAAAAAGAAAACAAGAATGCCAGAAGGAGTTAGGGATGGCAGAGAGACAAAGTCAGGTTGGGTAGTCCATTCCCAAGCCAGAGCATAAACTCATAGCTCAACTCATCAGTTCCCAGCCCATAATGCTCCTGAGACCATGACCTTAGAAACCTAACCCATTGGTGGAAGAAGAGGAAACCAAGATCCTATAGCACATCATTGGTGGCCCCTCCAGGGAAGCTCTGTCACTCTCAGTGGTCTATGAGCTCACCTCTTCTGGGGAATCCTTGCTAGGCCTGGAGCCTATGGACTTGGTTCCTCCAGCAGCAGTGGGAACAGATGTAAGGCCCCAGAGGTGGTGGCTATGGGACCTGTTGGGTCCAAGCAGTTGCTCTGGGCTGCCTGGCCTAAAACTTCTGTCTATGAAGCCTGGGCATGGCAGGATAGCCAGGCATCCTGGTAGTGAAGAACAAGGCACTGAGGCACTTGGGACACCATGCACCAACCCTCACTGCTTCTTCCTCTGTGAAACACTGTTGTTTTGTTGAACTGAGGGCTCTAAGCTCCAAAGGACCAGAGGAGGTGGCCCCATGCCCGACCATCCTAAGGGTCCACACTTAGGAGCTCTCATGACTGTTGTCTCTCCTGGAGGGCAGGGGGTGTGATCCAGGGGAGGCTGCTTCTCAGTTGTCCCTACATACTCAAGAAGAACCCAGGAAGCCAAGTGTTGGTAGCTCACGCCTATAATCCTAGCTTCTCTGCAGGCTGAGATCTGAAGGTAGCAGTTCAGAGGCAGCCTAGGCAGGAAAGTATGTGAGATGCTTATCTCCAATTAATAATCAAACATTCAGAAGTGGAGCTGTGGCTCAAATGGTAGAGCACCAGCCTTGAGAGAAAAAGTTCAAGGACCATGCCTAGGCCCCAGTACCAGCCTTCCCCCAAAAGGAAAAGCCCATGGATTTTTCCCATTCTGGAGACAGTATATAGACAGGAATGGGTCCAAGAACAGGCTCCAGAAGGCCAGCTCTCACACCAGGAGAAAGAATTCAGTCACTGCTAGGTAGAGTGAGGACTCACCTTGGCTCTGTTGTTGCTCTTGTTTGAGGGCCCAATGCTAGCAGGCACTTTGGGTAGTGTTGTGCCGGCACGTGTTGGGTTGATGGGCAACTTGGATGGTGCTGGATGGGTGAGCATATTAGGGGGCATTGCACCAGGGGTCTTTGAGCTGGTGGGCAACTTGGAAGGCCCTGTACTGGCAGATGTTGGGGTAGAAGGCACTTTGGAAGCCATGGTGTTCACAGGCATCTGGGTGGTAGGAGGAGGCACTGGGTTGGTAGTCACAGAGTTGCCAGGTACCTCTGCATCACTAGCTCCCTTTGTAGAAGCCAAGCCAGAAGTCAAGGAAAGGGAGGGGTTGCCAGCAGATGGAGCTGACCCTGCAGGCCCAGGCAAGCGACTTGCCCTGGCACGGGCCAGGGGCTGAAAGGAGACAGTTGGAGACACAGGCCCACGAGTTGGTATGGGACTGGTGGCAGTACCTGCAGGTAGTAAAACAAAAGAGGAATATTTTACCCTCAGGGTTGGAAAAAAAAAAGGTCCCTCTACCCCAGGTCACATTGTCTCTACTGCATCTAGGCCTCGGGATCTCCCGTCTATGAAGTCAATTCCAAAGCCCCTTTGGTCATTGCTTTGGGGCCTAAAGATTCAACAGTTCCCCTAGGTTCTTGACCTGTAGCCCCAAGTCTCTCCTGTACAAGAGTGAAATAGTCTCTCCCTCCTTCTAACTTCACCTAAGGGCTTGGAGATCATTATGAAGTATTCTCGCCTCTTATCCCACCCCAGGGTACTTACTCGCACTTCTCTCATTTCTGTTTTTCCTCTTTAGTCTGGTAAAATACTGGGCCCCTAACTACTGCCCAAGGCTCCCTGCTACCCCATTCCCTGGCAGGAGCAATCCTAGACCAGGCCAAGGGATAGCAAAATAGTTCAATCAAAACCTCTTAAACCAGGCTGGGAAGGTGGCTCAGTGGTACAGCGCTTGCCTTGCATGCCTGAGGCCCTGGGTTCGATTGCTTAGCACCACATAAGCAAAAAGAAAAAAGCCGGAAGTGGTGCTATGGCTCAAGTGGTAGAGTGCTAGCCTTGAGCTGAAGAGCTGAGGGACAGCACCCAGGTCCCAGAGTTCAGGCCCCATGACCGGACCCAAAATAATAATAATAATAATAATAATAATATACCTCTTAAACCAGTTAAATAGTACCAATGGCTGGCTAGCCCCCAGAGTAAGGAAAAAGGCACTCCTGGGAGGAGGGCCTGACCTGGAGGAAGCAGCAAGTGAGAGCCCATGAAAGGAATGGCATCAGGAGTCTCCCAGACCCTTAAGAATGAAAATACCAGGCCCTGAGGCAGACAAAGATCAGAGTGAAGTCTGATGGTTCCAACCTTAAGTCTAACACCAGAGAAAGTTCATGATGGCAACTGGGTCCATAAAGGTATTAAGATCAAAGTGCCAGCTGGGTGCCAGTGACTCACACCTGTGAACCCTAGCTATTCAGGAGGCTGAGATCTGAGGATCTCAGTTGGAAGCCAGACTAGGCAGGAAAGTCCATGAGACTCTTACATCCAGTTAACCCCAAAAAGCCAGAAGTGGAGCTGTGGCTCAAGTGGTAGAGTGCTAACCTTTAGCACAAAAGCTCAGGGACAGTGCCTAGGCCCTAGGTTCAAACCTTTTTATCTCCAAATTCTAAAAGGTGTTTTACGACAAGCACACATTTCATCACAAAGCACAAATACATACTGGGAATCATTTGGGAGTGGCAGGAGTAAGACACTAAGAATGCTTCTCCCAACTTTTAATTGTTCATGTGTCAGGCCACTGAAGGCTGACCAAGTATCTGTGTCAGGTGGAACATATTTCCTAACCTGAGAGATCAAGGTGAACAGTGTATACTCAGTCCTGACGGGGGATACATAGGCCCAGTGTGCAGTCCCAGTCCATGGCTGATAAAGACCACACTTCCTCTGGGGACTGAGCCACTTGAATGGTTTGCTGGGAAATAGAGACCCATTTGGGACAGCACAGTGATGGAGGGCTCCCCTACTAACAGCTGTGCTGTCCTCTGTCCTCCCGGCCCTGGCCAATTCCTACAAGGTCCTTTCATCACAGTGCCGAAAACGGCTTTGATTCTCTTCCCTACCCATACTGTTGCAATGAACAGCAATACACACCTATACAACAAGCCAGACTCTCTGTGATGACTTTGCCAGTCTTTGCATCTAAGAATGGAAGTTTCTCCATTTCTTGGAGCTGAGCTAGCCTTAAAACTTGTATGGACTCACAGATTAGGAATAGAGGGCAGCTCATGTGCATGTGCTCCGTGCCCCCCCCCATCCCCCAATGAAGAAGAGGTAGAAGCAGATTATGTGTATTTGCTGATGACTTCATAAAAGGAAATCCAGCCAAGACCAAAACTGTTCAACTGCATCAGTCATGTGTTAAATCATGGTTGTTGTTTGTTTGTTTGTTTTGCCAGTCCTGGGGCTTGAATTCAGGGCCTGCCCATTGTCTCTGAGCTGCTAGTACTCTACCACTTGAGCCTCAGCGCCACTTCCAGCTTTTTCTGTCAAGCATACTACCATTGAGCCACATTCCCAGCCCCATGGTTGCATTTTTTTAACTCTTTATTACAAAACAAGTAATATACTTTCCTAAGAAACTCTCTGTACATCCTTTAGTCCTGCCTTGTTTTCTGTCCTAAGAAGGCTAAGGGGTAACTCTAATCCTCTGAATTAGAGAGCTGAGAGTCCTCAAACATCCCATTTCATGCATACCTGCTGTGTGAGTGCTGCTCAGTTCTGGGGCCTGGTCCTGATGTCTGCTGGAGGCCACAGGATTGAGGACCGGCAAGTTAGATGACGGTCCACTGGAGGAGCCACTGGAATTCCTCTGGATGGCCCCAGATTCATGGGCCTGCTCTGAACTCTGCAAGAGAGGAAATATGAATAAGGTAATTCCTTCTCCCAAAAGCTAGCAAAGGGCAGCTGGTGTTCCTGGAGCATCTCCTACAGTCCTCAGTCCACACACTGCCAGTGACTATATGTGATCTTGCAACTACCTCAGTAAAAACGAGGGGTCACTCAGCGGCACATCACTGGCCCAGCTTGCACAGAGCCTGGGGTTCAATTCCCAGCACTTTATAAAGAATGGAACACAAAATCAAACAAACCCACAAACCAACCATGGGGTCCCTATCTACCTGTGTGGCTTGTGGGGAGGTCTTCCTGTCTGTGAACACTGCATAGAATCCAGAATCCTTTCTTCAGGGGCTTCTGCACAGACCTTGTGACCTCAGGTCCACAGGACCTGTGTCTGCAGGACACCCCGTGGTCCACCCATCACATCTCGGTAGAAAACTGGTTAGCTTCCCCCACACTTCACTGCTGATAACTACAGCTCCTTGCCCTATCCACCCTGACCTCCCACACCCACCAATCAGATCACTCCCAGGCTCCTCCAACTGACTTGACATGTCAGATGATCACTGCCAAGACCTTCAAACTCTGGCCTCCTAGCTGGCTGGCAACAGAGTGTTCCCCAACACTCTGTCACCATGGGCCTGGAGCAGCTTCCTGTTGAGATAGCCCTGATATGTTGAGGGGAGAAGAGAACTTCTGGAAGGCTAGGTAAACAGAAGTGCACAGATCAGAACACAAAAGCAGGCAGACCAAGGTCAGACCTCTCCTGGGGATTTTGGCGGCTGGGTGTCCTGGACAGGCATGGGGTAACCTGCCTCCCCTCGGTAGCCATTGTGGGGTCTGCTGTGGGCTGTAGCAGATTCAGAGGCTCCTGAAATCTTGGCAGGAACTGCTGGGTCCTCTGGTGGGGCCGGAGAGTGGGCCGGGGCTCCTAGAGGACAAAGATACCAAGATAGGAAGAAGGAATCAGGAGACTGGAGGTATGGCTTAAATGGTGTTTGCCTAATAAGTGCAAGGCCCTGAGTTCAAACTGTAGTACCACCAAGAAAGAAAATGGTGTTATGTCCTGATGACAAAAAAGGCTAAGGTGCAGGCCTGGGATGGTGGCTCAGTGGTAGAGCGCTTGCCTTGCACGCATGAGGCCCTGGGTTCGATTCCTCAGCACCACATAAGCAGAAAAAGCTGGAAGCGGCACTATGATTCAAGTGGTAGAACGCTAGTCTTGAGCTGAAGAGATGAGGGACAGCACCCAGGCCCAGAGTTCAGACCCCACAACCGACAAATAAACAAACAAACCAAACGCTAAGGTGCTTTGGGATCCTCATGTCCCCCTTCATAACTCCAAAGGCTGACTTGATGTGATACACATCTCAGCATTGACAAGCATCACTGGGGTAGGCAAGAGGGAGGAGACAGGAGTATTATGGAGGAAAGGAAAGATGTCAAGGGTGGCCTGATCAGTCTTTCTGTACCCAAATGGTGTTAGTGGTTACTCCTTCTCTGTCCCCAGACTTTCTCCTCCTCATGCTGTCACCCCCAAATGACCCCTTCCACCACCCACTAGAGCTCTCCCACAGCTATTTGTACTCAAAAGACCACTATTATCCCAGGCCTCATACCTATAATCCTAAGCACTCAGAAGACTGAGATGCAGAGAATTGTGGTTAAAGGCCAGTCCAGGCAGAAAAGTCTGTAAGACTTCATCTCTAAAATAACCAGCTAAAAAGGAGGACTGCAGGTTTGGCTTGAGTAGCAACAAGGCAGTAGAGCAAGCAAGCGAAACGACCATGATCGTGAGTCTGAGTTCATGCACAATCTTCACAAGTAAAAGAGACCAGCTAGGAAAGAAAAGAGGGAGGGAGAAAAGAAAGGAGCAAAAGGCAAATGTGTGGTAACCCACAGCTGTAAATTTGACAGGGATCGAAGGAAGGCCTCTGTTATGAACTGTAAATAGGGCTGCTTGACTTTTTCTTCCTATGTCTCTTCTCAGGCCCCATCCACCAAATCCCCTCTGATCACTGGCAGGGACATTAAAAGGAATGAAGGAGTAACTAGGCAGCTGGGAAAGAGGTGGAGACAAGGGTGTTCTCAGGGAAAAGCAGGGGGAAGAGAAACAAAGGAGAGAGAGATGGTAAGCCAGTGAGCAGAGGAGGAAAGGACAGGAGAGGACATAAGGAAATGTGGGAAGCAAACACCACAGCTACAGAAATAACAAGGGATCCCTGGCTGAGCACTGAGCCCCAACTAAGCATACAAAAGTCCTCCATGACAGACACTGCCATCAGCCCCATTTTGCAAAGAAGACTGAGGCCCGAAGAAATTAAGGAACTTGGCCAAATCGATACCAACCAGGATCCAATCGAGCTATTCTTTGCTCAGGAATTCTGGGAAAATAAGGATAAGAGAAGGTAGGAGGTACAGGGGTGGGGAGAGTAGGGGGGGCCAGGGCAAGAAGCTCACCTCGAGGCAAGTAGCTATGGTAGACACTGGCCACTTGTCCAGCAAGCACAGACAGTTCACAGGCGTTCAATGCCCCAATGAAGAAGTCCACCCAGCCAGTCCGCCGCTGAAGGCTATTGAAGAGTTCCCAGAGTGTGTCCCGGTTCCCCAGACGCGCATAGGAGGCCCGCAGGCGATCCTGGAAGACAGCACAGCAGCCCTGCTCAAGCCAACTGCCCTACCCCCCTCACTTCTTCCCTACTTACAAGAGGGCTACAGCCCCAAGAGGCAACCATGTGACATGGTCCAGCTCAGATCAAGGCCAGGGTATAGTCCCAGTGGGTAGAAGAAAGCACAGCACAGCTGCAATCAGTAAGAGCAGCTGCCTAGAAACAGACTCTGTACCAGGCTCTCCCTGCTTAAAGCTTTGCATCAACTATCCTACTCAGTGCTTTCATTACTCTTGCTTTCTGGATGAGGAAACTAAAGCTTTAAAGTAACAGGAATCCTGGGTAGGAATCCATAGCCTTGGATTTAGATGACCCCTAAAAAAAGAGAATAAGGTTTGTTTGAGTTAGTAGCTCATGCCTATAATCCTAGCTATTCAGAAAGATGAGATCTGAAGATCCTAGTTTCAATCCAGTGGGAAAGTGAGACTCTTATCTCCAACTAACCAAAAACAACAACAAAAACAAAACAAGTAGAGGTGTGGCTCAAGTAGTAGAGTGCCAGCCTTGATGAAAAAAGTTAAATGTGACTGCAAAATCTTGTACCTGAGGTACAAGGTCCTGAGTTCAAACCTCGAAAGAAAGAAAAGGAAGGAAGGAAGGAATGAAGGAAGAAAGGAAGGAAGGAGGGAGGGAGGGAGGGAGGGAAGGAAGGAAGGAAGGAAGGAAGGAAGGAAGGAAGGAAGGAAGGAAGGAAGGAAGACAGGGCTGGGAAGGTGGCTCAATGGTAGAGCACTTGCCTTGCATGCATGAGGTCCCGGGTTTGATTCCTCAGCACCACATACTCAGAAAAAGCCGGAAGTGGCACTGTGGCTCAAGTGGTAGCGTGCTAGCCTTGAGCCGAAGAGCTGAGGGACAACAACCAGGCCCAGAGTTCAGGCCTCGAGGACTGGGAAGGTGGCTCAGTAGTAGAGCGCTTGCCTGGCATGCATGAGGCCCTGGATTCGATTCCTCAGCACCACATAAGCAAACAGAAAAAAGCCAGAAGTGGCACTGTGGCTCAAGCGGTAGAGCGCTAGCCTTGAGCTGAAGAGCTGAGGGACAGAGCCCAGGCCCAGAGTTCAGGCTCCATTACCGGACCCCCCCCCAAAAAAAAAAAACAGAGTTCAGGTCTCACAATGGACCAAAAAAAAAGAAAAGAAAAGAAAGACAGAAAGACAGACAGACAGAAAGAGAGAGGGAGGGAGGGAAAGAGAAAGAGAGAAAGAGAGAAAGAAAGGGAGGGAGGGAGGGAGGGAGGGAGGGAGGGAGGGAGAGGAGAGAGAGAGAGAAAGAAAGAAAGAAAGAAAGAAAGAAAGAAAGAAAGAAAGAAAGAAAGAAAGAAAGAAAGAAAGGAAGGAAGGAAGGAAGGAAGGAAGGAAGGAAAGGAAGGAAGGAAGGAAAGGAGGAGGGGAGAAGAGAGGAGAGGGGAGGGGAGGGGAGGGGAAGGGAGGGGAGGGGAGAAGGTATAATTCCCAGCAACAAACAGATGAAAGAAGACAAAGGTGAAACAAGGAGTTGAGAGCACTGAGCAGATTCTGGGAAGATAGCAGTTGCAGAGAGAGAGAGAGAGAGAGAGAGAGAGAGAGAGAGAGAGAGAGAGAGAGTATTCAGATTCCCACACACAAAAAAAACACACAAGCAATCAGACACAGCAAAAATGAAAATTCACAGAAACTAAGTTGGGCTTGTTGGACCATAAGGAGGAGGAGGAGGAGGAGAAGACCCCACCAACAGAAAGCAAAGTACAAGGTATCCCACCAAACACCCCAATACGAGGTAGAACCAAACCTCACAGGACCCAGACCTGCATTGCAAATGGTATCTATGTGGGAGGATAAACAGGAAGCATTGGCACTTTCTTTTCTTGTATGTGTGTGTGTGTGTGTGTGTCTGTGTCTGTGTCTGTGTCTGTGCGTGCAAGCACACACATGCTGGTACTGGGGCTTGAATTCAGGGCCAGTGTGCTGTCCCTTAGCTTTTTGGCTCAAGGCTGACACTCTACCACTTGAGCCACAGCTCCACTTCTGGATTTTTGGTGGTTAATGGAGATAAGAATCTCACAGACGGGGCTGGGAAGGTGGCTCAGTGGTAGAGCGCTTGCCTTGCATGCATGAGGCTCTGGGTTCGATTCCTCAGCACCACATAAGCAAAAAGGAAAAAAAGCCAGAAGTGGCGCTATGGCTCAAGTGGTAGAGCGCTAGCCTTGAGCTGAAGAGCTGAAGGACAGAACCCAGGCCCAGAGTTCAGGCCCCACGACCGGAACCAAAATAATAATAATAATAATAATAATAATCTCACAGACTCTTCCAACTATGATCTTCAAATCTCAGCCTCCTGAGTAGCTAGGATTACAGGCATGAGCTATCAGGACCCAGCCAATGGCATTCTTGAGACACCTGAGGACAGATGTCTTTGGGGTTGCAAAAGAGGCCACAGATACCTGAAAGGAACACAGGGATCCTATCTGAGAACAACTAAAACTGGGGAATGGAGGTTGTCACTTCACTGATCAGTGCGCAGGGCATCCCAAAGCAAATCCTGACACAGAGAGACATTGCTCTGAGTGCTCAAATTTGAGCCCCAGAGCTCCCTGACGGGACAGAGTTTCACAATGAGGAAAATAGAATTTAAAAAATCAGCCAAGTGCTGGTAGCTCACATCTGTAGTCCTAACTACTCATGGGGCTGAGATCTAAGGACCGAGGTTCAAAGCCACAGAAAAGTTTGTGAGACTCTTACCTTCAATTAACCACCAGAAAACTGGAAGTGGCACTCTGGCTCAAAGTAGTAGAGCACTAGCCTTAAGCAAAAAAGCTCAGGGACAGCATCCAGGCCCCGAGTTCAAGCTCCATTACTGACCAAAAAAATAAATAAAAAATAAAAAATAATTAAGATGAAGAAAAGAAGACTGAAAAACAATAGTTAAAAGGAACCAGAGCCAGTAAAGAAGCTAGTGTCATACTTTAGTACTACCCAAATACAACACAAGAGGGGGCGGTTGAGGCTAGAAAAGCCATCCTGAACCACACTTGGTCCTACTTAGAAAAGCAGCAAGAACAAGAAGGAAGATGCAAGAGAAAAAAAGAGAGGAGGGGATTGGTCTTGGCCTAGGTAAAGAACTAGATTGAGGGGCTGGGAAGGTGGCTCAGTGGTAGAGCGCTTGCCTTGCATGCATGAGGCCCTAGGGTCAATTCCTCAGCACCACATAAGCAAAAAGAAAAAAGCCGGAGGTGGTGCTGTGGCTCAAGAGGTAGAGCGTTAGCCTTGAGCTGAAGAACCGAGGGATAGCGCCCAGACCCAGAGTTCAGGCCCCACAACAGGACCCCCTCTCCCCCCCAAAAAAAAAAAAAACTAGGATGAGGTTAAACTTGGAATCCCACAGTTCAGCATCTGTCACTTCTGCTCACCTGATCGCTGGCTGTAAGGCAGGGCAGGTAGGGCAGAATCTCCAGAACATCCACCCGGCAAAAACTGCTGTGATTACGGCAGATATACTTATAAGTCTTCTCTTCAGCAAAGGTCATGGCTGCTCAGCTTCTGAACAGAGGGTTCTCTAGCCCTGGGAAGTGTGGATGTACTGAGAGAAAAAGACTGGAAGAAAAGACATTATACACGGTAACAGGGCTGGAAATAAAGTTGGACGAAGGCAATTCTTACATTTTAGGACTCTTTGGGATTTTCCTTTTAATTTTTCTTCTTCTTCCTTTTTCTTTAGGGCCTCATGTTCACACTCAAGTTTGTTTCTTGTTTTTTTTTTTTCTTCCTCTTGGCTAGTACTCATCAATTAAGCCATGCCTCCAGCCTGGCTTTTTGTGGTTAACTGGAGATAAGAGTCTCACGAACTGGGGCTGGGAAGGTGACTCAGTGGTAGAGCACTTGCCTTGCATGCATGAGGCCCTGGGTTTGATTCCTCAGCACCACATAAGCAAAAAGGAAAAAAAGCCAGAAGTGGCGCTGTGGCTCAAGTGGTAGAGCACTAACCTTGAGCTGAAGAGCTGAGGGACAGCACCCAGGCCCAGAGTTCAGGCCCCATGACCGGACACAAAAAAAAAAAAGAGTCTCACGAACTTTTATACCCAGGATGGCTTCAAATCTCCATCCTCAGATCTCTACCTCCTGAGTAACTTGGATTACAGGTGTGAGCTATCAGCACCTAGCTAATCTTTAGTTTGATCAATGCAAAATAAAAGGGCTGAAGGTGTGGCTCAGCAGTAGAGAGACACCTATTAGTGTTGCTGCTTTGAGGTATACTAAAACCAAGGGGAAAGAAAGTCCAACATAATAATAACAGAGTCATCACATTGTATAGATGAAAAAATGAAGTATGAAGAAATTAAAGGGAGCTGTGTGCTGGTGGCTCACACCTATAATCCTAGCTACTCAGGAAGCTGAGCTCTGAGGATCAAAGCTCAAAGCCAGCCTGGGCAGGAAAAGTCCAAGACATTCTTATCTCCAATTAACCACTAGAAAACTGGAAGTGGCATTATGTCTCAAAGTGTTAGAGCACTAACCTTGAGCAGAAGAGCTCAGGAACGGAATCCAGCATCCCTACAACTGATCCAATTTTTTTTAAGTACCAAAAGAAGGCCAAGCAAGAATGCAAGGCCCTGAGTTCAAACCCTACCACCTGCATTATATACATATGTGTATATATATATATATATATATATATATATATACACACACACACACATATATATATATACAGACACACGCATATATATGTATGGACGTATACATTTATATACACACGTATATATACACATATGACTTACTAGTCACCAAAGAAGCAAAGAACTGACTTCTTTAGGATCAATTTTTTTCCAGAGCACAACTGCAGGCGCAGTACTAAAACTTGTTATATATGTGTATTCTCAAGAGGGAGACTGAGTTTCACTGCTCTGAGGCCACTCTGTGACTCAGGGCAAGTTACCAACCTTTTCCAGGTTTTCCTTCAAATGGCTCAAGGAGCTTATTTTGACAGTAACTCAGACAGACAAGCTTAAAATTTTCTAGAGCACCTCAAATACAAGCAAGCATTATTTACATAGCACTTACCACTGTTTGCCATTATCGATTCATTTGTTTGCTTGCTTTTTATATTTGCCTTCCCCATAGGGGAGTGCAGCCAGGACTAAGGGAGACAAAGTCTATGTTATCATCCAATTTATAGTCTACTGAGCTGGGACGGACAACAGATCAATAGACACCTACTGAAATAAGAATTCCTGAAAGTAACATAAGTTATAATGAAAATAAAGAAGGACAATGAGCAGATCTTCCAGAGAAAGATATAACTCTTAAACTGGGGTGGTCAGGGGCATCCTCCCTATCCCCCCCAAACTGGTGACAATTGAATTGAGCTTTCTCAGCTGTCTGAAAATTGGCATCTTGGGCAGCAAGCATAGTAAATGCAAGTCTTAATATGGGAACCACTTTGGCACATTTGAAGAATAAAAAGCAGGCCACTAAAAAGGGTTAGAAAGTGAAAGCAGCAAGGTCAAAGCTGACAGAATCTACACACACTGATGACACACACCTATAATCCTAGCTAATTAAGAGGTTGAGATCTGGAGCAGCACAGTTTCACCAGACTAAGTAGATAAGTCTACAAGTTTCCATCTCAAAATAACCAGCAAAATGCCAGGCTAGTCTTGCTCCATCCATAAGCAAGCTAAAGTAAAATACTCAAACACTGAGTTCAAATCCCAGAACAGGCAAAAAAAAAAAAAAAAGAGTTGGCAAGGGATACTCATGTAGAGAAGGACTTAGGATTTTATATGGGGTAAAATGGAACCACTGGATGGTTCAAACAGAAAAAGGAGATCTGATTAAAGATCTTTTTGGTGATTGTGAGGAAAAACATGATGGGACTAGAGTGGGACCAGGAGGATGAGGAAGGAGGCCACAGGAAGGGAGATGAAAATGGATACATCCAGGATAGTACCATTGAGGTGGTGAGGCAGTGGCTAGATTTCCTAGTGTTTCACGGAGGTGGGAGATGAGGGAGAAAGGAAAACCCAGCATTTGTCTTTGGATTCTGGGTGCAAGGAAGGTACCATTTACAGGCTAGGGAGGCTAGAGAGGAGCTATGGTGAAGAGGAAGGTCCAGAGGTCCATTCTGAACAAGCAAAAGCTTACCATGCTGTTAGACTTCAAGGGCACTGTGGGGAAGAGAAGTAGGCAGGAGTACAGGGCCAGATGGGTGTCGTGGTAAGACCTCTGGGAGACAGCACTTCAAGCGAGCAAGGCCCATGGCTGCTGCAGGTGCCAACTCCTCTCCACATGGGAAATGGGACATCAATCCTGCCTCGTGGCCTTACAAACCCTCTCTTCATGACTCAAATTGCCAAGTACAGGTGCCACATTGCTGGTAGGGGTAAGTGCTAGTAACAGAACGGTCAGAAAATCAGGGAAGTAAGTAGGGTACTGGTGGCTCACACCTATAATGCTGGCTACTCAAGAGGCTAAGATCTGAGGATTGAGTTTGAATCCAGCCTAGAAAGAAAAGTCTATGACTTCTTCCCCCCCCCCCCCCCCCGTCCTGGGGCTTAAACACAGAGCCTGGGCTCTGTCCCTGAGCCTCTCTGTGCTCAAGGCTCTACCATTTGAGCCACAGCACTGCTTCTGGCTTTTTCCAAGTAGTGGCTCACACCTGTAATCCTAGCTACTCAGGAGGCTGAGATCTGAGGATCACAGTTCAAAGCCACCCCAAGCAGGAAACTCCGTGAGACTCTTATCTCCAACTAACCACCAGAAAATCAGAAGTGACACTGTGGCTCAAGGGGTAGAGCATTTGTCTTGAGCTGAAAAGTTCAGGGACAGCGCCCAGACCCAGAGTTCAAGTCGCAAAATTAACAAAAAAAAAAAAAAAAAAAAGAGTCCCACAGACTTTCCTGCCCAGGCTGGCTTTAAACCATGATCCTCAGATCTCAGCCTCCTGAGTAGCTAGGATTACAGACGTGAGTCACTGGCACCCGGCTTGTCTATGACACTTATCTTCAGTTAACTACCAAAAAGCTGGAAGTGGAAGTATGGCTCAAGTGGTAGATATCAGCCTTGAAAAGGAAAAACTAAAAACAAAAAACAACTAAGGGACAGTGCCCAGGCCCTGAGTTCAAACCCTAGTTCATTCTCTCTCTCTCTCTCTCTCTCTCTCTCTCTCTCTCTCTCTCTCTCTCTCTCTCTCTCTCTCTCTCTCTCTCTCTCTCTCTCTCTCTTTCTTTTTTTTGGGGGGTCCGGTCGAGGGCCTGAACTCTGGGCCTGGGCCCTGTCCCTCAGCTCTTCAGCTCAAGGCTAATGCTCTACCACTTGAGCCACAGTGCCACTTCCGGCTTTTTTTTTCGGCTTATGTGGTGCTGAGGAATCGAACCCAGGGCCTCATGCATGCAAGGCAAGCGCTCTACCACTGAGCCATCTTCCCAGCCTCTCTCTCGCTCTCTTTCTTTTTTTTTTTCTCTCTCTCTCATACACACACACACACAAATAATTAATAATAATAATAATATTTTTGCCGGTCCTGGGACCTGAACTCTGGATCCTGTCCCTCAGCTCTTCAGCTCAAGTGCTCTACCACTTGAGCCACAGTACCACTTCTGGTTTTTTCTGCTTATGTGGGGCTGAGGAATCAAACCCAGGGCCTTACGCATGCAAGGCAAGCACTCTACCACTGAGCCACCTTCCCAGCCCCAATAATAATAATTTTAAAAAACAAGGAAAGTAGCCAGAGGAGTCTTCTGAGATAGTCTTCAGGAGATAAAGAACCGCTGTGAAGGTGAATAGACCTCTTCTTCCCTTTTCATAGTACCTAAGAAGGTGTCAGGAGGGATGTTGGCTGGGCACTCATCTACAGCCTTAAGGCACAGATGAAGGGGAGATGACCCCCCACCCAAAAACGGAAAGGAAGCGCACATCTGTTCACATTTATTGAGGGCATCCTACATTCCTTCACTTAATCTTGATACGATATCAGAAGAGGGCAAGGGATACCAAGTCACACAGCTGGCCAGAGGTTCATGCAGGATTTGAATCTAAGATGTGATGCATCATTGCAACTGGCCTTGGATATTACAAGGAACAAAAGCCCCTGCAGCTTGGGCCACACAGCCCTTGGTCTTCATGCCGGGGAGGGGCCAAGCTAAATTCACCTTGAGTGAATGGGATCACCGAATAAGGACGTCCTTGGGAGTATGCAACATCTAATCCCTTCTCTTCGCAGAATGGAATATTTTCATACAGGGCAGACAACTTTAGCCCTGCCCTCATTATCACTGCCTAGTTCCCAGGTGGCTTGATTGTCTTCCAAGATGTTTTGGAAACTTCGCAGTATCCAGACAACGTCCTTCTCACTTTGTTACATTTCATCCTCTCCAGGCACCTCCTGTCGATTTCGGCTTAAGGAACGTGCATAGTGTTCCCGATGTTGAAATGTCTCCAGAGTTTTGGACCTGATTGTCCCAGAGCCTCCGAGCCGAGCGGCAGAAAGCAACGCCCACCCTCCCGAAGGACAGACAGACAAGACAGGCCTCACGGCCTCGGATCTGCTTTCTGGGCGGAACCCGGGTCCGCCGAGGGCAAGAAGGCTGTTCAGCGCAGGTGTCTGTCACCAGGGAGAACCGTCTGGACCCAGAACCCAGAGCCGCAGCCCCGGACTCCAGGCGGGACTCCAGGCGGGCCGCCACAGGTCGGCGCACCCGGGCTCCGCCTCGCCTGGGGTCACCCTGGGCCTTCAGGGGCGGGAGGAACTCCATGCGTCTCCTTCCGGCCCAACCTTTCCCGAGAACCCAGGCAGACGCCTAGGCCATCTCCAACTCTCCCCGGATCGGGACGGGGCGCGCCGAGCCCTCGATGGCCCCCAACCCTTGGGCAGCAAGACTCCCTCCCCAAGCCCCATGCGCTCTAGTCCGCTCCCGGAAGCTCCGCACGCCCTGGACTCCGTGCCCCTGTGCGGACCCCGCGTCCCCTCGGGCTCCTGCCGCAGCAGCCCTCCTCCCCGAAAGGACTTCGGTGCACACTGAACCCCGAGGCCCCTGCGCCCTCAGGTCGAACTTACCTGGAGTAGACCCTGCAACCAGCTGACCGCAGCTGACCGCACCGAACCCTCCCCGGAGGTTGGAGCGGGGGCGGGGCCAAGGCCCGCGCGGCCATTGGCCAGGCGGTGGGGCGGGGCTTCGCGGGCACGCCTGATTGGCTGTGTGCCGCCGGGTAGGCACCCGGGTTGTGTTCTTCGAAGGTCTCTCAGCTGGGCCACGGTGGCAGACTCAGTTTCCTGCAAAGGATGCAAAGTCCCTATTCTGTTTCTTCCCTTATTCGTCTGCAGCCACTCCCAAGGGAAATCCAGGCTTCAGCTAGAAACTGGGAGGGCGGCCTGCCTCGAAGTCATTGGCAGTCTTGGAATTCTGTCCCCACCTCCCCAAGTGAAGCAAGTCCCCCTTGCTCCAGCCAGGCGTCCTTAGGAGGGTGGGTCCTCATGTTGCTCGTTGCTGCGTGCTCAGAACTCGCACACAGTGCTCAGTATATTTTGGGTGACCGGCACTGGCTGACAGGGTTGTGAGCACCTAACCAGTTGACCCGCGGTGGGCCTGTGGGAGCAGGATGGGCTGACAAGAGACATCAGGATCATTGGGGATTGCACAGGGACACCAAGCGTAGCCAGTCCATTAAATATATTCTCAATAATCAGATGAAATAGGTTTATCATTCCTGTTTTAAAGAGAAATTATAAGATTATGGGAGCCAGGTGCCGGTGGCGCATGCCTGTAATCCTAGCTACTCAGGAGGCTGAGATGAGGTTCACGGTTCAAAGCCAGCCTGGGCAGGAAAGTCTGTGAGAATCCAATTAACCACTAGAAAACCTGAAATGGCGCTGTGGCTCAAAGTGTTAAAGCACTAGCCTTGAGTTGAAGAGCTTATAGGCCAGTGCCCAAGCCCCACAACCGACACACAGACACACACACACACACACACAAAATATTTTGGGAAATGTATGACAGTTTACTAAAGTTAAAAATAGATTCCAAGGCTGGAAATGTGGAGAGTGGTAGAATGCTTGCCTAGCATGAAGTCGTGGATTCAATTCCTCAGCACCACATATACAGAAAAGTTTGGAAGTAGCCCTGTGGCTCAAGTATTAGAGGGCTAACCTTGAGCAAAAGAAGCTCGGGGACAGTGCCTAGGCCCTGAGTTCAAGCTGCAGGAATAGATACCAATCATATGACCCAGCAATTCCACTTCTGGGTGTATCTACTGAGATACACCCAGATACACCTTAAGTAATGTTCTGGTCATTTTATTCATAATAGGCTGATGATTTTATTTATAATTCAAGTGTCCATCAGTAAAAAGAATGAAGAGCAGGGCAACAGTGGCTCACGCCTGTAATCCTAGCTACTCAGGAGGCTGAGATCTGAGGATCATGGTTCAAAGCCAGCCCAGGCAGGAAAGTCTGTGAGACTCTTATCTCCTATAAACCACTAGAAAACTGGAAGTGGTGCTGTGGCTCAAGTGGTAGAGCGCTCACCTTGAGCTGAAGAGCGCAAGGACAGCACCCAAGCCCAGAGTTCAAGCCCCACCACCAGAAAAAAAAATACATGCTCTGGTTCCAGTCCTGTAAGTCCCAGCAAAAGGTAAACTATGGTACATAACTACTATTGGCTACTTCTGGGGGAATGTAGACTGGGTGAGGACAGAAAGGCACACCCTCTGTGGGTGGTGGAAATGTTCAATTGCTTGATGTGCACACTGGGCACACAAGTTTGAACACATGAAAAATTCATTCATACTACACTTACAGTTGTCACATTTTTCTTCAGCTTCTCTTTTCTTTTCTTTTTTGGCCAGTCCCGGGGTTTGAACTTTGGGCTTGAGCACTGTCCCTGAGTTTCTTTAGCTCAAGGCTAGTACTCTACCACTTCTGCCTTTGATCCACTTCTGCCTTTTTTGGTGGTTAGTTGTAGATAAGAGTCTCACAGACTTTATTGCCTGGGCTGGATTGGAACTGCAATCCTTAGATCTCAGCCGCCAGGGTACCTAGCCACCGGTGCCCAGCTTTCAGTTTTTCTAAAAAGAAACACAAATGAAACTTGGCAGAGAAACTTGACAAATACCTACGGACCTAACTAGAAAGTCTGTGCTTCCAAACTGAATTGTTGGAAGATGTTGGGCCACTTTTCAGTGAGAGTCTATTACTGTTCTTGGTAGCTCTCAGGATATTTTGCAACCATTAGTGTTTACACACTGTTCTAAATAGAATCCCTGCTGTTAACAAAAGCCAGCTCTACCTTGTTTAACTAAGAGTGAGTAAGTGCTCATTAGTTTAAAAATCAATCCTGTCTGCAACCCACCCCAGGGAGGCTTGACTCCAGTAGCCTAATCTAATTCTTGCAACAATAACATTGTGTGAGGTCCTGCTTCCAAATGTGGCTGTCACCTCTGTGTGTTTGCTGGACCTTGAAGGGCATTAAAACAATCCAGCTTCCTGGCATAAGTGGTTGCCAGTCACCTGTTCACAGCTTTAAAAAAAAATCTAGGCAAGGAAGGACACAGTATCATGCCTATGACAGTCAGGAAAAAGCATCAACAAATTCAAAATAAGATGCATTTAGGGGCTGGGAAGGTGGCTCAGTGGTAGAGCGCTTGCCTTGCATGCATGAGGCCCTGGGTTCAATTCCTCAGCACCACATAAGCAAAAAGAAAAAAGCTGGAAGTGGCGCTGTGGCTCAAGTGGTAGAGTGCTAGCCTTGAGCTGAAGAGCTGAGGGACAGTTCCCAGGCCCAGAGTTCAGGCCCCACGACCGAACCCCCCCCCCCAAAAAAAGAGGCATTTAGCAGCTCTCCTATCCAATGCAGTAGCTGTAAGCTACATATACCTATTTTAACTAGAATTAAATAGAATTTAAAAGTCAGTTTTTAGCCAAGCATTGGTGGCTCACACCTGTAATTCTAGCTACTCAGAAAGCTGAGATCTGAGGACTGCAGTTCAAAACCAGCCTGGGCAGACAAATCTGACTCTTACTGCCAATTCATCACCAAAAATCAGGGGCTGTGGCTCAAATAGCAGTGTCAGCCTTGAGAGAAAAAGCTAAGGGACAGCGTCTAGGCCCTGATTTCAAGCTCCAGAACTGGCACAATAAACAAATAAACAACAGTTCCTGGTTCCCACTAGTTACATTTCACATGGGAAACTCATCAGGCCACCAGCTGTCATGTTGGACAGCCCAAATACAGAGCCTTTCTATTGCCCTAGAAAATTATCTTGGACAGCTCTGATATACAGAATAACTCTTCAAAATTGTCATGGTATTGAGAGACAGAGAGAGACTACTACAGAGTAAAGGAGACTACAGTGCCAGGCCAGCTGGGTGTAGTGTGAGACCCTGGATCATAAAGCAGAAAAGGGACATTAGAAGGATGAATGGTGAAATCTGGGTAAGGATTTTGATTAATTAATAATATTTTATTGGTGTTTATGTTCTGGTTTGGATCATTGTTCTGGAGTTTTAGTATATGTATGTATTTGTGTTATTTTTGTAACTTCATTCTAAGTCTAAAATAATTCCAAAATTCTAAAGCAAAATAAATTATCTTTTGATGGTATTACTTCATCTCTCACTGTTTATTGCAGTCACCCTAATTCATGGGTACTATTCATTGAACTCACAAGTTGAGCTTACCCCAGACAGGCCCAAGTTCCCAGGCCAGCATCCCTGGCTGATGATTCAGCAATTGCCAGCTCACATTTCTCCCCAGAGAGCAGAAGTTAGGACCTTAGAAAAGGCCATGCTGTCATGGTCCAGGCCTGCAGGGAGCTCTTTCAGACTGAGAAACAGAACTTAAAATATAACTATTAAATAATTGCTTGATAAACAAATATCAAAGTGGTGTTTAAAGTCTGTATAATCTATCATCATGGGAAAATAGCATACGTTTCTTTGCGTGACCAAATCCCAGATTCCAATACCACTTTCATTTGTGCCTGATACTGAAAAAGACATTACAAAAACTTAGGAAGTGGTAACAGATATGCATATTGCCTACGTTGTGGTGTGATTTCATGGATATATACATATCAAATCTCAGTAAGTCATATGCTTTCAGTATAGGTAGTACTAGGTAAATAAAGAATCCAGTTAACAAGCCAGGCAGTAGTAGCTCAACCTGTAATACTAGCTACCCAGGAGGCTGTGATCTGAGGATTGAAATTCAAAGCTAGTCAGGGTTTAAAAGTCCAAGAGAGGGGCTGAGAAGGTGGCTCAGTGGTACAGAGTGGTAGAGTGCTTTCCTTAGCACCACATAAACAGAAAAAGCTGGAAGTGGTGCTGTCGTTCAAGTGGTAGAGTGCTAGTCTTGAGCTGAAGAGCGGAGGGACAGCACCCAGGCCCAGAGTTCAAGCTCCATGACTGACCAAAAAAAAAAAAAAAAAAAGTCCAAGAGACTATCTCCAATTAACCAGCATAGCTCAAGTTGTAGGGTAGCAGCCTTGAGCTGAAAAGGCCAAGCAAAAGCACAAGGTCCTGAGTTCAAGCTCCAGTACCAGCACACACACACACACACACACACACACACACATACACACACACACACACACACACACACACACTCCTTCCATTGAATGTGCCCTTACAGCAGGCTCACTGTGTATTTCTTTAATGACCTTCATAAAGCTGTAAATAGCTAGGTGACATTGTCTCATGCCTATAATCCTAGGTACTCAGGAGGATGAGATCTGAGGATTGCGGTTCAAAGCCAGCCTAGGCAGGAAAGTTCATGAGACTCTTATCTCCAATTAACCACCAGAAAATAGAAGTGAAGCTGTGGCTCAAATGGTAGAGTGCTTGCCGTGAACTGAAGAGTTCAGGGACACTGCCCACGTCCAGAGTTCAAGCCCCAGGACATACAAAAAAAAAAATTAATTAAAAAAATAAAGTGCCAGACACCAATGGCTCATGTCTATAATCCTAGCTATACTCAGGAGGTTGAGATCTGAGGATGGAGGTTCAAAGCCATCCCTGGCACTAAAGTCTGTGAGATTCTTATCTCTAATAGACCACTCAGAAAACCGGAAGTGGTGCTGTGGCTCAAGTAGTAGAGCACTATCCTTGAGCTGAAGAGCTGAAGGACAGCACCCAGGCCCAGAGTTGAAGCTACATGACTGACAAAAATAAATAAATAAAATAAATCTGGAGCTGTGAATGTGGCTTAGTGGTAGAGTACTCTCCCAAGATGCACGAAGCCAGGGTTTGATTCCTCAGTTCCACAGAAACAGAAAAAGCCAGAAGAGCTAGCCTTGAGCAAAAGAAGCTTGGGGACAGTGTCCGGGCCCTGAGTTCAAGCTCCAAGATACCCCTGGATTCAACCCACAGAAAGCTTATGGGACCCAGGACCCTTCCCTGTTGTGACTACAGGTAGCCTAGGTTTCCATAAGGTTTCTTTTTATTATTATTATTATTGTTGTTGTTGTTGTTGTTGTTTTTCTTTAGCCTGAAGCAGCTCCTCTTCAGTGTTTTGTTGCCTTGATTTTTTATTTATTTATTTTTTTTGCAGTGAACCACCCAGTTAACTCAAGACACATCCTTCTATTTGAGTTTGTGTGAAGTCTCCTCCTTCAGATTCAGGTGTCACATTTACTTGATGGAACCCAGGGCTTCATGCATCTATGCAGGCTGTTACCACACTCTCACCCCCACCCCACCCCTACCCTCTGGTACTGCATTTTTGACTCTCAGAAGTATTTCTGTTCTTTACCAAAAACACTTGCCAGCCAGGTACTGGTGGTTCATGCCAGTATTCCTAGCTACTCAGGAGGCTGAGATCTGAGGATCTTGGTTCAAAGCCAGCCCAGGCAGAAAAATTCAGGAAACTCTTCAATTAACCACCAAAACACTGGAAGTAGAGATGTGGCTCAAAGTAAAGCGCTAGCCTTAGTGAAAAGCTCAGGGATAGCATCCTGGACCCCTGGAGTTCAAGTTCCACAGATGGGAAAAAAATTGGTGTCAGTTTGCCCCCTTATTGAAGATATTCATGTAGTCAGGGCTTGCTCCTCTGTTTCCTATCTGGATGTCTATTTCTTCCCAATTTTAATTAGCAGTTAATTATGGAGAAGTGCTTTGAGTTTGTTTCTCATCTTCCTTTCATTTCAGGTTTTAGCATAGGAGAATATTCACTGCATAGAACCTGTGTATTATTTCTAGTATGTCTAATCCTAGGTAGTGTTTAAATTGTTAATCCTTGATCCTTATCCTTATCCTTTCCTCAGTGTGTGTATGTGTGTGTGTGCGTGTGTCTGTGTGCATGTGTGTGTGTGTGTGTGCATGTGGGTACTGGACTCAAATCTTGGGCTCTTGCTCAGCTTTGCTCCCATCTGGCATGCTACCATTTGACCCACATTCCCAATCCACAAATTTTTAGATTTTGCTCATCTCTTTTGCTATTAGTCACTACTTTAGGGCCTCTCTGAGTCTGGCCAGTTGCCTTCCTGGCCAGGACTTAGCTTGTTTTCATCATGTGGAATTCCAGGACCTGTCAAGGGGTTTCAATGTCCTCTTGTCTCCCAAAAACAATCCAGGGCAACACTCTGTCCAGTCTCCAGTTTAAGGTTGCTGCTCCAGACATTTGTGGAACCTCAGGCTGGTGTGGCCAATTTCTAATTGTGGTGGACACAGAAAGTGCGGCTCTGATCTCTACCATACTAAATCAGGTAACTTTCTGAGATGAGAGAAAATCTAGCCCCCCCCCCTTTTTTTGGCTTCCCTTGGGACAAAAAATCCTGAGCCCTGATACCAATTACAGCTTTAACCTCATTCAGAATACTGAAGGAAGTCCCTTCTTGTTCATTAAGAGCCATGTTGAAAACAAACCATAATGTGTCTTGGGGTAGGGGTGGGGCACCACCTGCCCCTGAAAAATCTCTCTTGGGACTGTTATCTTCTGCTGGGGGCAAATGCTTCATGTCTGAACCAAGCCTGCTGCTACTTGGGCAGGGAGAAGGGGACAAGGAGCCTGTAATTATTAACCATGAACTTAATTAAAAAGAAAAAGCAAGCCAGCATAACTTTTTTTTTTTTTTTTGGTCCGGTCGTGGTGCCTGAACTCTGGGCCTGGGTGCTGTCCTTCAGCTCTTCAGCTCAAGGCTAGCACTCTACCACTTGAGCCACAGCGCCACTTCCGGGTTTTTTTCTTTTTGCTTATGTGGTGCTGAGGAATCGAACCCAGGGCCTCAGGCATGCAAGGCAAGCGCTCTACCACTGAGCCACCTTCCCAGCCCAAGCCAGCATAACTTTGCACTAAGGAACACTGGAAGCAGGAAAAGAAGCTACTGCATGTTGGTCTCCTTGGCTTTATCTTGAGGTTTTCTTCTGGGAAAGGGACTTGTAGTTCTAGGAGTGTCACCCTTGAGAGATAAGACAGCATATTGTTTATGTTTGTATCCAGGAGAAAGAAAAGGCTGTTACATGGAGCTGGTGAGCTAGCTTGGCAGTAGCTGGTATGTACAAGACCTTGGGCTTGATTCCCACACTGAAAAAAAAAAAAAATTAAACTGGGCTGGGAATGTGGCTTAGTGGTAGAGTGCTTGCCTAGCATGCATGAAGCCCTGGGTTCGATTCCTAAGTACCACATAAACAGAAAAAGCCAGAAGTGGCACTATGGCTCAAGTGACAGTGTTAGCCTTGAACAAAAGAAGCTGAGGGACAGTGCCCAGTCCTTAGTTCAAGCCCCAGGACTAACAAAAAAATAAACTTATTCTTGTGTGCAGTTGTGGGAGTTGTGGTGGAGGGCTGCTGTGGATTAAATCCAGCCTCAAACATGTTAAAGTCCTTAAAATTGTTTTTAATTGAAAAAAAGAGAGAATGGTAGGGGTTGAGGGGGAGGGAAAGTAGGAGAAAAATGAGGGAAGGGGTAACAAGTTTGACAAGAAATGTACTTATTACCTTATTTATGTAACTGTGATCCCTCTGTACATCACTTTGACAATAAAAAAATAATTTTTTTAAAAAAAAGAAAAGAAAATAGAGAGAAGCCTGAAAGTTGATGGAGGCAGAAATCCCAGGAAGAGAGAAAGAATGAGAAAACTCAAACCAGGGGTGAGAAAAGGATTGAACACTCAAAGCATCAGTGGAATGAGAATGGTCTGGTTTACAGTGGTTTGAGTTTTATTTCCCAGGGACTCACGTGTTGGTCCTCAGTGTGGCAATACTGGTAGGGGGACTTTTTTTTGTTGTTGTTGTTGGTCGTGGGGCTTGAACTCTGGGCTTGGGCGCTGTCCCTCAGCTCTTCAGCTCAAAGCAAGCGCTCTACCACTTGAGCTACAGCGCCACTTCCGGTTTTCTGGTGGTTTATTGGAGATAGGAGTCTCACGGTCTCTCCCGCCCGGGCTGGCTTTGAACCGAGATCCTCAGATCTCAGCCTCCTGAAGTAGCTACGATTACAGGCGTGAGCCACCAGCGCCCGGCTGGTAGGGGGACTTTTAAGAGGTGGAGCCTACTGAGAGGTTATTACTGGCCCATCCTGGCTTCCTGCCAAGCTTCACAATCCTCTCCTCTCTGACATGGTACCAATCACCATTGACAACCATGACACCTTCACTGGAACTAGGCTGGTACCATTGAACCTCCTGACCTATGAACCAAATAAATACCTTTGAAAAGTTACACAACTGCCAAGTTGTGAGCCGGTGGCTCACACCTATAATCCTAGCTTCTCAGGAGAGGCTGAGATCTGAAGATCGAGATTCAAAGCCAGCCAGGGCAGGAAACTCCATGAGACTCTTATCTCCAATAAACCACTAGAAAACTGGAAGTGGCACTGTAGCTCAAGTGGTAGAGCGCTCACCTTGAGCTGAAGAGCTGAGGGACAGCACTCAGACCCAGAGTTCAAGCCCCATGACTGACAAAAAAAAAAAAAAAAAAAAAGAAAAGTTACACAACCTAGATACTTCACTACAGACAACTGATAACAGACAACTGATACAGAGAAAATGTAATGATTACTTTTAATTGTTTTGTTCATTCTATAATATGACTCTCCTCTGTTCTCCTACTACAACAAAACGCATATTTCCTAGAGGACAGAGAAAGAACATGCAAGCATTCCAGTGAATTTTTTTGCCATTTTAATTTCTAAATCATATGAATATATTACCTACTTGAAAAATATTTTAGGGGGATGAGAGACAGTCCTGGGGTTTGAATTCAGGGCCTGGGTGCTGTCCCTGAGCTTTTTTACTCAAGGCTAGCTAGCACTCTACCACTTGAACAACAAATCTACTTCTGGCTTTGTGGTGGTTAATTGGAGATAAGTCTCAGACTTTCCTGCCCAGGCTGACTTTGGACCACAATCCTCAGATTTCAGCCACCTGAGCAAGATTACAAATGTGAGCCACCTGCACCTGGCTAATTTCCAGCCTTGAGGAGGAAAAAAAGAAAAAGCTCAGGGACAGTATCTAGGCCCTGAGTCCAAACCCCAAGACCAGCATGCATACACGTATGTACACGTACGCACACACATAGGCACACACAAACACATACACACGTCCATGCGCGCACGCGACTTCTATACATTTCAAAAAGACAAAGCAAATCCAGGTGGGTCCACTGGTTAACTCTACCAAGTATTTAGAAATAACACCAAAATTCCCTACAATCTCTTTCAGAAAAAAAAAAAAAAAGAAGCAAAATATTTTCTTACTCATTCTACAAGGCCAGGATTACCCTAAGGCTTAAACCTGGTAAAGTAGTTACAAGAAAAGAAAATTACAGGCCAAGCATTGGGTGCCCAACAGCTATCAGGCCTCGGGATGGTGCAGGCAGGTTCAGCTCCATAGCCTTGCAGAAATGCACTTTGGGAAATCAACCACATCCTTCCCCTCCAGTGAGGTAATTCAGAAGTAATTTTTGGGCTGGGACTGTGGCTTGCCTAGCATGCATGAAGCCCTAGTACCACATAAACAGAAAAAGTTGGAAGTGGCTCAAGTGATAAAGTACTATCCTTGAGCAAAAAGAGCTCAAGGACAGTGCCCAGCCCCTGAGTTCAAGCCCCAAGATAGGCAACAACAACAACAAAGTAATTTGTGCTGGCCCTGTGACTAAGAACTAAGGTCCCAGTCACAATGGACTTGACCACATTCCTGCCTGGGCTGCATTTTCTTCTCTTCCTGTTTTACCTCTCACATAAGCCACCCACACATAACCCTTGTCTCAGGCTCTGCTTAAACAAGGGCTGCCGTCCCAAGGAGGCATGTAAAGAATCGTAAGGGAAGTAGGAGGGAGGAGGGATAAAGGCCTCCCAAGAAGGCTGAGCACAAAGCACACACCCACAAAGGGGCTCACTCACAAGACCAGACTGGGTCTGTTCAATTCACAGAGACAGGGTGAGGTGCACAGCCAGTACTTTTCATTCAAAATGCAGAAGATAACGTCACCCAGGTCAGAGCCTAGTGCGCTGTGGACAAAGGAGGGAAGCCCATAGAGACCTGATCTCAGGCCTGCCTGGTGGGCATGGGCTTGGCACACAGGAGCTACAGACTTTCTGATGAATGGCGGTTCTGAGGAGGAGGGGCCAAGTCTTGCTGACATGATCCTTGATGATGTTGTCTAAGTAGGCCCAAAGGCAGGGGCTGGTGCCTGCCAGGGTGTAGGCCCAGCTCCCCCAACATGAGGAGAATCTCCAAGATCCCTTTCCTGCTGCAGTGACTGAGGCTTTCGAAGGGGAGGATGGGCTAAGTTCCCAGGAGGCCCCTCCTCACTACTCCAACATGACTGGCTGCTAGGGCTTTAGGTCAAGGACAGGTGGGGCAGTGGCTTGAGTCAAGTATACAAGAGTTCAAGGCTTAGGATGTTGTATAAAATCACTGGCCAGAAAACAGACACAGCCCTCTTTCTGCCAGCTTGCTGCATCTATTTGCCCTGGGTGTAACAGCTCATCAGAGTGGAGAGCAGGGGGCCCGGGAGAGGAGGCAGAGGCTGTTGGGCAGCCTCTGCTATCCCTCCTGGCCTTCTCAGAGAAACTGTATCCCAGCGAGGGGTCAGCGGGGCCAGGCAGCAATGAATTCCTTCTCCAGACCCTGGACAAACTGATCATTGAGGAAGAGCAGCTGGCCATGGGGCAGAAAACGGGTAAGGATGCCCTCAATGCGGTCAGCCCGCAGCAGGAGGCTGGTGCCAGGGGCCAGCAGCCGGAGGTGGTCAATGAGGAGGCGGGCCAGCAGTCGGAGCGTGCTCTCGGCCAGCAGCAAGTTCTCGTGGGCATCCAGTACCAAAGCAAAGCCTAGTGAGAACACCCCCAGCCATACCACTGTTCGAGACACCTGGAACGGGTCCCCTGGGGCCAGGCGGAAGGCCCCATGTGGGGCATCATGCAGGGACACGGGCTCATCTGAGGACTGCAGCTGCAGGTCCGTAAGGGGCCGGCCAGATGCTTGCTGCTGCAGCTGGCACATTGACTGCACCTGCCTGGGAGAGAGGGAAGATCAGCTGTAATGACAGGATGACAGGCCTGGTGAGGTCACCAAGGCAGCCCACAAGCTTCTGTCATTTTCATGACCACAAGTGGAGCTGCCATTATCCCCATATCTCAGATGAGAAAACCGAGGCTTAGAGAAACCAAGTGACCCGCCCAGAGCTACACAGCCAGGGAGTATGATTCCATATGGAAATCTAGGGTCCACCCTGCCCCACTGTGCCCCATGTGGCAACAAGGCGGGTTCTGAGCACAGCTCCTTGGGCCAGAAAAAGGGAGCAGGAGAAAAAGATCCTGCCCCATGACCTTCACAGAGGCTTCCTCAACAAGCAACAAGAATAAATCCCGTTGCCCAACCTCTCCACCCCAGCCAATCCTGCAGCCTTCCCCAAATAACCACCTCCCCCAACTAGACAGTCAAAACTTTTGGAAGCCCTTCTGATCCTTTCTGTACCCTTTCCAATTTGAGCCACACACAGGTTGGTTTTAAAGGCATAATTGTTTTGGTTTGGTGCTATACCAAAGGGAACAAGGTAGAGGAAAATAAGGGCAGGAAGTGGCTAAGGGTCCCCTCAGAATGGTAAAGTCCCCCTCAGAATGAAGGGGCAAGAGACTCTGACAGGTGCCAGCTCTGAGTCTAGTATGAGAAAGTCCAAGGCTAACCACCCCTGCTGTCCAAGTTCCCATTGTGCTCAGAATCTAAGGTGTTCAGGCTGTCCTGAGGATGAACAGTTCCAAACACCACATTCTCTCTCTTCCTTAGAGATACATAAAGGTCCTCTGAAGTCCTGCACTGAAAATCACATTTAACTGGTACTAGGGCCTACCTGCCTTCATTCAACTCTGTTATGCCACTTTCTAGCTGTATAATATTGGACAGATTTGGTTCCTTGAATGCTCTACTTACCCATCTGTAAGGTGGGGATAATAACTATAGCTACCTCAAAAGTCTACTGTGAGTATGAAACAAGTTAATAATATATATAGAATTCTCAGGACACATTTACACATGCTTTCAGAACCAATAAATGCTAACTATAATAATAATGTAGGGCTGGGAAGGTGGCTCAGTGGTAGTGCTTGCCTCACATACGTGAGGCCCTGGGTTCAATTCCTCAGCACGACATAAACAGAAAAAGCTGGAAGTGGTGCTGTGGCTCAAGTGGTAGAGCGCTAGCCTTGAGCTGAAGAGTGCAGGTGAGTGCCCAGGCCCAGAGTTTAAGCCCCACGACTAACAAAATAAATAAATAAAATAATAATGTAACAGCATTATTATTTCTTCAACCTTTTTCATATTAATAATTATAAACAGCCAGACACAGGTAGCTCACGCCTATAATCCTAGCTATTCAGGAGGCTGAGATCTGAGGATCGTAGTTCAAAGCCAGCCCAGGCAGGAAAGTCCGTGAGACTCTTATCTCCAATAAACCACCAGAAAACTGGAAGTGGCGCTGTTCCTTCAGCAGTAGAATGCTCACCTTGAGCTGAAGAGTGCAAGGACAGCACCCAAGCCCAGAGTTCAAGACCCATGACCGACCCAAAAACAAAAAAACAAAGAAAACTTATAAACAACCATATAAGACATATAAACTTTTCTGTTTCTTAGTCCTCCTGTTTCTCTGTATGATGCACAAAACCTATCATATCCTACCATATACTCAGTGAAGCCTCATGCTAGGCTCTGTGGTTACCTGGCCACAGCCAAAATCTGTTCCTTTCGAAGGATCCTGTCCCTCTCTGCACCATGTGGCCTTGGATCACCTGGTGACTTCTCAGCACCAAAGACGCAGGAGTAGAGCACTCGGCAAAGGCTTCGGTCTTCCACATTTGGGGACCTCAGGGTATGGATGAGGAAGGCATGGACCATGGCTCCAGGAAGGGTACTACAAGGAAGCCAGAGATGAGGCTGAGAATGAAAACTCCTGCTAGGGAAGCCTCCACAAAATGTTGTGACCTAGCAGGATCCGGGAGTGCTGTTCAGAGCCTGGTGTAGCTGAATACGAATTCCTCTCACCCACCCAACACAATCCCAGCCCCTGGACAATCCAATACTTGATCAGCACCACACAGCAGTGTCCATAGGTGAAGACATTTCAGACAATCCTAAACCTAGTTGTACAAAACAGTTGCCCAGCTACAGAAATTCCAAGGTCATGAGAGTCTGGAAAATCCCAGGAGCCTCAATAGCTGAATTCAATGTGTGTTCCTGGAATGGATCCCAAACTAAGATAGTTTTCATCTAGGGCATTATTATTAGGACATTAGCCCATATTAGGAATTCAGGTTGCAAGTTCTAAAATTCTCTTGATCGTGTGGCTTGAAGTCAGGGCCTGAGTACTGTCCCTGAGCTTTTGCGCACAAGGCTAGCTAGTGCTCTACCACTTTAAGCCACAGCTCCACTTCCAGTTTCCTGGTGTTAGTTGGAGATAAGAGTCTCATGGGCTTTCCTGCCCAGGCTGGATTTGAACCAAAATCCTCAGATCTCAACCTCCTGGGTAGCTAGAATTACACGTGTGAGCCAGCAGTGCCCAGCTTCTGAAATTTTTTCTCCTTAGTGCCAGAACTTGGGCTTTAACTCAGGGCCTAACTCTTGCTTGGCTTTTTTGGCTCAAGGCTGGTTCCCTACGACTTGAGCCACAACTCCACCTCTGGCTTTTTGGTGGTTAACTGGAGATAGGATTATCATGGATTTTTCTGCCTTTGCTGGCTTCAAAGCAAGATCCCCAGCCTTCTGAGTAGCTGGGATTACAGGCATAAACCACTGGCACCTGGCTACTGTTACCTGATTTTGAATGTAGGAATGTGTCCTTGTGTTTTGGCTTTGTTTTTTTGTCGGTCGTGGGGCTTGAACTCTGGGCCTGGTGTGTCCTTGTTTTTAAGAAAAATACAAGAATGTACCTCCAATATAGTAGTAAAGGGATATAATCTGAAATTAACTGATGGTCTGGGAGAAAAGGGACTGAGAAAAGAGAGGGAAAAAAAAGTGAGACTAACAACGGATGCATCTCAGCCAAAGAAACCTGACTACAACCATTTCGCTATAATATTGATATCTGTGCGGCGCGGGGTCAGCCCGAAGGCTGAAAAGCAGGAGGTATGGTCAGCAGGTAGCCCTGGAGAAGGCTAAACAGACTTTAAATTGATCAATCTGGAAGATATGCCTAAGGCGCTTGCAGAACCTACCCCAGGTTCCCGGACGCTGACCTCCCGCGACCCGCCAGCACAGTACGTCATCAGCTCCCGCCATCTTCCTCCCTCCTCCCCCGTTCCCGCCAGAGAAATGGTAGCGGCCAACACCCCTTCCGTCACTGTCCCCCGCCACCCCGCGGCGCAATGCACTCTGGGAGTTGTAGTTTCTTACCACCGTCACCCAAATAGGAACGAATACCTCGCCCTAAATGTGCGGCTCCTGCAGCTGTAGGCCGCTGTCGCCGAGACTTGGCACTCAGCCTTTCCTCCGGACTCGTAGGCTTCTAACCTGTGGACTCACACCGCGGCGGGAGCGTAATGGCGGCCTGAGGGAGCCTGCGCACGCTGGAAGCAGACGCGCCACACGGGCGGAGTGGGTGGAGCCTCACGTTCAGGGCGGTGCTTCAGGATCTCGGTGCGGTTGGCGCCTTCCCACGCGGGGACCTGGGGCTCCCGTGGGGACCTGGGGCTCCCGTGGGCCTCCAGGTCCTCCCCCAGGGTTCCTCCGGGTTCGAGCTCCCGGCCGGGGCCGCGCCGCTCACGTGCAGCGCGGGCACGCGGGGCGCCGCCCGAAGCCCCGGACCGGCCTCACCCCTGGCCACCTACCCCGGAGGCCGCCAGGGGGCGCAGCGGCCCGACGGCGAACGGCAGGCGGACTTTCCGGAAGAGGCCCCTGGCCGCGCAGGCTGTGGCAGTGCGGGGATCTCTGCGGCCTGTTAAGATGCAGGCAGATTCCTGGGCTCTGCCCCTGGAGACAATAACGTGGCTGGGGGAAAGGGTGAGGGAGGGGGGGAGGATGGTTTAGTGCAAACTCCGGGGTGTTAAATATGGGTCTGGGCTCCTAACCGGTCACAACTGTGTGCCCCTGGCAAGTCAGTCACCCCCAGTGACAACTGAGGCAAGCACTTATTAGGAAAGACCATTTTGTTTGGGTTGAGTGTAAGGAGGTCCCTTCACTCCTTCCAAGTAGGCCATCCGAAGGGATTTATACCTTGGAATTTAAATGGTCCTACCAGGCATTGACCTTGAAGGCATGGGTCCAAAGGTCGGCAAGGCCTCACTGGATTCTTCATCCATCTTCCCCTACTGCCCTGGGGCTTTCCTGCTTGAGTTGGCTTCCAGCCTTGTTCCTCAGATCTGAGCTTCCTGAGTAGAATTACAGGCATGAGCCACTGGCACCTGGCAGATACTCCCTTCTTAATGAAAGTGGACTCTCATACCTCTTGGTATGTCCCATGGGTGTCCTAGTGGCCTGTGCTTCAGACCCCAACCCTTTCTGGCCGTTCTCTCAGTTTCTTCCCGTCTTCATTCTCTCCCCTTCTGCATCGTTTATCCTTTCAAATGTGCATAGACAAAGACTTTGGGAAACCTTTTTGCCAAGCTGCCCCTTGGCATTCAGCTGCCCAGTGCACATTGTGAAGATCCACCTGTGGTAGTGCTGTCCCCCATGAGTACACCTGGACTGTGGCTCCCACAGTCACTCTCAGGGCAAGGTACAGATGGGACTGGAGTGACCTGAATGCTGGAGATGAGAAATGAAGGGCAAGGTGTCCCAGGGATAGATCCGGAAGTGCATTCTGCACTTCTGGGGTCCTGTAACTTCAGGTTAGGGGTGCAAAAGTATATGGCCTTTTTACCTCAGATTCAACACATAGGTTTAATTGTAGGTTCATGGAGGGATGTGCCCAGAGACAGTGTGGGGCCTCAGCTATCAGGCTGGGGAGTGGACCTGGTGGAATTCATGACAGTTCCTATCCCAGTCCCTATCATTCTCAGCCAGGCTCCTTTCTGCCAGCTGATTACAGCTGTTCCAGCTGGCACATGGAACATAATATCCTGGCCTCTCTCTACTCAGAGTGAAGCCACACCAAGTCCCCGACTGCTAAAGTTGTGTGAGGTGCATGGAAAGACAACAACGGGCTGGCCTGACCCCTAACCTAGAAGACAGTGGGGGACTAGATAGAGATGGAATCAAGCCTGGAGCAGGACCTGCGCTGGACCCAGTGCAAGCAGCCTGGGGTTACCTGTTTGGATCCCCCTTGTTTCTCCACCACCAAATTGCTGGCAAAGTGGCTGATGCTGACTCCACCTGCTGAGCCCGGGTTGGGATCACAGATGGGCAACCAGGCCTGTTGAGCTCTGCTATCTATCCCAGACTTAAGTACCAATCCCCATGTCTAGTTCAACTACTTCTGCAGACAGACAACTCCTTCCCCACAAGACAGTCCTATTTGTTTTTGTTATTGTTGTGGTTTACTTGGTGTTTTTTTTTTCTTTTTCTTTTTTCTTTTTGCCAGTCCTGGGGCTAGAACTCAGGATCTGGGAACTAACTCTGAGCTTCTTTTAGCTCAAGGCTAGCACTGTACCACTTGAGCCACAGTGCCACTTCCAGCTTTTTCTGTTTATGTGGTACTTAGGAATCGAACCCAGGACTTCATGCATGCTAAGCAAGCACTCTACCACTAAGCCACATTCTCAAACCCTCATATTTGTTTTTGACAGCTGGAACCCTAATCAGTGATCTTTAGAGAACTTGAGAGCTAGGGCCAGACTGGTTGAGCCAACACCCATATCTGAATATGAGGAGGGTGATTTGGTTGAATCTGCCAGCCTCAGGCAGTGGATTTTTTTTTTTTACTGACTCCCTGATAAAGGTAGCCGGCCACTTCTCAAAAGAACAAAGCAGAAACTAAGGGACAGGGGATTGTACTTTTTTTTTTTTTAATTTTTGAGAATCAGAGCAGGATGAAGTTGGATGGATTACAGCTGCCCTAAATAAAACACATGAAGTCAGGTAGCCCTGTCCCTCCCTGCATCCCAGCACCCCATGCCATTTCCATTTTATGTGTGTGTGTGCTGAAAGCATCCCACAGATTACTCAGCTTTCCCATCCCATCTCCCCAAAACTTCCATCCACAACAGGCAAAAAGTTGTCAGACTGGCCCCTTTTAAGTGTTTGGATTTGTTTGTTTCATTTTGCTGGTCCTGGGGCTTGAACTCTGGGCCTGGGTGCTGTCCCTGAACTTTTTTGCTCAAGGCTAGCACTCTACCACTTGAGCCATAGCTCCACTTTCTGGTTTTGTTGTTGTTGTTGTTGTTGTTGTTGTGTGTGTGTGTGTGTGTGTGTGTGTGTGTGTGTGTGTGTGGTTAATTAGAGATAAGAGTCTCACAGACTTTCCTGCCTGGGCTAGCTTTGAACCGTGATCCTCAGATCTTATCCTCCTGAGTAGCTAAGATTGCAGGCATTAGCCACTTGCGCCCAGCTGAACTTTATTTTTTTTAATTTAGCTTACATTAGTTATACAGAAGGAGATCTGCTTGTTACATTTCCACGCATTTCAACCAAATGTTTTTAGGCTCTTTATATTGCCTCACCCCATCTCCACGCACGCGCAGGTGCCTGGGGCTTGGCCCTGGTCTTGGCTCTGTCCTTTAGTTTTTCGCTCAAGGCTGTGTTCTACCACTTGAGCCACACACAGCTCCACTTCTACCTTTTGATGATTAATTGGAAATAAGTCTCATGGATTTTTCTGCCTGCAGTTGGCTTCAAACCACCAACCTCAGATCTGAGCCTCTTAAGTAGCTAGGATTACAGGTGTGAGCCATTGACACCTGGCCCCCATCTCCTCTTAATTCCCACACTGCTCCTATTTATCAGAGTTTTTCATCCATCAACTTGTTTGATCCAATCGATAGCCATCCCAAATAGAGGCTGTATCCTCCCCATTTTACAGATGAGGAAACAGAAGCCCAGTACAGTGAAATTTCCCATGCATCCTTGGCTATGTGCATTGCAACAGATATCAGCCTGTTCCTTCCCCTCCCCTTCCTTGTTTCTCCTTCTTCCCCCTTTCCTCCTGGTCACCCCAGGGGTTGGCTCACCCACCTCCCCACCTCCTCCAGATCTCTGAAAAACCATTAGCTGCCGCCCCCCCCCCCAACCCTACCCCTCCTTACACTCCACTATGAAACCCTGGGAGCTGCCTTCCTGCCTCAGGATTGGATGTCCTTGGAGCCCCGCCTTCACCCCCATAGCCTTTTGGGGAAGTGGTCTTGGCTAGGCCCCAGGAGGATAAGGCCATATGTGATTCGTCCTTTCAAACAGCCACACTTCCTGCAGGGCTGAGTGCCAGAAGACTCCACGAGGCAGCAGAGGCCCTGCCACGTGAGGCCCCTTGTCTTCCCACTGCCACAGGCAGGCTGACTCAGAGCCTGGCAGCTGCACTCACCCCTTCCCCCAGGGTGTGCGTTCCAGCATGCACTGAGTGAGGGCAAGGCCACCCTCCCCTCCATCCTTGGCTCCTTGTTGGCCACAGACTGCTGTGTAGAGTGGAAGGCTTTACCTTCTGTCCCATAACCACCTGCCTTCTTTCAACACTAGATTGTGAATAATCACATCTTCAAACCTCTCAGGCAGGATTTTTTTTTTTAACATCTGCAAAGCAGCAACTTCACTATTACTCAGCTTACCCTCTTCTGATGGTTTCCAGACTCCATGGACCCATGAACCTCTCCTTCCAACCTGCCTTCTACCCCACTAACAGTTTTATTGTCTGTGGAAAGTAGGGTTGTCTATGCATTCACTTTCAGAAATGAAGACTGGATTTTGGGGGCTGCTCGCAGAAGAACTTGGGCCAGTTAAGACACAAGAACTTCAAAGGGTCTTTTTTTTTTTTTTTTTTAAGAATGCTAGATAAGGCTGGGATCAGAGCCTGCCAGTTACCAGAGCTCTCTTCTATACAGAGTAGCCACATTTTCTGGCCGTGAGGGAGAAATTATAATTTACTGGTTGTGTTTTTTTCCCTTTGGTTGTAGAGTTTGAACTTGGGGCCTGGGTACTGTCAGTGAGCCCTTTTGCTCAAGGCTGGCGTTTTACCACGTGGAGCCACAGCTTCACTTCCTATTTTTGAGTGGTTAATTGGAGATAGGAGTCTCACAGGGACCTTTTTGCTCAAGTTGACTTTGATCCACAATCTTCAGATCTCAGCCTCCTGAGTAGCTAAGATTATAGGTGTGAGCCACCAGCAATTTTTTTTTTTTTTGATCGGTTGTGGGGCTTGAACTCTGGGCTTGGGCGCTGTCCCTCAGCATTCAGCTCAAGGCAAGCACTCTTACCACTTGAGCCACAGTGCCACTTCCGGTTTTCTGGTGGTTTATTGGAGACCAGAGTTTCACGGACTTTTGTTGCCCGGGCTGGCTTTGAACTGTGATCCTCAGATCTCAGTCTCCTGAGTAGCTAGGATTACAGGCGTGAGCCACCAGCACCTGGCATCCACCAGCAATTTTGAGGACTATATGGAACAGAACTCTCAGACAGTGATAGGAAGATGAGTTTGTGCAAGGACCTTGGAGAACTGTGTGGATAATTCTAAAGCTGAGCGCATTGCCCTACTGTATAAAGCACTATTTGCTATCTCCCCAAGTAATGCATCCAAGGAAAGGTGTTATGTTTCCTGTCTCCTCTTCCCAGAACTGTCTATGCAGAGGGCTAACCTTGATCACATGCCAATTAGACTTTAATCTGGCTTTTAAAAACAGTTTATTTAGAAGTAGAAGCTAGAGGTATTTTTTCTTTGTTGCTGTTAAAAAAGAATAATTTATTTATAGCCAGAGCTGATGGCTCACATCTGTAATCCTAACTACAAAGGAAGCTGAGATCTGGGGATCAAGGCTCAAAGCCAGCCCAGGCAAGAAAGTCTCTGAGACTCTTATTTCCAATTAACTACCCAAAAAAGCCAAAAGTAGAGCTGTGGCTCAAGTAGTAGAGTGCTGGCCTTGAACAAGAAGCTTAGGGACAGCACCCAGGCCCAAACCCAGGCCCATCACACACAAACAGACAGACAGACAGACAAAGAGAAACACAAACGTTTTATTGGTCTGGGAAGGTAGCTCAGTAGTAGAGTGCTTGCTTTGAATGCTTGAGCGCCTGTGCTTAATCCACAGAACTGCAAAGAAAAAAATGTTTATTTTGGCTCATGGTTCAAGGTCAAGGGCCACATCTGGCCATGGCTTTTCTGCTGGCAGATGTGAGGCAGTGCAGGGTTCATGTGGTAAGAGAAAGGAAGAGCTCTGTGTGAATCTTTTCTGCTTTTTTGTCTTTTTTTTTTTTTGAGGTACTGCGTTTCAAACTTGAGGCTTGCTTAGGTAGTTACTAAAGCACTGAGCTATATTCCCAGCTCTGTGTTTGTTTTGTGGTGCTAGGAATTGAACCAGGGCTTTCCATAATGATCAAGTGCTCCACCTCTAGCTGCTGCTGATTCTTTTTTTTTTTTTGGGGGGGGTGGTCCAGTCGTGGGGCCTGAACTCTGGGCCTGGGCACTGTCCCTCAGCTCTTCAGCTCAAGGCTAGCGCTCTACCATTTGAACCACAGCACCACTTCCAGCTTTTTTCTTTTGGCTTATGTGGTGCTGAGGAATCAAACCCAGGGCTTCAGGCATGTAAGGCAAGCGCTCTACCACTGAGCCACCTTCCCAGACCCTCTTTTTTTTTTGGGGGGGGGGTCCAGTCATGGGGCCTGAACTCTGGGCCTGGGCGCTGTCCCTCAGCTCTTCAGCTCAAGGCTAGCACTCTACCGCTTGAGCCACAGCGCCACTTCTGGCTTTTTTCTTTTTGCTTATGGGGTGCTGAGGAATCGAACCCAGGGCCTCATGCATGCAAAGCAAGCGCTCTACCACTGAGCCACCTTCCCAGCCCCCCCTTTTTTTTTTGTCAGCCGTGGGCCTTGAACTCTGTGCCTGGGCGCTTTCCCTGCACTCTTCAACGCAAGGCAACCGCTCTACTGCTTTAACCACAGCACCACTTCTGTTTTTCTAGTGGTTTATTGGAGATAAGAGTCTCATGGAGTTTCCTGCCTGGGCTGGCTTTGAACCATGATCCTCAGATCTCAGCCTCCTGAGTAGCCAGGATTACAGGTGTGAGCCACCAGTGTCCGGCTTCTTTTTTATTTATTTTATTTTATTTTTTTAATTGTGAAAATACTGTACAGAGGGGTTACAATTACATGGGCAAGATAATGAGTACATTTCTTTTTTTTTTTTTTTTGTCGGCTGTGGGGCTTGAACTCTGGGCCTGGGCGCTGTCCCTCAGCTCTTCAGCTCAAGGCGAGCGCTCTACCACTTGAGCTACAGCGCCACTTCCGGTTTTCTGGAGATAGGAGTTTTATTGGAGATAGGAGTCTCACAGTCTCTCCTGCCCGGGCTGGCTTTGAACCTCGATCCTCAGATCTCAGCCTCCAGAGTAGCTAGGATTATAGGCGTGAGCCACCAGCGCCGGGCTATGAGTACATTTCTTATCAAGCATTGTAGCCTCCTCCTTTGTTTCCCCTTCCTATCCCTTCCCATGCTCCCCCTGCCCCCCCACCCAGTCCTCCTCCCCCCACCCTTATTTTTTATGCTGATCATGGGGTTTGAACTTGGCCTGGTTGCTGTCCCTGAGCATTTTTGCTCAAGGCTAGTGTCTACCACTTGAGCCACGGCTCCACTTCCAGCATTTTGGTCATTACTTGGAGATAAGAGTCTCATGGAAACTGGGCACAGGTTCAAAGCCAGCCCAAGCAAGAAAGTCCATGAGACTCTTATCTCCAATAAACCACTAGAAAACTGGAAGTGGCACTGTGGCTCAAGCAGTAGAGTACTTGCCTTGAACTGAAGAGCACAGGGACAACACCAAAGTCCAGAGTTCAAGCCCCCATGACCGACCAAAAAAAAAAAAAAAAAAAAAGAGTCTCATGGACAGGCTTTAAACTACAATCAGATCTCTCAGCCTTTGCAGTATCTAGGATTAGAAGTGTGTGCCACCAGTGCCTGGCTTCTCTCTCTCTCTTGTTTTATTTTAAGATGATGTCTTGCTAGCTTGCTCAGGATGATCTCAAGCTGCGAGGTTTAACATAATCATCCTGCTTTCACCTCCTGGGGAATACCTGAAACTACAGATGTGTACTAATTTAATTTTTTTAATAACAAATTTTATTTATTTATTTTTTTGGTCCGGTCATGGGGCCTGAACTCTGGCCCTGGGTGCTGTCCCTCAGCTCTTCAGCTCAAGGCTAGCGCTTTACTACTTGAGGCACAGCACCACTTCCGGCTTTTTTCTTTTTGTTTATGTGGTGCTGAGGAATCGAACCCAGGGCCTCAGGCATGCAAGGCAAGTGCTCTACCACTAAACCACCTTCCCAGCCCTACAAATTTTATTTTTTTGAAAAAAAAATTTTGGTTCGTCATAGAGCTTGAACTTAGAGCCTAGGCTCTGTCCCTGAGTTCTTTTGGGTTTTTTTGTTTGTTTGTTTGTTTTGTTTTTGTTTTTGTTTTTGGTCCAGTCGTGGGGCCTGAACTCTGGGCCTGGGCGCTGTCCCTCAGCTCTTCAGCTCAAGGCTAGCTTGAGCCATAGTGCCACATCCCGCTTTTTTCTTTTTTTTTTTTTGGTCGGTTGTGGGGCTGAACTCTGGGCCTGGGCGCTGTCCCCCATCTCTTCAGCTGTACCCCTTGAGCCTCAGCCCCACTTCCAGCTTTTTCTGCTTATGTGGTGCTGAAGAATCAAACCCAGGGCCTCATGCATGCAAGACAAGCACTCTACCACTGAGCCACCTTCCCAGCCCCCTGAGTTCTTTTGTTCAAGGCTAGCACTCTACCACTTTGAGCCACAACACTACTTCCATGGAGACGCTTTTAGTTATCTTTAAGTAGTTACACAAAGGGGTTTTAATTCAACATGATAGTTTATTAGTACAATGCATAATGATCAATATTATCCTGTACCCTTTAAAAAAATATTTTGCTTATTTATTTTGTCGGTTGTAAGGCTTGAATTGAGGGCCTGGCGCTGTTTCTGAGCTCTTTTGCTCAAGACTAGTGGTCTACCATTTTGAGTCACAGAGTCACTTACTGTTTTTGAGTGGTTAATTGGAGATAAGAGTCTTTTTTGAGGGGGAGTGGGGCGGTCCGGTCGTGGGGCCTGAACTCTGGGCCTGGGCGCTGTCCCTCAGCTCTTCAGCTCAAGGCTAGAGCTCTCCCACTTGAGCCACAGCGCCACTTCCGGCTTTTTTTCTTTTTGCTTATGTGGTACTGCAAGGCAAATGCTCTACCACTGAGCCACCTTCCCAGCCCCAGAGGTAATAGTCTTAAAGGGAGTTTTCTGCTTGGGCTGCCTTCAAACTGTGATTCTCAGACCTCAATCTTTTGAGTAACTAGGATTACAGGTGTGAGTCACTAGTGTCCAGCCTGTACCTTATTTATTTATTTATTTTTTGGGTCCGGTTGTGGGACCTGAACTCTGGGCTTGGGCGCTGTCCCTCAGCTCTTCAGAGCTCAAGGCTAGTGCTCTACCACTTGAGCCACAGCGCCACTTCTGGTTTGTTTTGTTTTTTTTTTGCTTATGTGGTGCTGAGGAATCGAACTCAGGGCCTCATGCATGCAAGGCAAGCGCTCCACCACTGAGCCTCCTTCCCAGCCCTGTATCTTATTTTTTTAAAGAAAATTTTAAAGACAAAAAAGGGCTAGAGCCGGGCACCGGTGGCTCATGCCATCTCAGGAGGCTGAGATCTGAGGATCACGGTTCAAAGCCAGCCCGGACAACAAAAGTCTGTGAAACTCTTGTCTCTAATAAACCAATAGAAAACCAGAAGTGGTACTGTGGCTCAAGTGGTAGAGCGCTCGCCTTGAGCTGAAGAGCTGAGGGACAGCGCTCAGGCCCAGAGTTCAAGCCCCATGAACCAAAAAAAAGGGGGGGGGCGGCTAGACTATTGCTCAGTGGTACAGTATGTACGAGGCCTTAGGTTCAATACCTAACATTGTGAATAAATAACAGAAAAAAAGAAAGCTGGAGATAGATATAGATAGATTATATAGTATCTTATAATTATCTAATTATAATTATATACTTACACCATATTATATAATGAATATTATATTATATGACATGTATAATATTGTAATTATAGGGCTGGGAAGGTGGCTGAGTGGTAGAGTGCTTGCCTTGCATGCCTGAGGCCCTGGGTTCGATTCCTCAGCACCACATAAGCAAAAAGAAAAAAAGCCGGAAGTGGCACTGTGGCTCAGGTGGTAGAGCCCTAGCCTTGAGCTGAAGAGCTGAGGGACAGCGCCCAGGCCCAGAGTTCAGGCCCCACAACCAGACCCCCCCCCCCAAAAAAAAAAAAGAATTCAAGCCCCAGTACCAACACAAATAAAATAGAACAAAATAAACAATTTATTGTTATTGCAAAAGCTTCTGGAAGAGCCAAAGTGGATAAAGATTCTTCCCTATCCCTCCTCCCATTTCCCCTCACTTCTACAGCTTGGGTCTGGCAAGCACAGGCTGTTTGAACCCAGCCTCACACAGCTCTTTAACCATGTGAGCCAGCAGCACGTGGCAGCTCCCGGTCTCCCCAACGCCTGGAATTTCAGCCCCACCCTAGCTTTGGCAAAACAAACCTTGAAACTGGCTAGCAGCCCAGGATTTTAAACTGCCTCTCTCCCTGATCCACTTCCCTTTAATGTCATCCAGAAGAAAGTTCAAGTTTCCACTATGGGGGAAGGGCGATTGGCACCTCTACTGACAGCCTGTAAACTTTCTAAGGACAGGGAGCAAACACTTGGCACCGCCTTGCCAGACCCAGACCCTTGCCTTCTGGATGCTAACACTTGACCTGCCCTTTGGCACTTTTGTTTCCTGGCTTAGCCCATCCCATTCCTCTACCTCCCATCTATTCAGCAAAATGAGCTGAATGTTCTCCAAAGCACTGAGGAAGCACTATGTCTAAGAGTGTCCACCACAGACTAAGTGTCCCCTGACTACAGCTGTGATAGAACACCTGCTCTGCTCTGTGTGTGTGTGTGTGTGTGTGTGTGTGTGTGTGTGTGTGTGTCCTGGGGCAAGTGAGTTACCTTTACCTCACTTGTTTTCCTGTAACACACAAGGTATCTGGCCTCACCAGACCACCTGAGCTCTGGGGTAGGTAGGCACGTCTCAGCATGATGATGCTAGGGCTTACTCGCTCCCTGACCCTGTCCTTTCTCAGGGATCCAGACCATCTTCCTTGTCTAAGGTAAAACCCTTCACCCAAGTAAATGTTCACTTTGGTATCAGTTGCCTGCTCAGTCTAGAGGTGGAGAAGCTTCTGCCTTCCAGGACCCACTCTGCTTCAGCAAAGGCCCACCCCTAACCATCAAAACCACATTCCAGCATGTTCTACCCTTCAGAGGGTGAAACCAAGCCTTCAGGCTCAAGAAACATGACAGGCCCAAGACCAATGGAACAGACTAGAGGACCCAGAAATAAAGCTGCATATGTACAGTCAGTTGATATTTGACAAAGGAATCAAAGACATACAGTAGAAGAATCATAACCTCTTCAACTTTTTTTTTTTTTTTTTTGGTCAGTCATGGGCCTTGAACTCTGGGCTTGGGTGCTGTCCCTGCACTCTTCAGCTCAAGGCGAGCGCTCTACTGTGTGAGCCACAGCACCACTTCTGGTTTACTAGTAGTTTATTGGAGATAAGAGTCTCACAGACTTTCCTGCCCGGGCTGGCTTTGAACTGCGATCCTCCGATCTCAGCTTCCTGAGTAGCTAGGATTATAGGCATAAGCCACCAGCACCTAGCCAACCTCTTCAACTAGTGGTGCTGGGAAAACTGTGTGGCCACATGCAGAAAAATGAATGTGGACCCTAGCCAATCACCATGCACTAACATCAACTCAAAATGGATTAAAGACCTTAACATCAAATCTGATACTCTGAAATTACTGCAGAACAAGTATGAGAGACACTTGAACTTATAGGCATAGGCAGGAACTTCCTGAACAGAGTCCCAGGGTCACAACAAATTGGAGAGACACTGGACAAATGGGACTACCTTAAAATAAAACGTTTCTGCACAAAGAAATAGCAACCAAACTAGAAAGACAGCCAACTAATTGGGAAAAAGTATTTACCAGCAAAATATCAGACAAGGGTCTAATATGCATTATATACAGGGAACTCAAGAAACTAACCCCTCACAAAACAATCATGAAATGGGCAAGGGAACTAAAGAGAAACTTCTCAGAAGAAGAGATAAAAATGGCAAAGAAACACATGAGGAAATGTTTATCATCCCTGGCTGTAAAGGAAATGGAAATCAAAACAACACTGAGATACCACCTTACCCCAGTAAGAATGGCCCACATCCTAAGTCAGCCAACAACAAATGCTGGAGGGGATGCAGAGAAAGAGGAACCCTACTGCATTGCTGATGGAAATGTATACTAATACAACCACTTAGGAAAACAGTCTGGAGATACCTCAGAAAGCTAAATATAGATCTCCCCTATGACCCAGCCATACACTCCTAGGCATCTACCCTGAGCAACAGGAATGAGTATGCAAAGACATATGCACCTCCATGTTTATTGCAGCACTGTTCACAATTGCCAAGATTTGGAAACAACCCAGATGCCCCACTACTGATGAGTGGATCCAAAAATTGTGGTACCTATCTACAATGGAGTATTATGCAGCATTAGAAAGGACAAAATAATGGCATTTGCAGGGAAATGGATGGAACTAGAGCAGATTATTTTGAGCAAAGTAAGCCAAGAACAAAGAGACAAATGGTACATGGTCTCCCTGATATGTGGATGCTAAAACCAAAATACAAGAAGATATGGCAAACAGGACTCAAGAAACAAAGGACAGCCACCCATTTTGTCATGTCATTGCTAGATGACTCCATGTTCTTGACCATATATATAGTAGATATATGCACGCAACAGGGAAGCTGGAGGAGGAACAGAATAAGTGGGAACAGCCTACACTAAGCAAAAGGGAAGAAATGTAAATATCACCTGATGTGGAAAAAATAACTTGTATTGTCAAAGCTCATAGAATTCACAAACTGTATAGACCATGATAAGGACAATTTGCCTTGTGAAAATTAAAATGTGGTTGTGACTCTAAGTATCACTATTCCACAATATTGGGAAATATGTGAAATATATGTAATCACCTGATCTCAAAGAAAAAAAGTGAGAGAAGGAATGGGTTAAAAGAAATGGGTGACAATGTTGTCACTTTGTACTCATATACTGTTTTATAGAATGGGAACTTCTTTGTATAACTAAAGATAAAAAAAATAAATATGCAAATTTCAAAAAAAAAAAAACTTCCAGCTTTTTCTGTTTATGTGGTACTAAGGAATCAAACCCAGGGCTTCATGCATGCTAGGCAAGCACTCTACCACTAAGCCACATTCCTAGCCCAACCACTCAAAAACTGGAAGTGGCCCTGTGGCTCAAAGTGGTAGACCACTAGCCTTGTAAAAAAGAGCTCAGGGACAGTGCCCAGGCCCTGAGTTCAAGTCCCATGACTGAAAACAAACAAAAAACATGACAGACTGGAGATCTACTAGGTGTTATTATATTCAGTCAGGAGAGCTGGAGTTCTTGTCGTGGTAGGAAAGAACCTACTTTCCCATATGCAAAATGGACAGATGATCATTGCACCACCTATCTCTGAATATACACATCTATAGAAAGTGGCATCACATCTAGTATACAGATACTCTGGATTATTCTTTCTCAGTGGAAAGCCTCAATTCTAAGGCTTCATGCATGCTAGGCAAGTGCTGGACCCATGAATTCTTACCCTAGCTCCTGTATTAAGCAAAGGCACCATCTTGCCTGTAGTTTTATGACCCCACATCTGGGGTCATCTGTAGTGAAATTCAACAGAGTTCTTCAGAGACCCAAGCTCAGATCTGGTCCTTCCAAAGTGACCTTTTGCCAGTCTCTTGTGGGTGAGGGATCATCCTTAGGAAAATGGGAGCCACTGGCAATTCTTGAGGAGTGGTGACCTCTTGCCATTTGGCACAGGATTTAAAAAGGATGAGATGAGTACTTGGGTAGCCAGGTAAGGGAAAAGGGGGCTGAAGATTCTCATGCAAGAGGTTTAAGACTTAAGCCAAAACTGGTGCTGTGGCTCAAGTGGTAGATCCCTAGCCTTGAGCCAAAGAAGCTGAGACAACGCCCAGACCCTGAGTTCAAGCCCCAGACCAGAAAAAAAAAAAAGACTTGAGAGCCCAGATTAGGTTCTCCTGAAGCCTTATAAAGGAGCCCACAGGGGGCTGGGAAGGTGGCTCAGTGGTAGAGTGCTTGCCTTGCATGAATGAAGCCCTGGATTCGATTCCTCAGTACCACATAAGCAGAAAAAGCCAGAAGTGGTGCTGTGGCTGAAGTGGTAGAGTGCTAGCCTTGAGCTGAAGAGCTGAGGGACAGCGCCCAGGCCCCACAACCGACAAAAATAAATAAAGGAGCCCATATGACACCAGACTGGTTATTAAGCTTGCTCAGTGCTTTATTGAACCAAGGTCCCAACAGATGGCTCATCAGGACCTTCCAGCACAGCCCTTCCTTCCCACGTTGACATTCAGAATCCAGAGGTTGCTTAGTTCTTGATTTAGCTGCTTCCATGACAATGACTCTTGAATACTTCCAAATTATAAATGTAAATACTTTTGTCCACACAGACATACATACACACATTCCCGGCACAGGCTGTCACACACACCAAAAACACTTCAACTCAGTGGGTGTTTGTGTGTGTACAAGGCACTGTGCATCCATGACCATCCATCCATCTAGCTGCCTGTGACAGAATAGCAGCAGGTTCTATCAGGTCAGAACAAGGTTCATAGCAGTGGGGACAGGGCTCCTAGACCCCCAAAGATAGGAACATTCTTGGGGGAACAAAAGCCGGGACTATGTGGGTAATTGATGTTTGACTCTCTAACCCCAGTTGTAGGGGGAGAGAGGGGATATACAGCCAGTAACTGTCCTGAGACATATAAAAGTCAGAGTATCAAAATCAAACCTGCAGGTAACACTAGAACAGGGAATAGTTAAGCGCTTATGTTGATGTTGTAGGTGCTTGTGCAGAAGGACAGGAGAGAGGAAAAGAGAACGAGGCAAAGCAAAGTGACATACATACCATAACTCTTGCAGAGACCAGGGGCAGCCTACTGCCTCCCAGGCCATGGGAGGGTTGTGATTCTCCCAGCCTCAGCTGACACACACAAAGGGCTTTTCTGGACACATAAAAGACAGTTAACCCAAAAAAGAAAGAAGAAAAGCAAAATAAAGGCTCCTGCTAGACACGAAATGCTTCCTTCTGAGCTGGTACTAGCTCACCAGGTTCAGCTCTTCAGGTGACAAAGTACACACAATACACTAAAATATGGAAAATGATTGGAGTGAGACAAGGAGAGTTGGGGACAAGGGCAGATGGCCATACCCAGCCATCTTTCCCTGGTTAGCACCTGAGGCCTCCTGCAGGCCCATGGGACCAGTGGTCCCAGGCCTCACAAGCAAGGAAGGGTAGCAGGACCAACATTGGCCCCTCATTGGTCCTGCAGCCTGCTACAGAGCTCGCGTCGGCTCCGTTCCCCAGCCCAGCTCCGGGTCTTGAGACGGAAGGTTCTCATCTCAGCTCTGAAGTTCTCATGGTTCATGGGCCGGTAGTCCTGGGGCTCACAGAATTCCTAATGAGAGAAGTCCATTAAAAGGAGGAAACAGGTAACGTGTGTGTGTGTGTGTGTGTGTGTGTGTGTGTGTGTGTGTGTGTGTGTGTGTGTGTGTGTGTGTGTGTGTGTGTGTGTGTGTGTGTGTGTGTGTGTGTGTGTGTGTGTGTGTGTGTGTGTGTGTGTGTGTGTGTGTGTGTGTGTGTGTGTGTGCCGGTAGTCCTGGGGCTCACAGAAGTGTGTGTGTGTGTGTGTGTGCCGGTAGTCCTGGGGCTCACAGAATTCCTAATGAGAGAAGTCCATTAAAAGGAGGAAACAGGTAACGTGTGTGTGTGTGTGTGTGTGTGTGTGTGTGTGTGTGTGTGTGTGTGTGTCCCAGCCTTTCCTCAGCAAACCAAGGGTCACACATGGCAAATATGGCTACTCCACCCCATTACCGGGTACTGTGGGAAGAACTCTCTGTAGCCGCCTTTGAGGATATACATCTCAGGGTAGTACAGGCTGGGGTAGTCATTGGCAGCACGGTCCCGTTCCCTGACGAATCGGCACCTGGAAGGTAAGGAAGGAGTAGGGTGAGAACTGGGAATGTGACAGGGTACACACTAAAGTACTGATTCCCTCAATCCTCCTTTGAAGGTGCAGGAATGTCAGCAACAGGATCAGTCTGGCTACTGAATAAAAGGCTGGGGTGACAGCAGAAAGGAGGAAAATTAAAGGGCTGATCTTTGTTTCTGGAAAGCAGTTACAAAACTTTTATTAGGGGCTGGGAAAGTGGCTCAGTGGTAGAGCACTTGCCTTGCATGCTCGAGGCCCTGGGTTCGATTCCTCAGCACCACATAAGAAAAAAGCCGGAAGTGGCGCTGTGGCTCAAGTGGTAGAGCGCTAGCCTTGAGCTGAAGAGCTGAGGGACAGCGCCCAGGCCCAGAGTTCAGGTCCCACAACCGGACCCAAAAAAAAAAAACAAAAAACAAAAACAAAAAACCCCAAAACTTTTTTAGGGCAATCTGTGAGCTCCACCAGGAGAGAGGATGTAACAAGCGTACGTTATAAGAGACATAGCCAAAGACTCTCGATGAGACTCAGTGAGGACCAAAGTTGGGAGCCGTGGGCCAGAATCTCAAGAGAGAGAAGGGCTACAGAGGAGAGGGCTGTATGAAGGGCATCTGGGGGCAGATTAGCCATGGAGCCACTGGCAGTCAGATGGAGCAGGTAACAAGCCTGGAACAGGAAGCAGAGAGACAACAGAAATGGCTAAGACAGAACATGATCATAGGTGGGCCCTGGTAGCTCATGTCACTAATTCTAGGTACTCAGGAGGCTGAGATCTGAGGATTGTGGATCGAAGCCAGATCAGGCAGAAAACTCTGTGAGACTTTTGTTTGTTTGTTTTGTTTTGTTTTTGGGTCTGGTCGTGGGGCCTGAACTCTGGGCCTGGGCACTGTCCCTCAGCTCTTCAGCTCAAGGCTAACGCTCTACCACTTGAGCCACAGCGCCACTGCCGGCTTTTTTCTTTTTGCTTATGTGGTGCTGAGGAATCGAATCCAGGGCCTCAGGCATGCAAGGCAAGGGCTCTATCACTGAGCCACCTTCCCATTCCCAGCCCTCTGTGAGACTTTTATCTCCAATTAAATACCAGAAAACTAGACAAGTGCTGTGGCTCATGTGACAGAGCACTAGCCTTGAGCAAAAGAGCTCAGGGACAATGCCCAGGCCCTGAGTTCAAGCCCCACAGTGAACAACAAAAAAAGAACATGAACATAGAAAGACAGGTAAAGGAGGCAGATGGCCCAGGTTGGGACACCAAGGCCATGATTCCAGGGGGACCAAATAACACATAACACCGGAAATGTAAGCATCATGGAAGATGGGGATAGGGTTGACATCAGGACCCTTGTACTTTTTTCTGGTCTTGGGGCCTGAACTCTGGGCCTGGGCCCTGTCCCTCAGCTCTTCAGCTCAAGTCTAGAGCTCTATTACTTGAGCCACAGCACCACTTCTGGCTTTTTCTGCTTATGTGGTGCTGAGGAATTGAACCCAGGGCCTCATGCATGTGAGGCAAGCGCTCTACCACTGAGCCACCTTCACAGCCTGACTCTTGCACTTTTAAAGAATAACATTGCTGGGGACTTGGCACCATATCTGGAAGGGGGGGGGCACAGCAGGTGAACATGAGGCCTGATGGGGTGGGCAATGGGGGAAGAGCAGGTCTCCTATAAGATCAACACCAGACACAGACGAAGCCTGGGCAGGGAAGGCTAAGGGCACTAGCTGGTTAGCTGGTTAGACTCACATACGAGGCCCACGCTCAGATGAAAATTCACAGTGGAAAATGAGGATGATTCTCTTGTCCAGGTTACAGAGGGCCATAGGACTCTGTAGCAGGTAGGTCTCAATGTCTCGTTCCAGAGGCAAGTTCACAGCTGACTGTTAAGAGGAATTAGGGGGAAGGGGATCAAGCCACAGCCTTTCTCCCCACTGGAAGACTCTTCCCCTTGCAGTTCCCAGACAAGTGGGGCCCTCACCACCTTTCTCTGAGCAGGCCCATGAGAGAAGGTCCAACCTCCTCTGTCATTCAGACTCTGGGCAGGGGGACCTGAACCTAGTTGGTGTGCCTCTTCCCAACATCCTGCCTCACCTTGATGTGTCCGCCTTCATACTCATAGGGGTATCTACAGTCTACAACCACAAACTTCTCCACAATGTTGCTGAACTTGCCCATCAACAGCGCCACCATCTGCAGGAGGAAATGGGGAATGAGGCCAGTAGGTGAGGCTGGCAGCCAGGGACTGACCTCTCAACCTTCTGCTAGTCTGAACATGCAACCTGTCCCCAGGGGAGGTCAACAGCCAATCAGGGATATCACATGTACCTGAAGAGTAGTTCAACCATGCTTACTGTTTCTGGTGAGATGTACTTGAGGTCTTGGTGTTTTCCATCCACAGTCTGCAGTAGGAAGGCCTGAGGGGAGGATGACAGACAGAGATGGAGTCAGAGGAGAAAGTGAAGGTGGTGAGATACAGGGAAAAGATAAAAGCTTTGATCCCATGCCCAGAGGCCACATCTGGGTTTTCGAATTCTACTATGGTTCTTGTAGCAGCTAAAAGGCGCCTCCTGGGGCTAGTACCTAAGGCACAAGCTTCCAAGAGGAATAAAGAAGAAATAGAAGAAATGAATTTTGTTTCCTGTTCCCAGGCTCTGTGAGACCAGGGCTAAGGTGGAAGAAGGTTCCCAGCTGTAGACATTAGTTTTTCACAACTGAGGCACACCAGGTACCTAGCCATCAAGAGACTAAGGAGACCCAGAGGGAGGCCCCTTCCAGAGATCAAAGGATAAGAAGATTCAAAGGGAAAGAGTAAAAGCAGCTTCTGGGGATAGGGCCAAAGTAGCACCAGGGGTAGGGTCCGAAGTAGGTAATAGGCCAAGCTTCCTGAGGGCTTCATGTTAATACCTTGGAGTAATCTCCAATCAGTCCACGGTGGTCACTGTCTAGGATGCTCTCAATCTCATCATGACACAGGGACTTCGAGCGGAGGACACGGGCTTTCTGGGAGACAAGGCAGATGGGAAACCAATCAGGAAGTGAGTCTGTCTCTCAGAGCTCTGTCTGCCTGTGATACCATTTTCCTATAATACCCAGACAATATCCACTGCCATTGCCACATATCTGGCCAAGAGGACAGCAGACACATTGCCAGGTGGGCAGCAACTGCACAATCCCAGGAGAGCACTCACAGGTTCTTCTGGCTGCTGCTGCAGCTCCTCCAGGGGGGTCAAACTCCTCCTCCGCTTGTTCTGGACAGGTGTGTCCTTGTCCTGGGGCCGATCCAGTCTCTTGAGGATGGGCCGGATTACACTACAGGGCATGGATGGAGAGCGGAAGAGCCGCTGGCACTTGTTGAACACCATGAGGTCCTGAAGGTAGATCAGGGGTCAGAATGCTCAGTCTTTCAACGCCAAATCCCACCTAGAGGGAAGGCCTCATCCCTCAAGTCTTCTAGGGAGAGCCACCCCAGATACCCACTTGCTCTTCTTCCTTATCCAATGTTTTGACCAGTGGAGCACTAATGAGGCTCTCCATGCCTGGGGGAACAGCGGCGTCATCCTGAGGTCAAACCAGCAAGGACATGGTCACAACCACAGGCCACAGGACCAATCAATCCCTCAGGCTTCAAATCCAGCACAGCTTTTCCTGCCTCCTAGCAACTCTAGGTCCACTGCACTCCTGACTCAGCTAGCTCCTTTACCCAGAACAGCACCTGTGAAGCCTAAAGCTGCAGGTACTCACTTTGCTGCCGAGGCCTGCACTAGCAGTGAGAAGCCCCCCTCCCTGCTCAGCCATCTGCTCTTCTCTGATTGGCCAGAGATCAAGCTGTGACTTCAGTTACCTCAAATTCTTCTTCTGACATTGGGATGAGGTCATAGTCTTGCTGCAGAGGCCCAGAGCTCTCTTCTTTGGGGTAGTTCCAGAGAAAGGGGGTAAGGGCCTGGTAATGAGCCATGGCTCTTTGTTTACCTTTAAGTCGGTTTCCAGGATGTCCACGAACCCATCATCATCCTCAGTAGACCCTTCAGCAGAGACTAGTTCCTCTACCATCTTCTGCTCTGGAGTGAGACACTGTCCAAATGACACAGACCAGGTATTTAGTGGTGGGGACTGATATCCTTCCTAAGGACAGGTCCCCAATCTCTGGGGGAACCTCAGGACCACACTTTCCTTGCCCCAGGTTTCCTTGTCAAAGGCCCTGCAGGGGTTAAGCTCTCTTTATATACCATCAGATCAGGGGCCGAGTTTGGTCTCTGGGTAAAGGCCTCTCTGCGGCTGGCCCAGTCCACTAAAGTTTGGGCAGGACTGGCCTGTGTGGGCTTCCATGGCATCTTGAAGACAAATCCATCCTGTAGGCAAGATGGCAGAGGTAGTGACTGGATGCTATGAGACTACCCTGTGCGTGCCCCACTCCCTGCTTTCCCCAGAGCCCCCTAGCCCAGCCTCTGGAAGCACACATTTTCTTTGTCGTTCCCTGGGTTGTTGTTGGCAGCTGCACCACCTGCCTCACTCTTCTTCCAGCTGTCCCGAGCTTGGGAGTTGGTGATGTTCCGTAGCACAGGGCTGTGGCTCAGCAGCCTCACCTAGGGAGCCAGGAAGAGCAGCAGGTACTGAAGACTGCATTCCTCTGCCACTACTCAGGCCCTGACTGCTCCCACCTGGTCTCACACCTCTGACCCGCCCAGCCAGTCCTCTGGGAGATGACCTGGGGCAGTCTCCCGCCCCTGCCTGGCCTGCATGTCTTAGCTCCTTGCTAGGCCCTTAGGATACTCACAGGCAAGGACTGAAAGCGTCTTATGGCAAACTGCTCACTGCAGAAAGAACATGGATAGGTCAGGGCTGGGAGAGTTGAGGGCAGGAAGGAGGTCTGTGAACCAGATTCCTCTATATCCCAGGGGAGACCGAGCCAGACAGAGCAGGCAAGAACACTTACTTTCGAATGACCCTGCTAGCTGCCTGGATGGCCTGTTCAAATCTAGGAGAGAGAAGAGTGGACCCATGTGCCCTGCAGCCTGTGGCCCAATCCACAAGGGCCAGGTGAAGGGAAGGGTCAGGAAGAAGTCCATTACTTGTAGGGCCCAGGTATTGGGGAGGGAGAGGGGGTGGGGAGAGAGGAGAGACAGCTTGAGATTTTAAATGCTGCCTTGAATAGAAAAGGGCCCAGAGATAGACAGCTGGGGCAGGTCGAAGGGTCACTGAGGCGTCACCAAGGCAACAGTCTTGCCCGGCCTACACCAGCAAGCCTGCAGGCCTTCCACCTGTATGCAAATCACCTTGGTAGGCCATATGGCCACCAGAAAAGGCATCCATCCATCCCATGGTAACAGGCTATGGGTGTCCAGTAATGTGGGCTTCCCTCCCCTTGTGAGGAGCTGGCCTAGCTCCCTTCAGGGCAGGGGGTCTGCCTTTAGTGGTCCCCTGGATCAGCTCCAGTCAGCCACAACAGACCCCCTGGTGACAAATGTGCAGGGTCACATCCTTTCCTTCCTCCCATGGAATTTTCCAGGCCTCAACCGCTGTCCCACCCCCCTCCTTCTGTCTCAAAGAAGCCAGCAGGCAAGAAATTCCAACAGATGTTCCTTTTGAGGTTGGGGCAGAAGCTTCTGTATATCTGCCCCACCCCCTAGCTAGGTTACTGGAGACCACCTGTCACGCAGAGCTTTTGTCTTTCTAGACACACACACACACACACACACACACACACACACACACACACACACACACACACACACACACACACACACACACACACACACACACACACACACACACACACACACGCTTCTTGAAAAACTAATAGGCAAAGCAGGTGGAAAGGTGGGGTGGTATTCACTACCAAGGGTCAGGATGCCCCTCCCCCCAGAAGGTGCTGTACTCATGGCATCAGGCATGACCAATTTAATTGGTTTAGTTTCCAATCTGCAGCTGGGCCTTGGGGGTAAGGCCAAGGACAATGTTGCACTGCCACTAAAAATCAACCCCACAGTTGACCCACCCCCACCCTATTCTGTTTCCTGTTTGTGAACAAACCCTGAGCACAGCCCAGTCTGATCAAAACAGGAGGAAACAGTCATTGCTCTAAATCCAAAGCCACAGTCCCTTAGCCCAGGCTGGGGATGCCCAGCTGTCCCTACTAATGGCTGGCAGCTGCTCTGTCTAATGGGTCTGTAACAGCCGGATGGGAACAGGTGTGTTCGGGAAGGTACTAGCTATGCGGGGTGGGGGTGGAGAGTGTCCTCTCTCTATTCCCATTGACAGATGGGACCAAGTATCATCAAAGCTATAGGCTGTAGATAGGCTAAGGGCCATTTTCTGTAAGCATAGAGTGAGTTAAGAGTTTTGAATCAGCTGGGCCATATTTTCATGTGATTTTTGTTTTGTTTTGGTATTTTTGGTTTTCCTTCATTCCCTTCCTTCCTTCCTTTGGGCAGTTTTGGGGTTTGAACTCAGGGCTTTATACTTGCTTGGCTGGTGTTCTACCACTTGAGCCACTCCACCAACCATGTCTTTCATTTTCTTGAAACTGCATCTCACTATGTAGCCCAGGCTAGCCTTGAGCTCACTATCCTTCAGCTACCTGGTAATATGTATGTACCACCATGCCTGACAGGGCCATATTTTTTAAACTGAAATATTTCATACAGAAAAAAATGTATATAAGAAAAAGAAAAAGGACATATTAGCTGGTATTCCTGAAAGGCAAGGGCTCATTGGAGTCAATTATTCTTTACTCCCAGGGACTACTGTCCTTAACATGCTTGGTCCTCATCCCACTCTCATGAAACAGGGAATAGATTCCCAAGGACTGGGAAAGGCTAGATGACCCCAGGCTCCTGTGAGTCTATACAACTATGATTCCCAAAGACAGAGTCCAACTCCTTGGTGGTAGGGATTCCTCCTTCTCTACTCACGTTTGCTCTGCCATCTTGGGGTCCATAGGGCTGGGAGAATCCATGCCAAGACCTGAGGTAACAGAGCACCTTGGTTTGAAGGTAGTAGTATTGTCTGTTTACTTTCTCCCCTCTGTATCCCAAGAAGAGAAAACAAAACCTGTTTCCAGATCTTGACACACTGAAAAAAGTGAGACAAAACCTACCAGGAACTCTGAGCATGGCACATTGTCCCCCAAAGAGGAACAGGGCTCCACTTTACTATAGAATTTGTGATGCTTTTTTTTCTTTTCTGTCAGTCATGGGGCTTGAACTCTGGGCCTGGATGCTGTCCCTCAGCTCAAGGCTAGCGCTCTACCACTTGAGCCACAGGACCACTTCCAGTTTTCTGGTGGTTAATTGGAGATAAAAGTCTCACAGACTTGGGGCTGGGAAGGTGGCTCAGTGGTAGAGCGCTTGCCTTGCATGCATGAAGCCCTGGGTTCAATTCCTCAGCACCACATAAGCAAAAAGAAAAAAGCCGGCAGTGGCGCTGTGGCTCAAGTGGTAGAGCGCTAGCCCTGAGCTGAAGAGCTGAGGGACAGCGCCCAGGCCCAGAGTTCAGGCCCCACGACTGGACCCCCCCCCCCAAAAAAAAAAAGTCTCACAGACTTTCCTGCCTGGGCTGGCTTTGAACCACGATCCTCAGATCTCAGCCACCAGAGTAGCTTGGATTACAGGCGTGAGCCACCAGCACCTGGCAAATTTCTTGTTTTTTTTTTTTAAATTACAATGTTTAAATAAATAAATAATAAATAAATAAATAAAATTATAATGCTTAGGCCAGAGGCTGGTGGCTTCTTCCTGTAATCCTAGCTACTCAAGAGGCTGAGATATGAGGGTCAAGGTTTGAAGCCAGCCGGGTTAGGAAAGTTCATGAGACTCATCTCCAAGTAACCACCAAAAAGTCAGAACTGGAGCTGTGGCTCAAGTAGTAGAGCACTAACTTTGAGCAAAAAAACTCAATGAACAGGTGCTGAGTTCAAGCTCCAGGAGAGGCACCAAAAATTTAAAAATCAGAATATTTCTAAGTATTTTTCTTAACCTGGGTTAAAAATGAATTCGCTTTCTAAGGCAAACAGTTATAGAATTCAAAAATGTTCTAAAAAGTCTAGGTGTTTTCTGGGTGGAGTTGTGGTTTAGCTGTCATGACTTTGGCGCCAGGTTTTGAATAGGTAAGATCTCACCTCCTACTGCAGGGCCCCACCCTCTGCATCCTCCCCAATCTAGATTGGGTGTGTCTTCCTCCTGGTTTTGTGGGCAGGGTGGGGGAGGCTCCAGGGCTCACTAGGTTGTGGGAAAGATATTAAACTAATGTCTACCGACAAGTCAGGAGACCCACTGCAAGTCCACAAACTTCTGGCACTGGAGGACCCTGCGCCCCCTCCCCCCCTTAGCGCCCCCAGAGCTACCTGCATCTGAAGATTCTGAGGACTCGGATGACAGGGAAGATTCAGATGCTCTCCTAGACAGGACCAGCTGGTTTCGGAAGGCCAGACTCTTTGGGGTCTCACTGGGAAGGGAGAAGGAACCAAGGAAAGGACAAAAATAAATAGATGTGGAGTTCAAGGCTTGGCTGGCCCATCTTCCCTCATTTCGCCCACCTATGAGGGGGCCCATCCAGTATCTGCACTGCCCAGAGAAGTAGCCCCCTCACCGAGGGCAAACCACTCCACAGGGTGATCACATCACTTGTCAGGTCATAGTGGCTTATTCCACTGAGGCCCTAAAGTGTCTTCTCCGGATTGATTCGTTTAGGAAAAAAATCCTCTCAGGTGCAAGGAGAGATGAGCCCCACTAGGATGGAGGAGGCTGCGGGTAGAAAAGCAACTCAGAAGAGCCCTCGAGCTTCAGACTCAGTCTACCCACGTGCCTTCCAAGGTCGAAGGCCCAGTCCTGGGTTTCGACTGCAGCTCGGACACCGCGTTGGACCCCTAGAGGCCTGCTTAGAGATCAGGATCAGCCCGAGAGAGAATTGGGGGGGGGAGGGGGCACGGGCTTGTGGGAAGCGCTGCTAGGCCATCCTCAAGTTCCCCTTGAGGATATACCCTTGCCTGGGGCAAAATGGTGGCGTTTGGGCACAGTTGAGGGAGGCAGAGGGGTGGAAGATGGGGGGAGAGAAGGTCCCAAGCAGGTCACCGGTAAGGGCGAGTCGGGCAGCAATCTCCGTTTCTGTACCCTTGCTATTTGAGGCTCTTGAGGGGCGTCTGATGGTCCCATGACCAGATCCCCGGGACCGGGCCTCCCATTCCACCCCCCGCGTCTACGGGGCGTCCTACCTGCCCAGGCCGGTGAGGTTGTGCATGGTCTTGGTGAGGGTGGTGACAGGAGAGGACGCCGCCGCTCGCTCCGGAGATCGCAGCCAGGGGCCCGGGAGATGACCGGGTCGCTGGGCGCTCCCGCGCGCACCGACCGGACTGAGGAGAGCCGAGTCCGGCGCCGGCTCCGGCTCCGGCTGGGGCACCTCCATAGCGGTGGGGTCGACAGACGCCGGGCACAGCTGGCTGGGACCCGAGAGGGAGCGGACAGGGGTCGGGAGGAGGGGGGAGGGTGGAAAGGGGGGAGGGGGAGGCAAGCCACGGGACGAGGGACAAGAGGGTGGAGAGGGATGCGGGGAGGGCGGGCGGGAGGGGGACGCGGGGCCGGCCGCTGCAGCTCGAGAAGCCTCTGGTTGCAGCTGCCACCGCCACCTCCTTATATATTCGAAAAATAACAGCGGCCGCGCCGCCGGACGCCACCAATGGGGGCGCGGGTTAGCGGAGGGGCGGGGCCGAGGGGGCGGGCCCCGCGGGGCGTGCTGGGGCGAGGGCTGGACAGGCCCGGCCCGCCCAGTTTGTGGGCTTTGGGTGGAGCCGAGGAATTGGGGTTTATCTCGCACAGCCCACCCCACCCCGCATATCCCTGCCTCGTCTTCCCCCACCCCCCGCCCCCCAGTTCTCCGACGCGTGGATCTTGGTTTCCACCATTCTCCTCTCGGGGTGCACATCCCTACCTGCAGAAAGCTGCACCCCATAGGGTGGCGTCGGGGGCCCCTCGGGGTGTGACCTCGCGTACCCGTCACCCCCCTAGGGAGCGCGAGATGCCCCACCTGGCTGCAGAAGTTTGCCAAACACAGCTGTGCGTTTCCGGTCCCATTTTACAGACACGGGTTGTTGAGGCGTGGAGGAGGTTATTAACTCGTTGAAGGTCACGCCTTTTGAGCCACGGGCTGCATCCCCCCCCCCTCCCCTCCTCCCTTGGAGTCTCCGGGCCGCGCAGCCTCCGTGGCAGCACAGAGCAGGGGCGAAGAGCAATTCGCAAGCCGAGGTGCCAGGGTAGGAGGTGGGCAGGAGGTGGGCGGGGGGCGGGGGTGGGTGGAGGGAGGGTCGGAGCGGAACTGACGGAAGCTTCCGGGTCCTGAAGGTTAGACGTGACTCCACGGGCCGGCGGGAATTTAGCCCATAGCCTCAGAAAAGACTCTGAAGGGGGTGGATTTAGGCCAGGGATTTCTGCTATGGCCAAGATGGGGCTAGCAGCTACCAGAGAACTCGGTTATGGAAGTGACTCACACTTATTGATGGCTTGGCTATCTTGGTGTGCCAATGACACCATATTAATTGGTATTTGATGACCAGGGAGGCTGAATTTGTCATTTCTAATTACCTAATCACTTTCCAGCCAAGCCTAGTTTAATGGAAGGAGCTAGTGGGTGGTTAGAATTTTTCATCCCCCTTCGCAAGGAAGAGACCCCTGGCTGGGTGGGGAGTTACAGTTCAGGAAGGCAAGAACCTTGCTTTGCAGAAGGGAGCATCCTCCCTCCCGCATTCGGGGGTGGGGCAAAGGACCTGGGAGGGGGCACTGAATGGGCAGGTGTGGGAAGGTAGGCAGAAAGGAAGGCCCTAGACCCATCAGAGAAGAATGAACTAGGTGAGAACCAAGACCTATCCTCAGCATTTTGCCTAGCTCTTGTGCCAGGTATTATATTGCCAGGTGGACACATTTCCTGTTCAGGTCAAGGGTCAAGCTTCATACCTCTCACCCAAAGAGGGGAGATAAAACTGTCCTGAGGGCTACATTTTCAAAGCCAACACAAGTTCTTCAGGGAACCCATACTCAACACAGACACATCTCCACTGGGTCTGTGATTGACAGACTTGTTGTGTTGAATCCTTTGGATCCCATGGAACCCACAGCCAGAAGGGGGTCTGTGGGCCAGTGGGAAAGCAGGACCACAAACATCGCTCCAAAGCATCCATGTATGAACTCTGGACCTTCCTGAATCTTCTGCCAATTAGAAGTGTGTCATAAGCTGAGGCCAGTGGCTCACGCCTGTAATCCTAGCTTGAGTAGCCTCCTGAGTGGAGGCTGAGATCTGAGGATCACAGTTCAAAGCCAGCTGGAGCAGGAAAGTCCAGGAGATTCTTATCTCCAATTAACAACCAGAAAACCAGAAGTGGTGTTGTGGCTCAAATAATTGAGCGCTCATCTTGAGCTGAAGAGTTCAGGGATAGCACCCAGGCCAAGTTCAAGACCCACGACTGACAATAAATAAATAGTTAAGTTGTGAGCTGGTGGCTCATGCTTGTGATCTTTGCTATGCTGAGATATGGAGGATTGTAGTTTGAACTAGCCAGGTAGAAAAGTCCATGAGACTCCTTTGAAATAACCAGAAAAAGGCAGGACTGAGGCACCAGAGGCTCACACCTGTAATCCTAGATACTCAGGAGATTGTGATCTGAAGATTGCAGTTTGAAGCCAGTTCAGGCAAGGAAATCCTTGAGATTCTTATCTCCAATTAACCACCAGAAAGCCAGAAGTGGAGGGGTGGCTCCAATGGCTCATCACTAGCCTTGAGCAAAAAAGCTCAGAGACAGTGCCCAGGGCCTAAGTTAAAGCCCCAGGACTTGCACACACACACACACACAAAAGAGACAGTGCTCAGAGCCTAAGTTAAGCTCCAGGATCAGCACACACACACACACACACACACACACACACACACACACACACACACACACACACAAAATCATCAGGGTGGGGCTGGGAAGGTGGCTCAGTGGTAGAGCACCTGCCTTGCATGCATGAGGCCCTGGGTTCAATTCCTCAGCACCACATAAGCAAAAAGAAAAAAGCCAGAAGTGGCCCTGTGGCTCAAGTGGTTGAGCGCTAGCCTTGAGCTGAAGAGCCGAGGGACAGCGCCCAGGCCCAGAGTTTAGGTCCCACGACCGGACCCAAAAAAAAAACATCATCAGGGCTGGGGGCATAGCTCAAGTGGTAGAGTGATAGTTGAGCAAGTATGTCAAGTGAGCTTGAGGCTCTAAGTTCAAATCCTGGCACCATCAAATAAATAATGAATTAAAATAAGTACTTGCAGCCGGGTGTGGTGGTACACACCTGCAATCCAAGCACTCAAGAGGCAGAGGCAGGAGGACTGAGTTCCAGACCAGCCTGCAGTATATGCATAATGAGAAAAAGAAAAATTGCAAGCAACAAAAGGACCATTTTCTCTCACCCTGCCAAGCCCTGGTTACACCACTTGTGGCTGTAGAAGAACTTATCTTCCCATGGAAGCAAATATTAGGACTCAGTATGTCAAGTCCTAAGCTCCTTCAAGGGTATCTGACGTGATCCTGAGGCTTAGGCAGAAAAGCAGGAAGTATTACCACTTGTTTCAAAATTCCCCTTTTTTTTTCTCCAAGCTTCCTTCCACACAGTTGGTTCCACACACTTTTTGGTGCCTTTTCTATCATGACTTGTAGCATATTAAATAGTTGCTGTTTTGTGTCTGTGTGTGCTTTTTTCAGACAGAGTCTAAATGTATAGTCTAGGCTGGTCTTGAACTCATAATCCTCCATGCCCAGTTATACTGTTTGAAAATGGTTTCATAGGTCAGGTGCTGGTGGTGTATGCCTATAATAATCATAGCTACTCAGGAAGCTGAGCTCTGAGGATACCGGTTTGAAGCCAGCTTGGGCAGGAAAGTCTGTGAGATTTTCTCCAAATTAACCGGTAAAAAGCCAAAAGTAGAGCTGTGGCTCAAGTGGTAGAGTACCATCCCGAGGTGAAAAAGCTAAGGGACAATGCATAGGCCCTGAGTTCAAGCCCCAGGATGGACACAAAAATTTTGAAAAAGTTACATTACACAGACCAGGTGCCAGTGGCTCACATATATAGTACTAACTACTCAGGAGGCTGAGATCTGATCAGAAAAGTCCTCAAGACCATATCTCCAATTAATTAGCAAAAATGTTGGACTGGAGGCATGAATTCATCATGAATTATGGCTTTATCAGCCATGAATGACCAGGCTGAGTGAAAGCATGAGGCCCTGAGTTCAAGCCACAGAATGAAAAAAAAATTACAGGAGGCTAGGTATTGTAACTCATGCCTGTAATCTCAGCACTTGGGAGGATGAAGCTGGAGGAACATAAGCTCAAGTTTGTTCCAAACTACATATGGATTTCCAGGCCAGCCTGGGTTACACTGTCTAAAAAAACAAAACAAAACAAAGTCACCTGACACCAAATATTCAGACAAAGAACATTTAATTGGCAATGAAGTGAGTATCCCTCTCCCAAATCTCCAGGACCACTATTATAGAATCAATCAATATTATAAATGTGTTATGTATTTCCTAGGTAGTCCATAACTAGCTAATGGCAATATAATGGCAGGACAGTTGTAAGCTATAACAGATTTTAAGATTTCCTAGTACCCACGTTCATGAAAGGAAAGAGTGGTTGGAGCTGAAGTTCAATGGCAAAGTGATGGCCTAGCATGTACCGGGCCCTGGGTTCAATCCCTAGCACTGCAAAATATAAGTAAAATAAAAGGGATCAGATGGGGTTACTTTCAATATTTTATTTAACATCTAATATTTTATTTCACATATTATCTGCATAAAATTATTAGTGGGAAATTTTAAATACTTTAGATAGCCAGTCTTCAAAATCCAGCATAGGTTTTTATACTGACTATCTCAATTTGCACTTGCTACCTTTCAAAAACTCAATGGCCATATGGGGCCACTGGCCACTGTACAAAGCTGGTCTTAACATTTCCAATGCAGAGATAATTTAAAAATACAGGCTGGGCACCAATGGTTCATGCCTGTAATTCTAGCTACTTAAAAGGCTGATATTTGAGGACTGAAGCTCAAAACCAGCTCAAGCAGGAAAGTCCTAATTACATCTCACCAAAAAAATAATATGTATATATGTATATCTCAAACAGTTTTTTGTTCTGGACAAAAAGCTTGGGACTGTATTTGAAGAATAAGAAAAAAAAAAAGTAGCCGGGGCGCTGGTGGCTCACGCCTGTAATCCTAGCTACTCAGGAGGCTGAGATCTGAGGATCGCAGTTCAAAACCAGCCAGGGCAGGAGAGACTGTGAGACTCCTATCTCCAATAAACCACCTAAACCACCAGAAAACCGGAAGTGGCGCTGTAGCTCAAGTGGTAGCAAGCTCGCCTTGAGCTGAAGAGCTGAGGGACAGCACCCAGGCCCAGAGTTCAAGCCCCACGGACGACCAAAAAAAAAAAAAAAAAAAAAGTAGCTTGAAGAGTGGCTGGAGTGCCTACCTGGCAAACATAAGGGCCTAAATTCAAACCCCAGTACCATAAAATAGATGAGGATGGGGGGAGGGGGGGGCTGGGAAGTTGGCTCAGTGGTAGAGCGCTTGCCTTACATGCCTGAGGCCTGGGTTCTATTCCTCAGCACCACATAAGCAAAAAGAAAAAAGCCTGAAAGTGGCGCTGTGGCTCAAGTGGTAGAGCGCTAGCCTTGAGTTGAAGAGCTGAGGGACAGTGCCCAGGCCCAGAGTTCAGGCCCCACAACCGGACCCCAAAAAAAATAAATAAATAAAATAAAATAAAATAAAATAGATGAGGATGGGCAGTTTGTATAGGGATGCCCAACAGCTAGCAGGGGCTTAATAAGTAGTTGTTGATTATTGAATGATTACACATTGAACTATCAGGGGTCTTTTGACTAAAAGTATGAAACTCACTTAACATTGGTATTTGTTGTCATGAAAAAAGTGTCGGCAATATGGGCTACAAAGTATTCTAAATGTAGTCCAATTAAAAACAATATGCATGGGGCTGGGAAGGTGGCTCAGTGGTAAAGCGCTTGCCTTGCATGCATGAGGCCCTGGGTTCGATTCCCCAGCACTACATAAGCAAAAAGAAAAAAGCCGGCAGTGGCGCTGTGGCTCAAGTGGTAGAGCTGAGGGACAGTGCCCAGGCCCAGAGTTCAGGCCCCACGACTGGATCCCCCCCCCCAAAACAAAACAAAACAATATGCATGCCAGATGCCTGAGGCTCAAGTCTATAAACCTAGCTACTCAGGAGGCTGAGATCTGAAGATTAAGGTTGGAGGCTAGTCTAGGTAAACAAATTTTTTTTTTCAGTTGTGGGGCTAAGGACCTGGGTACTGTCCCTATTTGTTTTCTTTTCCTCAGTTACCACTTTGAGCCACAGCTCCACTTCCAGTTTCCTGGTGGTTAATTGGAGATAAGTCTAGTGGACTTTGCTGCCAGGATTAGTTTGAACTGTGATGCTCAGATCTCACCCTCCTGAGGAGTAGCTAGGATTACAGGTGTACGTGCGCACGTGCGATGGCATTAAAAATGGTTACCTGTGGCAGGCACCTGTGGCTCAAGCCTATAATTCTAGCTACTCAGGAGGCTGAGATATGAGGATCATGGTTCAAAACCAGCATAGACAGTAAAGTCTGTGAGACTCTTATCTCCAAAATAACCACCAGAAAACCGCAAATGGTGCTGTGGCTCAAGTGATAGAGTGCTAGCCCTGAGCTGAAGACCTCAGGGACAGCCCCCAGGCCCAGAGTTCAAATCTTACAACTGCAGGAACAAAAATATCATATTTATTAGATTGGAAATTATTGCTTTTTTTATTATTAGCTTATAGTAGTTAATTTTTTTTTTTTGTCGGTCATGGGCTTGAACTCTGGGCCTGGGCGCTGTCCCTGCGCTCTTGAGCTCAAGGCGAGCACTCTATTGCTTGAGTCATAGCACCATTTGCCGTTTTCGAGAGGCTTATTGGAGATAAGAGTCTCATGGACTTTCCTGCCCGGGCTGGCTTTGAACTGTGATCCTCAGATCTCAGCCTCTTGAGTAGCTAGGATTACAGGCGTGAGCCACCGGTGCCCAACTAAATGGCAACTCCTTTTTACAGCTACTTGAAGATAATAAAATAATAAGCCATTCTCCACAAACTGACAATGTTTAAATTAATTAAAAGTATATATTCTCAAGCCAGGTGCTGTTGGGTCAGACCTGTAATCCTAGCTATTCAGTAGGTTGAGCTTTAAAGCCAGCCTGGCAGAAAAGTCTGCAACTCTTAACTCCAGTTAACTAACAAAAAGCAAGTGAAGCTATGGCTCAAGTGGTAGAGTTCCAGCCTTGTGTAAAAAAGCCAAGTGAGAGTATAAGGCCTGTGTTCAAGCCTCAGTATCTGTATACACACACACACAAACACAAATTCCTTGGACTTGGTGGGCTGGCACTGTACCACTTGAATCATACCTCCATCCCCTACAAGCTGGTTTCTGTTTGTTTTGCCAGTTCTGGAGCTTGACCTCAGGGCCTGGGCACTACCACTTGAGCCACAGCATACTTCTGGCCTCTTCTGTGTATGTGGTATTGAGGACTTGAACCCAGGATTTCATGCATGCTAAGCAAGCATTCTACCACTAAGCCACATTCCTAGCCCTCCAAGAGCTTTTATTTTTTTTAAATTGGTCATGGGACTTGAACTCTGGGCCTGGGCACTGCCCCTCAGCTCTTTAGCTCAGGGCTAGTGCTTACCATTTGAGCTACAGCGCCACTTCCAGTTTTCTGGTGGTTTGTTGGAGATAAGAATCTCACAGATGGGCTGGGAAGGTGGCTCAGTGGTAGAGCACTTGCCTTGCATGCCTGAGGCCCTGGGTTCGATTCTTCAGCACCACATAAGCAAAAAGAAAAAAGCCGGCAGTGGTGCTGTGGCTCAAGTGGTAGAGCGCTAGCCTTGAGCTGAAGAGCTGAGGAACAGCGCCCAGGTCCAGAGTTCAGGCCCCATGACCAGACCTCCCCCCCAAAAAAAAAAAAGAATCTCACAGACTTTCCTGCCTGGGCTGGCTTTGAACCATGATCTTCAGATCTCAGCCTCCTGAGTTGCTAGGATTACAGGCATGAGCCACAGGTGCCTGACCCCCAAGAGCTTTTAAAAGCCCATAAAAAGACAGAGGTTGAGGGTGTAGTTCAGTGGTAAAGTATGTGCTTAGCATGTACAGGGTTTCATACCCAGTGCCAAATCAATTTAAAAAGAAAAAAAAGGAAGAAAGGAAAGAGGGAGGTTAAAGAAGGCAGGCAGGCAGGCAGGCAAGACAAACGGGCAAAAGTGGAAAATCACAGGATTCAAATGGCCAATAAATATATGAAAGGAAAAAGGCATAATGAAATAGCAGTTAGTTACAGTCTGTCCTCAGGTTCCAGAGTGCTGCACTGGCCTGTTTTTCCCATAGTGGCTTCAGCTCCTCCAGAGTTGTATTGCTGGTCCTTTCTTCAGCCCCATAACCTTGGCGCTTCCAGGGCACTTTTTTTAGTTCATTTCTTCTGATACACCTACTCCCATGAAACGTCATCTACAATAGGTCTCCAACCTATTTTGCTGGGTTGCTGATCAGTGAAACTTCATATATATGTACTCAATGGGTTGTGTTCAGAACTGACAAAGGAGGCACCAGTGGCTCATGACTAGCTACTCAGGAAGCTGAGATCTGAGGATAACAGTTTGAAGCCAGCCAGGGCAGGAAAGTCCATGTGACTCTTATCTCCACTAACCTACTCAGAAAAAGTGGTATTGTGGCTCATGTGGTGGAGCCTTGACCACAGAGAGGCTCATGGACAGCACCCAGGCCCTGAGTTCAAGTCCCAGAACCAGCAAGAAAAAAAAAAAAAAGAACTAACCATTTTGATGTGTTTGGTGTTGTAGTCAGAGGCATCATAATTTGTGTGTATATTTGCATATGCAAATACACGTCGCTATTTCTGGAAGGGCAAAGATACATATGACTCCAATCATGGAAAAGGACACATTTTTGTTATCAGTGTCTACAGATTGTAACATTGCAATAATTACTACCATCAAATAAATTAAAAACTGTATGGTTGTCTATACAAATAAAGTAAATGTGTAATGACTGGTAACAGGTTCGTATTCATCCACACTTGGAACAATTATTCAACCATTAAAAGGCACGTGGGCAATGATTTGTACTGATATGGCAAAATTCTTAACACGTGATGCCAGGTCAAGCTTTATGTCAGTCTGACACAAAACATTTGAAAACAAAACTGCCCAGAGCAAGGAAATGTATCAAAATGTTACCTGTGCATCTCTCCAGGTGCTCACGAATATGACAAGCGAGTTTTAGCTTCTGGGATTTTTCCGTTTCTGCCAAAAAGAAAAAAATAACCCAAAAAACAAAAGAGCGGGTTATTTTTTTTACTTAGATTAAGAAAGGAAAAAAAAAAGGTGGTTGTGCGTTTTTATGCTGCAAATCGCTGTCCACTCGGCCCCAATGGCCGCCCCGTGCCCCGCCCGCCCCGTTGCCGGGGGGGGGGGGGTGGGGGGGTCGCCGGAGCCCCGGCGGGTCCCGCAGGCCGCAGCGCCCCCGGTGGCAGGACCGGGGCAACGGGAAGGGGCTGGGCACGGAGGACCGGGAGGCGGCGCCGGGCGTCCCCACGCTTCCCGCGAGATCCCGCTCCGCCCGCTCCGCCCGCTCCGCCCCGCTCGCCGCGCTCCCCGCTCCCCGCGCCGCGGCACTTCCTGCCTTCCGCGCCCGCGCCGCCCGCCCTCTCCCTGCGCCCCCCGCTTGCCCCTCGCCGCCCGGCGTCGCCTCCGGAGGTGCCTCCTCCGGCCCGGCCGGGTCGCCGCTCCGCCCGCCGCCCCGCGAGCCGCTTTGTCTCGGGCGGGGCGCTCGGGAGAGGCCGCCTGGTGCCCCCCGCCGCGGGCCCGGGCCCCCCGCCCCGGGGTGGCGGCGGTGGTGCCGGGCCCCGGGGCGGGGGGCGCGCCGGGATGGGCCCCAAGCGGCGGCAGCTGACGTTCCGGGAGAAGTCGAGGATCATCCAGGAGGTGGAGGAGAACCCGGACCTGCGCAAGGGCGAGATCGCGCGGCGCTTCAACATCCCGCCGTCCACGCTGAGCACCATCCTGAAGAACAAGCGCGCCATCCTGGCGTCGGAGCGCAAGTACGGGGTGGCCTCCACCTGCCGCAAGACCAACAAGCTGTCCCCTTACGACAAGCTCGAGGGGCTGCTCATCGCCTGGTTCCAGCAGATCCGCGCCGCCGGCCTGCCCGTCAAGGGCATCATCCTCAAGGAGAAGGCTCTGCGGATAGCCGAGGAGCTGGGCATGGACGACTTCACTGCCTCCAATGGCTGGCTGGACCGCTTCCGCCGGCGCCACGGGGTAGTGTCCTGCAGCGGCGTGGCCCGAGCCAGGGGGCGGAATGCCGCCCCCCGGACCCCAGCGGCACCTGCCAGCCCGGCCGCGGTGCCCTCTGAGGGCAGCGGTGGGAGCACACCGGGCTGGCGCACGCGGGAGGAGCAGCCGCCGTCGGTGGCCGAGGGCTACGCCTCGCAGGACGTGTTCAGTGCCACCGAGACCAGTCTGTGGTACGACTTTCTGTCGGACCAGGCCGCGGGGCTGTGCGGAGGGGATGGAAGGGCGCGCCAAGCCACCCAGCGCCTGAGTGTCTTGCTGTGCGCCAATGCCGATGGCAGCGAGAAGCTGCCCCCGCTGGTGGCTGGCAAGTCGGCCAAGCCTCGTGCCAGCCAAGGTGGCCTGCCCTGCGACTACACCGCCAACTCGAAGGGTGGTGTCACTACCCAGGCCTTGGCCAAGTATTTGAAGGCCCTGGATGCTCGAATGGCCGCAGAGTCTCGCCGGGTCCTGCTGCTGGCTGGCCGCTTGGCTGCCCAGTCCCTGGACACTTCAGGCCTGCGGCACGTGCAGCTGGCCTTCTTTCCTCCGGGCACTGTGCATCCATTGGAGCGGGGAGTGGTCCAACAGGTGAAGGGCCACTACCGCCAGGCTATGCTGCTCAAGGCAATGGCAGCGCTGGAGGGCCAGGATCGCTCCGGCTTGCAGCTGGGCCTCATGGAGGCCCTGCACTTCGTGGCTGCGGCCTGGCAAGCAGTGGAACCTTCGGACATAGCCACCTGTTTTCGTGAGGCGGGTTTTGGGGGTGGCCCTAATGCCACCATTACTGCTTCTCTCAAGAGTGAGGGAGAGGAAGAGGAGGAGGAGGAAGAGGAAGAGGAGGAGGAAGAAGAGGAGGGTGAAGGGGAAGAGGAGGAGGAGGAGGAAGAGGAAGAGGAGGAAGAAGGCGAGGAGGAGGAAGAAGAGGAAGCAGGGGAAGGAGAGGAGTTGGGAGAAGAGGAGGAGGTGGAGGAGGAGGAGGGTGATGTTGATGACAGTGATGAAGAGGAGGAAGAGGACGAAGAGGAGAGCTCTTCAGAGGGCTTAGAGGCTGAGGACTGGGCCCAGGGAGTAGTAGAGGCCGGTGGTGGCTTCGGGGGTTACAGCGCCCAGGAGGAGGCCCAGTGCCCTACCCTTCGTTTCCTGGAAGGTGGGGAGGACTCTGACTCAGACAGTGAAGACGAAGAGGAAGATGAGGAGGAGGATGAGGAAGACGAAGACGATGATGATGATGAAGACGGCGATGAGGTGCCTGTACCCAGCTTCGGGGAGGCCATGGCTTACTTCGCCATGGTCAAGAGGTACCTGACCTCCTTTCCTATCGACGACCGGGTACAGAGCCACATTCTCCACTTGGAACATGATCTGGTCCATGTGACCAGGAAGAACCATGCCAGGCAGGCAGGAGTTCGGGGTCTTGGACATCAAAGCTGAGCTGCTGGGCATAGCTGTGTCCCTGACCCAGATGGGCAGCACCAGCCTAGGGCAGAGAACCCTCTCTAGGCAGCCGCTATAGATGGAGCTAGAGGGGGGAGCCCCAGGGCCTTGAGTAATGGCTTCATCCCAGGGCTAGGTCCACCTCAATGCCTGCTTATTGCCTCTTTCTCAGAATCCTCTTTCCTCCCCATTTGCCCCTGGGCTTGGGGGACCCCGTGGGGTGGGTGGGGAGCTGTCTGGTGCTACCACACCATGCCATCAGTGGACTAGACCACAGCAGCAGCCAGGGACAGGCCCTGGAAGCTCCTGGCCAGAGAGTGCCTCTCCCCCCTACCATCCAACCAGGTCTTTGGTGGGGGGAACCCCAAAGCCATTCTGGGAAGGGCTCCAGAGGAAGGTCCAGCCTAGGCCCCCACAAGGCTGGCAGCCCCTTACACCCACCCTGGGTCGCTTCAAGAAGCACAGTCTAACTTACCATAGGCTCCTGAGCCTGCCTCTGCCTGCTTTCCACCCCCTTAATCCCTTTCTCTGGCCTAGTCTGTGTGACTTTGGCCGCCCTTGGTTTTCTTTCCAGATTGGAGGTTTCAAAAGGCCCTCCAGGAGAGTGATGGTGGGCACCTCCCTTGTGGTCAGCTGCAGGCCCCATGCCTCTCATCCCTCTCTGGCAGGGTCCCATCCTGGGCAGAGGGGCCTGGGGCTGAGCCCAGAGTCCAGCCACCCAGCTGCTCCCTTTCCCAGATTGAATTCAATAAATCTGTCCACTCCCCTTTTGTGGGGGTGAACGTTTTAACAGCCAAGGGTGCATCCTTCATGGTCTGGGCTTGCGTCTGTCTTGGGGACACATTCTTTCCTGACTCCCTTTGGTCCTTGCCTTGATGTGACATGGAAGCAAGGGTTGACAGGGTGGCCCTCACAGGGGTGAGGGGCTCAGCCAATGACACTAATGTCTAAATGCTATAAAGGCTTGGGGAGGGAAGATCTTTAGTGTACTCATCTCGGAGGAACCCTAGCATTCTAGTACTTTGGGGGTAGAGAGAAGCTTGGGTCACTTTTCTGGGGCAGGAGGAAAGAAGCCAACAATCTCTTCTGGGCCAAATCAGGCAAAATACACCCAAGGACCAGGCCTGTCAAGATTGGTTAAAAAGGGTCCTGGAAGGAGCGGGAAGATGTAGGGCCTGTTTTAAGTGTTGGCTCCTGAGAGCCAACTTGGAGTTGGAGGAGCCTACAGGGAACTCTGGTTTACCTTGAGGCAACCCTTTAGGCCTTGTTTGTCATTCTCAAGCCTAGTTGCCACAAGGGCCCTTGGCAAAAGGAAGATGAAATTACTGTGAACAGATTGCACCCCCAAGAGGCTGAGGAGTTGGAAACTCGGGTGCTGAGCCCTCCAAAGCCTCACTCCCCACTTGTCCCCCACTCCCCAGTCCATAGGTGAAGACAGGTCCTTTGTCAGTCTTACCTTTCTCCTTTCAGGGCCAGTCCCTTCCCTGTGGAACCCTCCCTCTCTGAGGCCCTCTGGCCCCAGTGGTTCCAGCTAGGGGAGGGACTGAGCCTGTGCAGGGCAAGGAACCCCTGATCCCCAAACCGGTTTTCCTACCCTGCCAAGAGCTGGCATATCACCTCCTTCCCAACCCCTCACCACCCCCTAGTTACCAAGTTCCTCTCCCCACCATGGAATGTTAGGGGGTGGGGGATATCCAGGTCCTCTTTTGTCCCTGGCCTGCCGTGGGTGTGTCCCTTTCAGAAAAGTAAGGCCACTTGCGTGACTTTTAAACAAGAAGTGTGGTAAATTCCACTCTTGGCCTTCTGAACTTCTAGCACTTCAAAACCTTCAAAGTTTTGAAGCAAAGTGACAATAAAAAGGAGTTGGGATTCCCCTTAGCTTTCCCTCTTTCCCAATCCAAACTCTAGAACAGAAAATTTAAAAAAAGAAGCCGGCTGACGACCTGGGCCTGCTCTAGAGAAGGCAGGAGGAAGTGTAGCCTTCTCCCTAAGTTTTGACTAATCCAAGTCCCTTATCTCAAAGTACCAACAAGACAAATCACTTTCATCTGTCTCTTACCAACAACTACTCTTTTTGCTGGAACGGAGATGATCTCACTAATGATAACATAAGCTGATGATACTAATAGGGTCCTTGATGTGTACTGAGCCATAAATATCAGGTGCTCCACAGAGCCCTATAAGGTAGAGAAGGGTCGGGAAAACTGACAAAAAGAAGGATATTCAGCAATTTGTCCAATGCTATACCATTAGTTGGAAGCAAAATTTCTCCTCAGGCTGGATCTATAAGTACCCCTTTATAGCTATTCTGTATCCCTTCACAAGGCAGGGACTTAAAACAGGGTTACTTGAAATCCTAATCCATGATAATGCTAGGAAGATGAGGATGTCAAAGATAAGGAATATGGGAGTATGTACAGGAGCTTTTGCTGCTTCTATACCTATAACTGGCTCCCATGTCCAACTCATTCAAATACAGGTCTTATATCAGTATGACTTTATTATAACTTTCCCTCATTACTCCATAGGGACAAGTAAACGAGAATTGTTCCCATTTCACAAGGGAAGAAGTAGAGTCAAGGCATTACATGACATGCCAGAGTTTAAGATATTGCCTTGAACGCTGGTGCTCCCTTGAAGTCTGAGTTATATACTGCATACCACACCAAAACCAACTGCTGGGATAGAGGAGTAGCAATGGCTGTATGCCGAGGGATCCAGTAAGGAAGCACACAGCTTATCACATAGTTTGGTAGCAGATTATTAACAATGGACCCCCCCCAGGCAAAACTGGAAACAGGTATGCTGTTTCCATTTAGGACTGACACCTAAAGGTCACAGAAAGGGGATTCCAGTTAAAGGGATGCTGGTTAGTATAAGGGTTCTGAGGGCCTGGTTGACTTTGGAAGATCCAAGACTGGGTCAGTAGCTGGCTAGCGAATACTTTGGGTGCAGAAGTGACCCTTTCTTAGGAAAGAGGGGAAATAAAACACACCTGTCTTCAAAGCTGGGGCTCCAAAGGAGGTGGTAAGGGAGAAACTACAATTCCCAGAAATCTCTGCTCCCAGTCGACTAGGTGATGGTTGCCATGGTTTCAGAAAACAATATGGCTGCTCCCAGATGGGAGGCGAGTCTCTGCGTGAGGCAGGCAGAGTCAGAACAGAAAGCCGGCTGTGGAGCAGTGGCAAGAGAGTTGCTTGAGGAGTTGTGAGGCTGGTGCTGAACTCTATCTAGCTGGTACGGATTGGCCTTACTGAGGACACAAATGGCAAGCAGCGTGGACGAAGAGGCCCTGCACCAGCTCTACCTGTGGGTAGACAACATCCCTCTGTCCCGGCCCAAGAGAAACCTCTCCCGGGACTTCAGTGATGGAGGTGTGTGCCTCTGTGTTCCTATGTGTTCTTGTTGAACGTATGTGTGAGGGGTCTGTGTGCATACTGTCTTTTTATTCTTATGTGTCTTAGGATTTCAGTTGTGAAAGTGTGTGCTTTTGTGTGTTATTTCTGTTTGTATTTCTGTGTGAACAATGCGTTTTCATGTGTAGCCTACTCTTTTCTACTCATATATGCATATGAGGTGTGTGTGTGTGTGTGTGTGTGTGTCCATCCCTCCAGGGACTTTGAATTTAGGTGTATGTATTACTGCATCTCTGTATACATCTGCTTATCATTGCATGCTCTATAGATGTGTCTTGTAGGAGTCTGAGCATATGTGTGTTCATATATGTGCTGACATACTCTGTCTTTGATGTGTTTGAGGGAGTCTTGTGTGCCTATGTGTTTCCTTGTGATTATGTAAGTATCTGTGTTTCAGAAATGTTTCCTGGGCTTTCAATGACAGAAATATATATTTTTGTACATGCATGTCTTGCATGTATTTTTCCTATGTATCTACACATTCTGCCTTGTATGTATATCTGTACAAGGATCTCACTGTGTGTCTCTAATTGTGAGACAAATAGACAATCTGTGTGATTCTCCTGGGACTTTGGGCAGTGTGTGTGTGTGTGTGTGTGTGTGTGAGTGTGTGAATTCCTAAGGTGGAGAGACACACAGGCTTCTGAAGAGCTCTCTTAGAGACGCATTTTCAGTATTGCTATGCCCTGAGTTAATGGGGGAAGGGATGCAACTTCTCTGAGGTGTACTATGTCCTAGTTTGATTCCTGATCTGCCTTTGTTTCCTTCCCTGTAGTCCTTCCCCTTTTTGTATCTCTACTGGGTTCTACTACCCTGTTGCTTCTTCAACCTTACCCTCCTCTTCTCCCATTGTTTTCTCCCCACCTTCTGTGTCTATGTATACTCTTCAGTCCTGGTTGCAGAAGTCATCAAGTTTTACTTCCCCAAGATGGTGGAGATGCACAATTATGTCCCTGCCAACTCTTTCCAGCAGAAGCTCAACAACTGGGGTCACCTGAACAGGTAGCATAATACCTGGGTGCAGGAATGGGGCTCTCTAACACCCACTGGAGTTCCAGGAACTACCTCAGCCCTTTTACTTTCTATGGACTTAACACCTAAACAGGGACCCTCCTGGTGGCAGAGTGGGGAGGACCAGCCCAAACAGAATCTATCTAGTAACAAAATCAAAGAACTCTTATATAGAAGGAGACAGAAGGGAACCTAAGAATACCTAAGGAATAGGGCTTAGATACTTTCCCTTTCAGTTTCCCAGTGCTGCAGGCTCATAGACTGCACCACTGTATTCTTTCCTCCTTCCCCATGAAGTCCTGGCTTTATTCCCAATAGGATCCAGTATGTCTTCCCTGACCTACCCCATAGGAAGGTGCTGAACAAGCTGAACTTCTCAGTGCCAGATGATGTGATGCGCAAGATTGCCCAGTGTGCCCCTGGTGTGGTGGAGCTGGTGCTGATTCCACTGAGGCAGCGCCTGGAGGAGCGGCAGAGGCGCAGGAAGCAGGGCATGGGCTCCTTACAGGTGCCACTCTGAGTTGGGTGCATTGTTTCCTGCTACTGGGGCACCAGGGGCTTCCCAGGCAGCAGAATGCCCTGTCTTGGGGATGTGTGTGTGGGATAGAAGTAGGGTGTGCCTAAGAATTCCTGCTCAAAGGGATTCCCTTGGGATGGGTAGGCCTGGGCTCACAGTAGACCATGGGGGGGTTTCTTTCAGGAGCTGGCACCTCAGGATAGCAGTGGCTATATGGATATGGGTAAGGTGTCCTTTCTGCCTTCTGCGCCCCAGGAAAAGTTTCCTCCTGTCTTTCTCATCACTTTGAGGGTCAGGGGGAGACAAGTGACTAGGACTTTCAGCAAGGTCACACCTCCACTTGTTTTGTCCCAGGTTTGCCCCAGAAGGCCCGAGGGGAGGGTGCCCCGGAACCCCAGGGAGGAGGGCAGCTCAGGTAAAGCAGCTGGGAGTTCTAACCTCACCAGTTTTAATAATCCCGCCCATTCCCCACCTCCCCTCCCCCCACAAGGCTGGAAGGGGAGGGGGAGGGGCTGGCTGTGCCTGGGAAAGTGGGGCACTGGCGAGACAACAAGAGAAAGTAAAGAAGGAGGGCCTGGCTGCTGGCAGTGGAAAGGTGAGGGTGGCACCCAAGCTTCCGGGGAGTGCTAAGCTGTTTTCCACTCCAGGGGGAGCCGACCGCCGGCGCCTCGTCCTCCTGGGTATAGCCAGTCGCTGCAGGGCGACCCAAGCTTCGTCCTCCAGATCGCTGAAAAGGAGCAGGAGCTGTTGGCCTCGCAGGAGACGGTGCAGGTGAGGGCGTCCCAGGAAAGCTGGGGAGTGAGGATTTGGGGAGTGGGTTTGTAGAGACAGGGGCAGCCAGCAGCTGGGCTCGATTTCCTGGCGCTGCCACCCAGGTCCTGCAGATGAAGGTGAAGCGTCTGGAACACCTGCTCCAGCTCAAGAACGTGCGCATCGAGGACCTCTCCCGGCGGCTCCAGCAGGCCGAGCGCAAGCAGCGGTGAGCGGCGACCTGGGCCCGGGCAGCTCGGGGGCCCCCATTTTCCTCGCCCGGATGCTACGACCCTCCCTCCGACGACGCACGAGTAGGAGGGCGGAGCCAGCTGCTCGCGCGAGCCTCCAGCGCCCGGAGCTCCTCCCTGCCTGGGGATGGGGGTGAGTTGGGGGGTGGGGCTGGACTGAGCCACCTCATTACGCTCCACCCGGACCAGGAAAATGGACCACTTTCCAGAGCCCAGGAGCCACGGGCGGAGACCCGGCTTGCCCCGCAGCAAAGCGGTGCCCAACACCTGGGGCCCCGCCTTGAGTCTCCCTGCGCTAGGCTTTGGGAGGCGGTCCCCTGGCTCTGCCCACACCCCTAGGGCCGAGTCACTACCCAGCTCCGAGGACAGCAGCTGCGTTTCATATCAGGATGGCTCTCTACACTCGCAATCATGTGGGAAACTACCTCCGGAAACCGAGGGGCTCCCTTGCCCCTCTTGGGTGCTCACTTGGGACCCCTCCCTGGGCTGGAGACCACAGCAGCTGGAGAGGCAGGGGTGAGGAGTCGAACCAGCCAGGAATAGTGAAGACATCCTTCAGTGCCTGTAGCGATTTCCCTATTCTTCTTCCTCTTCCCCCACCTCCCTTTCTCCTCCTCTTTCCCTTCTCGATCACATATATTGTTGGGAGTGTCTGGGGGATATGGATGGAACTGCCCCCATTAAAGGTGGCATACTTTTCCTGTTCCTGCCTTCTCTTTCTGGATCCCTAAAGATGAGAGTTCCTGCTCTCCTTGTCCTCCTCCCACCCACACCTGTCTTCACCTGTTCACCCCCTTAAGTGAAAGAGCCTTGTGGATCCAGAAGTGGTCTTACTTTGTGGGTAGTCAGTCCTGTATGCCCACAGCTTAGTAGATTTCTGTGTGTGTGTGTGTGTGCGCGCACGCCTGTACTGGGGCTTGAACCCAAGGCTTGGGCACTCTCCCTTAGGCTGGGGCTCTACCACTGGAGCTACAGCTCTACTTCAGCTTTTTGGTGGTTAATTGTAGATAAGAGTTGGGTGGGCTTCAAACCATGATCTTCAGATCTCAGCCTTCTGCTAGGGTAACAGGCCCCCTAACTTCTAACCCAGGCTTAGATTATCCCTTACCCCCAACATAGTATCCTCGAACCTTTTTGAAAACCAACACCAAACACAGGCTTCAGATTTCCCCAACTGTTGCCACATCTTTGCCTTCAACATGGATAGACCCTTAACTTGGACTTCTATATGACTCCAAACCTGCCCATGCACTGATCTCAAGTTTTGTGAACCAAACTGTCCAAGCCACTATGCCATGGTTTGACCTTAATTCTGGCTTTTGTTGATTTATTTTTGTGATACTGGGATTTGAACAGGGCCTCATACCGTCTAGGCAGTTTACTATACCGCGTGAGCCACCCACACCCAGCCTTGACCTGATAATTTATATTAATAAATTCTGAGACCTGGAAATTCCATTTGTAGGCATATACTCAGAGTATACCCAGGGGAAACAAACTCTTGTGTTTTTTGTTCTGAGAGACACTACAATAATTTTCATAGCAATACTCTTGTACTTGAAAGAGAACTGAAAAGAATCTGTATTAGTTATCTAATACTGTATAACAAATTACTACTAACTTGGAGGTATAACACAATACATGCTTATTATCTCACATTTTTCTGTGGGTCAAGAGTCTGAGTTTGGCTGAGTCCTTTTTTTTGTTTAGGGCCTGGGCACTGTGCCTGAACTTTTTTGTTCAAGGCTAGTCCTCTACAACTTGAACCATAGCTTCACTTCTAGATTTTTTGGTGGTTAATTGGAGAGAAGAGTCTCATAGACTTTCTGGCTAGCTTTGAACTGTGATTCTCAGATTTCAGACTCCTGAGTAGCTAGGATTGCAGGTGTGAGCCACCAGTGCTTGGCCCCTCTTTTTTCTTTCTGTGCAAGCCAGGCTGGCCTCAGACTTGAGATCTTCCTGCCTCAGTTTCCTTCCTTACTCATTTGGATGGGACTCAGCCCATCAGTTGAAGCCTAAATAGAACTGAAAGTTTGATCTTCCCTGAATTATAAGAGAATCCCTAGTGTCTAGTGGCCTCTGAATTGGCCCATCAGCTTTCATCCTATAGACTCAAATGGAAATACTGGCTCATGCTGGGTCTGAAGACTGCCGACCTTTGGACTGGAACTATACCATCAGATCTCCTGGTTTCAGGCCTTTGGACTTGGTTAACTGAATCTAACTGAATTGTTGGCTCTCCTGGATCTCCAACTTACCAACTCACCTTGCAGGTCTTCAGACTTGCCAGTCTACATAATTGTGTGAGCCAAATCCTTATAAAGGTAATTTCTCTCTCTCTGTCTCTCTCTCTCTGTCTCTCTCTCTCTCTGTCTCTCTCTCTCTCTGTCTCTCTCTGTCTCTCTGTCTCTCTGTCTCTCTGTCTGTCTCTCTCTCTCTCTCTCTCTCTCTCTCTCTTCTCTCTAACAGTTCTGTTTCTCTAGAAAACTACTATAAAATATTCCCATATCTGTATACTGAAAACGTCCTTTGTTTCCTTTTGGCCACATGAAATAGGCTTTCTGGCTAGCTTTGAACAGGGATTCTCAGATCTCAGTCTCCTGAGTAGTTAGAATTATAGGCATGAGCCACCAGCTCCTGGCAGAGCAGTAATCTTGAGTGAAAAAACTCAGGTCCTGAGTTCAAGCCCTAGTATGGGAACAACAACAACAACAAAATAATACGTGTTTATATTCCTGATATTGTGAACTTATTCTGTACAAGTAGAGGCTGAAGACTGTGGATTGTTGCTTTGCTTTGGTTTTACATAGTGTAATGTTTCCACAAAATTAATTACTAATTTCCACTTGTTGATAAAGGTGGGATGAAACTGGAACTCTCATATTCTGCTAGTGGGAGTTTAAATAAATGCAAACATTTCAGATAACAGTTTGGCAATTTCCTATAATTAACTAGTGCCTATGTTATATCAGTTAGACAATGGAGTTTGGACTCAAGGCCTCACATTTGCTAAGCAGGTTTCTCTATCATTTGAGCCATGCTTCAGCCCCAGAAAAGGATTTCTTTTTCAGTCATGGGGCTTGAACTCTGGGCCTGGACGCTGTCCCTTAGCTCTTCAGCTCAAGGCTAACCTCCTACCACTTGAGCCACAGCACCACTTCCGGCTTTTTCTGCTTATGTGGAGCTGAGGAATCGAACCCAGGGCCTCACGCATGTGAGGCAAGCACTCTACCACTGAGCCAATCCAGAAAAGGATTTCTTTAAAAGATTTGACTTCAGGTAATTGTCGGGGCTGCTTAACAAGTCTCTGGCAAAGCTCTTGTTTGTGCATCTAATACTGGAATTTACAGTTCACAGGTTAGAAGTTGGAAAGGAAATGTGTACATAAAGTGGGGGACAGAAAGAACAAAATGGAATTCATGAGCATAAGTTATAGAAGTCATGCTGGGTGCCGTGGCTCATGCCTGTAATCCTAGCTACTTAGGAGGCTGAGATCTGAGGATCGCAGTTCTGAGCCAGCCCAGGCAAAAAAGTCCATGAAACTCATCTCCACTCAAGTACCTGAAGAAAGCCGGAAGTGGAAGTATGGCTCATGTCATAGCAAAATGCTGAGGGACAGCACCCAGGCCTGTGAGTTCAAGCACCAGGTTTAGAAAAAAAAACTCATAGAAGTCTTAAGAACAAACAAATTCATGTCAGCTTTTACTGCCTCCAATCTTGATGATGTGAGTGAACAGAGAAGAAGCTGTCTTTGTCATCTGACTCAGGAGTCAGAAAAGTAAAGGAAGATGGAGGGAAAAGCTGAGTCCATGTAGGCCTAGCTGCTCCCCCACATGAGGTAAATCAGCAGATCAGCAGCAAAGTGCGTGGGCTACAAAGTTCCTGCCTGGAGCTTACAAATGTCAGATCCTGTATAGCTGCTGCTCTTTTCTTCCATCTTCAAACCTCACTCAAAAAATGTCCGCTGTGGTCTGCCCTAATTGGAAACACACAGAGAAGGGAATTTGGAAAATGCTGTCCAAGCTAGCAAAGTAGACACATTAGAAAGCCATCATAGCTGGGTGCCAGTGGCTCACGCCTGTAATCCTAGCTATTCAGGAGGCTGAGATCTGAGAATCACGGTTCAAAGCCAGCCCAGGCAGGAAAGGCTGTGGGACTCTTATCTCAACCACCAGAAAACCGGAAATGGCGCTGTGGCTCAATTGGTAGAGCACTAGGCTTGAGCTGAAGAACTGAGGGACAGTGCCCGGGCCCAGAGTTCAAGCCCCACAACCGACCAAAGAAAGAAAGAAAGAAACACAGCACTGTCCCAGCAATTCCTAGATATATGCTTCAGAAAAACGAATACATAAGTTAACAAAAAAATATGGACTAGACTAGTGGAACATGTATTATTTAATGACCAGTGTTTTGGTCAATATTACCTGAAAATCATGTTGTTGCATGTATTAGGCATGTTGTCACAGATATTTACCATCATACAAATATAGAACAATTTATTATTATTTTGCCAGGCCTGGAGCTTGAGCTCAGGCCTGGGCACTGTCCCTGAGCTTCTTTTGCTCAAGGCTAGCACTGTACCATTTGAGCTATAGCACCACTTCTGGCTTTTTCTGTTTATATGGTACTGAAGGGTTTCATGTATGCTAGGCAAGCACTCTACCACTAAGCCACATTCCCAGCCCTATTAATCTATTTTTTTGTGTCAGTACTGGGGCTGGAACTCATGGCCTTATATCTATTTCTGCTCAAAGCTGATGCTTTACCACTCAAGCTGGTGCTCTACACTTCTGCTTTTTGCCAGGTAATTGGAGATAAGAGTATCTCAGATGTGACAGCCAGTGGTGGGCTTTGAACCACAATCTTCAGATCTCAGCCTCTTGAGTGGCTAGAATTAAAGGCATGAGCCACCAGTGCTCAACTACTGCAATTGATTCATCTTATGAGTAAATTTGGATACTTTCCAGTTTAGAGCTATTAACAAATGCTGCCATGACCCCTTTGTACGATTAATATACACTAATAAAATTTTTAAAATTTTGCCAGAAATGTTTGTCTCTCTTCTGGTATACATTGGGTAAAAAGGTTGGTATGTACCAATTTTATTACATATCACTAAGCACTTTTCTAAGGAGATTATAGTTTATTATTAAAAAGAATAGAGTTAAGAGTTTGGAGCCCAGGGCTGAGAAGGTGGCTCAGTGGTAGAGCGCTTGCCTTGCATGCATGAGGCCCTGGGTTTGATTCCTCAGCACCACATAAGCAGAAAAAAAAAAAAGCCGGAATGGCTGGGAAGGTGGCTCAGTGGTAGAGTGCTTGCCTTGCATGCAAGAGGCCCTGGGTTCAATTCCTCAGCACCACATAAGCAGAAAAAGCCAGAAGTGGCACTGTGGCTCAAGTGGTAGAGTGCTAGCCTTGAGCTGAAGAGCTGAGGGACAGCACCCAGGCCCAGAGCTCAGGCCCCATGACTGGCAAAAAAAAAAAAAAAAGCCGGAAGTAGTGCTATGGCTCAAGTGGTAGCATGCTAGCCTTGAGCTGAAGAGCTGAGGGACAGCGCCCAGGCCCAGAGTTCAGGCCCCACGACCGGACCCCCTCCCCCCCCCCAAAAAAAGAGTTTGGAGCCCAAACATGTTTTCCATGTACTGTATGTGTTTTCCTAACCTAGAGTTGCTCCTAATTCCCTCTTATACTGCCCCCAATTCCAGGGAGCCTGATGGGGACTTGTAACTTAATATTGAGTTCTGCTACTCTATAAGACTCTTTGCACAGGAAGTCCCTAGTCCTGGGCACTCTCTTCTTGGCACACAGGATCACCAGGCAACCATGGAGTAGCCATGCAATTTCTTTTTGGTTGGCCATGGAGCTTGAACTCGAGGCCTAGAGGCTGTCCCTGCATTCTTTTGCTCAAGGCTAGGGTCCTATCACTTTGAACCACAGAGCCACTTCTGGTTTTCTGATGGTTAATTGGAGATAAGACTCACCTCCTTCCCAGGCTGCCTCTGAACCTCGATCCTCAGATCTCAGCCTCCTGAGTAGCTAGGATTATAGGAATGAGGAACCAGCTCCTGGCTGCCATATAATTTCTATCCTGACTTCCTCCTGCCACTAAAAGTCTGGCTTTCCCCAGAGGTCTTCTGGAGAGGAGTTACTATGTCTGCTCTGGTACTATAGATCCTCCCCGCTTAGCCAGATTGCTCAGAGTCCAAGAATGTGAAAACTTTTGGCAGAGACAGGAGACAACAATTCTTTCTTGTGGTGTCCCTACCATACAACATTCCACATAGCCTAGCACAGAAACTTGACTGTTAGATACATTCAGTAAATTTTTTTTTTTTTTTTTTTTTGGGTCCGGTCCTGGGGCCTGAACTCTGGGCCTGGGCGCTGTCCCTCAGCTCTTCAGCTTAAGGCTAGCACTCTACCACTTGAGCCACAGCACCACTTCCAGCTTTTTTCTTTTTGCTTATGTGGTGCTGAGGAATCGAACCCAGGGCCTTGAGCATGCAAGGCACTGAGCCACCTTCCCAGCCCCCATTCAGTAAATATTTATTGAAAGGAGATTGATTTGGAAATGGTCTCCCGCAGTGGACTGTTAGCAGCTAGTCTGTGTTGTAGAAGCTGAAGAAGGTGAATTTCCAGGAAAGCAAGCAGCACAAGGAGAAGGAAGAAGTCATGAAATCAACCATCTTCACAGACCCAGACAGTAAAATTTACATGAGAAACAGGAATTGGTGGGGACTATGGCAAATGGAGTGGCAGCGCTAAATGTCAGCCTTTGGCACCTGGCTGGAATGAAAGTTCATGTTATTAAATCTTCAGCTATTTCAAAAGAATGCTTTTGTAAGAAAGGACAAAAAACAAGAGGATAAGGAGGACATGGAGCAGGAAGGAGAGAGAAGGGTAGGGGAGAGGAAGAGAGGAGGAAAATTATTTTTAAGAGCCTTATGTGGACTAAACGAAAAACATCTGAATGCTACTTTGGCTCTACTGTCTGCCAACTTGGAAGAAGTAGATATGAATACATGGGGGATAGATATCGAAGTGCATGGAATGGTGGGAGTGGGTGGTGGTGAGTGGGTAGGAATAGGTGGGTTAGGGACAGAATGTGGGAACTTCTTAACATCCGCGCTGGAGCCGAGCCTTCTCAAACGCCAGAGAGCGCAGGAATCACTCCAGAATGCAAAATACCACTCAAGTTTGTGACGCTCTGTGGGAGACAATCCAGGAGCACAGAGCACTTGGGAGCATGAGAAGGATTCTACGGAAGCAATCGCTCAGAACGATTAAGTTGCCAAAACAATATGCAGGAGATCGCTTGGGGGTAGGGTGGGGCACAGGGATCCAGTGAAGAGTGGACCCCTTGAGGACTCCTCAAAGAGAGCGACCCCCCCCCCCGTCTTCGGAAAGAAGGCTGGTCCTCAGCCGTCTAAGTCCACTCTCCCTCTACTAGCTAGGTTGGAAGAAGCTGGATGGCACTTTAGGGAGCCTGTCCCCGCCCGCGAATACGCAGGGAGGGGACCGGCGTGGGGAACTGCGACAAGAACCCCTCTCGGGAGACCCGGAGGTCACGTCTCGCTTCCGGGCTCTGTGGAGGGCGCCCATGACACACCCCGCGGGACTGAACACGGTGCATCCCGCTGCCATGGCAACCGCCTCCACAAGACCCGGAGCAGAGGCCGCGGTCCCTGGGGTCCCCGCGCGGGCTCTCCAGCTTCCACCCTGCGCGATGCTCGTCTGGGCCGGGCCGGGTTCGCAGGACTCGTTCCCGGTCCGTGTGGCAGAGGACTGGGGTGGACAAAGAAGCCAAGACCCGAGGTTCGCCCGGCCCAGCTACCGGACAAGACTAACGTGAGGCCTTGCCCTTAGGGCAGGGCCCAGGGGAGACCCCGTCCAAGCAGAAGGTGCAGACTCCATAACAGAAGGCACGATAGAGCGGGGCGTACACGAGCAGCAACTCCTTCCTGGGGTTCGCTTGGTGGGATTCCGGCTCCGGGGTACCAAGGGCTGCCTGGCAGACTTCATCGCGAGAAGACGCGAGGCCCCCGCGCAGACGTGGGATGGCAGGGCGCAGCCTCAGCATTCCCTGCTCTTGACGTAGGGTAGCACTCCGCTCATTGGTCATTCTCTGGAGCCAGTTCATTGGTCCGAAGCGGCCCTCGCCCCACCCCCCAGGTCGACCAATGAGCGGAGGCGGGGGCGTGTCGGGAGGCGGGCGGCCGCGGCGCGGGGCTCCCTTCCTCGTGCTCGGCGTTAGCCCGGGCTGCCTCCGCCGCCACCGCCGCCACCGCCGCCGCCGCCGCCGCCGCCGCCGCCGCAGTTTTCTTCCTTTCCTGGCTCGGCCTCGGGGTGCGCCCGCAAGGTGAGACTGTCCCTCCGTTCCTCGCTTCCCAGTCCGGTCCTGCTCGCCGGGATTCCGCTCCTCGCCTTCCCGGTCCTCAGCCGTCTGTGTCTGGGACTCCACCTGCTGTAATGAAAGGGTTGGGGCGGGGGGCGACGCGGGCGGGGCTGGGCCTGGAGGATTCCCGGTCCCCGAGAGTGCAGATGTCAGGTTTGGGGGGACACGGGTGACCGTTAGCTGTCGTGGAAGGGGTGATTTTTCTTGGGGCGCCGGTGGCGGGGACACCAGTGGCCCCTGGGAGGACGGGGGCGTACCGGGGTGGGCGTCGCCTCCCCCTCGGTGCCGCGATCGCCACCGCTTCCCCGTGTGACCTTGGCAGAGCCGCCTCTCCGAGCCTGGGAGAGGGGCTGCGTCGGCACCCCTCGGGGAGGAGGGCGGCGGTGTCTGCGGGAGCGGGCTCGAGAGACTCCTGCGTCAGCCGGGGTGAGGTCGGGAGCACGGGGGATGCTCTCGGGAGCGACCGAGCCACCCCTTGGCTGCTACGGATGGGTACGTCGGAGGCACGTCCAGCTCCGTCTGCCCTCACCGAAAACGAGAATGAGGTGGGAGCGAGGGTGCCACACCCACAGGGATGGCGGCAGGCAAGGATACCGGTCCCGTACTCGGGCTCCCTGGCCCGTGCCCCTGGGGACTTGGTCGACGACCCCCTCCCTCCCAGTGTCAGCCCAGCAGGACTGATTTGGACTAGTCTTTCTGTTAGCCAGGCCCTCTTGGGTTGCAAAGGGCGCCACTGCTTGCATTTCCTCTTGCACCTTGGCACGGGGAAGGAGAATAGAGCATTATTACTATGCTTTAGTTTGCTGTCGAAAAGTCAAGGGCAGCTGTCATCCCCAGAATCCAGACTGACCTTTGATTCTTGGGAACCCCCAAGTCAACAGCCCAGCCCAGGGCCGAGTCTGGGGGGGGGGGTAGTCGGGAGGCTAGAGGAGTCCAAGCACTCTATGGTTGAGGGCAGGACAAGTGGAAGAAAGGATGCTGGGAAGAAGAGGGCAGCACTTGTTGGTAAGACAGAAGGGATGGTGGGACCCCTTCCCCAGCTCAAACTTATCCTCTCCTGTTCGTGAAAGAGAAGACACCCATACCCATCCTTGTATACCGTTGGTCTGCTAGAGGGAAGACAAAGTTAAGTTGGATCAAGGCTGAGTTGATAGGACCTCCAGCCTTGCTGTGCCCTGGCTGTGTGTTCTACTCCTATGTCATGTTCTGGAGAGGCCACCAGTGTGGGTGGCCCTATCCTGAGACCTCAGGGGATGTTCTTTTGACAGACTTGAGCTTTAATGGGGGGGGGGGAGGGGGCTGAATAGTGCTGCCTGGCCTGAGTTCTCAAGCCAAGACTGAGCACTAGGATGGCAGGAAGCCTTAGGAAGGGTGGAAGGTGGCTTGTCTGGCTTTGCTCAGACAAAGCCCTCTGCCAGGTTGAGAATGAGGATTGAAGAATGATTGAGAAATGATTGAGAGGATGGGGACAGAGCCCTTCCCTGACCCTATGACACCTTGGGGCTTGGTGACTGCCTCTGGATCATAGAGGTGGTATGCAAGAAGGCAGCAGTTTTAAAAGCTCCCTTTGCCATATATAGGCAGTAGCTGACCCTTTCTCACATTGGGGCTTGGGCCCTAGCATGGAGCAGCCTGAACAGTAGCCAGCACTATAGTGTATCACTCTCTATTCCCCAGACGGAAGGTACCCACATTTTTCCTGAGAGCAACAGAGAGTCTCAGAAGACCCCTAGATATTTGTTCCTGCTTTTTAGCTCTCCCCATCCTGAGACTATCCAAGGACTCATCCTTGGCAGGTTGGCAGCTAGAGTAGAGGGGCTAAGATTACATTCTCTGTATCTCTCTAGCCCCCCTCCCTGGAGGCCTGGCTGTGGTGGGAGTGGAAGAAGTGGAAGGTCAGGGATAGTAAGGGGGAGGGAGGCCCCCTTAATCCTTGAGCTGTTTTTTTTTTTTTTTGAGCTCAAGTCCCTGGGGTCCACCTTCAGGGCCACTTTGGCTCCTCTAGGATTGACCTGAAGTGCCTGTTCTCCAGTGCTTCTCTTTCAGAACATTGCTGTTGTTTTAGAAACCAAGCCCTCTGGGATTTGCTTTTGCAGAGTTCTGAAGTGGGAGCACAGTGGGGTGGGCGCATTTTCAATTTGGTGCAGGCACAGCTGCACCAAACCCTGGGATAATAAGCTGCTGCTTATTCCTGTGTGTCACAGAAGTGAAATGACTTGCCCATGCCTCTGGGGGCTTGCGTAGCTTTTGGGCCACAGTGAGGACTTGGCAGGCACAGGAGGTTGCCTGGAGGCAAGGCCAGGTCAGGGGCTACAAGGTGGACTAGCAGTTCTCTGTGGACATGGCTACAGCCAAGAAGGCCGTTGTCCTCGTTTCCTGCTTCTAATGAGGAATTTGTGTACTGTGAGTCTAGCTCCTAGGGGACAGCTACTGGTAGATTCTCTGTTGCGAAAGAGATTTGGTTTTCCTGTCTCCTTTGGGCTCCTTTAGTTACTTCTTTCCCCACTACAGCCATGTTCTCACAGAGGATTTCAGGTACTTCGTGAGTGATTGCTCTGTCCAAGTTCCAGGCACAGCGGGAGACATGGGTTCCGTCCTCAGCAGCCTGACCATCTCAAGGTTGGCCTGAGCAGGGAACCAGATGATTGTGGCAAGATCAGAGGTGTGCCCAGGAGGAAGCCACACTGGGAGAAAGGGGGAGTACCCTCTAGAGCAGGCTTTAATTGGGGAAGTGGGGGGGGGATTCCTGCAGGTAATTGGCCCTGATTGTACCACATCTGCTTGGAGGGCCCAGTAAGGTCCATACTTGGGCATTTCTAAGGGTGATTGTTCATTCATTCAACAGGTATAAACTGAATACAGCAGCTTTGTCAGGTGCTATGCTGGGCTCCGGAGACACAAGGTTTGGCAAAACCACAATCACTTCCCTTCTTCTTTCTTTTCCTTTTTTTGTCAGTTGTGGGGCTTGAACTCTGGCCTGGGTACTATCCCTCAGCTCTTCAGCTCAAGGCTAGTGCTTTACCACTTGAGCCACAGTGCCACTTCAGGTTTTCTGAGTGGTTTATTGGAGGTAAGAGTCTCATGGCCTTTCCTGCCCAGGCTGGTTTTGAACCGTGATCCTCAGCCTTCTGAGTAGCTAGGAGTACAGGGATGAGCCACCATGCCCAGCTAATCACTCCCCTTTTAAGGTGAGGAAGACTGAATGAATGACCCAGAAGTGAGAATAGGAATCTTGTAAAGAATTCTAGGCCTATCCTAAGACTTGAGGTGGAGTAAGAGAGTGTTCCCTTAAAAGGATATGCTCAGGCAAGCCCTCAGCTAAAGTGTGGATAGGGATTACTTTAATGGGACAGGAGATTGCTTCCGTCAGATGGCCTTGGCAAAGGCAGGCAGAGACCAGGCAGTGGGGTTGGGGAAGATAGGGTGGGACTGTAGTAGTGGACCAGAGTGTTTTGTGGAAAATCCTCCCAGTAGCTTTTGCTCACCAGCCAGGTGTCCAAGAAGAGTCCTAGGGAGACTGCCCCCCACCTGAAGAAATGTGTATGAGTAGGATCTTCAGGGATGGATGAAGGTATGGCTCTTACATTTGCCTGTTTGCCACAGTTGGGTAGCTGCAGTGGCTGGGTTGGGGCAAAGTTCTTTCCAAGGTCAGGCTTCTTGGAGGCAAACTAACCCCAAGCAGCCCTGGACAGAGTTGAGTAGGGTAGAGTTTGCCTTTCTGCATCCTGAGGCCTCTGAGGATGGTGCTGGTTCAGAGCAGTTCCCTCGCTGGCAAGTCCTGCTTTCTAGAGGCGAACCAGGCCCCTCCATTCATCTCTCTAGGCCCAGGAGCCTTCTGGGACAGATGAAAATGGTGAGCTCACTACTTAGGAGGCAGGGCTTGGGCATGGGTGACTTGTCTGATAGTGGAAGTAGAAGTAAGGTCATTCCCATTCCCAGGGCTTCTAAGCACCCAGGGGACCTTGAGTTCATGTCTTGGACAGGCCCAGCCCCTGACAATAAGGCTGCTCTGTGGTTTCTCTTCATTATCAGGATTAGCCAAGGTCACGCATGGGCCTCTCATCTCTAAATACTTTCAGTGCATTTCTCAAAAAAAAAAAAAAAATTCTGTATAGTATATTTCCACTAAACAAAATCAGCTCATTTCTTTTTTTTTTTTTTTCTTTTTTCTTTTTGCTAGTCCTGGGGCTTGAACTCAGGCTCTGGGCACTGTCTCTGAGCTTCTTTCCCTCAAGGGTAGTATTCTACCACTTGAGCCACAGCTCCACTTCTGGCTCTTTCTATATATGTGTTATTGAAGAATCGAACCTAGGGCTTCATGCATGCTAGCCAAGCACTCTACCACTGAGCCACATTCCCAGCCCCTCAGCTCATTTCTTAATGTCCATGGCTTTTGTTTCCCCAATTATCCCCTGAATGTCTCTTTTAATGGGGACTTAGAAACCCATTCCCCTGTTTCCTTTCTCCTCTCCTCTTCCTCTACCTCCTTCTCTCTCTTTCTTTTTTTCTTTCTTTCTTTCTTTCTTTCTTTCTTTCTTTCTTTCTTTCTTTCTTTCTTTCTCTCTCTCTTTCTTTCCCTCCCTCCCTCCCTCCCTCCCTCCCTCCTTCCCTCCCTCCCTCCCTCCTTCCCTCCCTCCCTTCCTTCCTTCCTTCCTTTCTTTCTTTTTTTTTTTTTTTTTTTGCTGGTCCTGGGGCTTGAACTCTAGCTCTGAGTGCTGTCTCTGAGCTTTTGTACTCAAGGCTAGTGCTCTACCACTTGAGCTAAGAGTGGTTTTTTGTGGTTAATTGGAGCTAAGAGTGTCATGGACTTTTCTATTAAACTGACTCTGAATTACAATCCTCAGATCTCAGCCTCCTGAATAACTAGGATTATAGGAGTGAGCCCAACTCAAAAACTTTCCTCTCGGGGCTGGGTAGGAAGGTGGCTCAGTGGTAGAGCGCTTGCCTTGCATGAATGAGGCCCTGGGTTCGATTCCCCAGCACCACATAAGCAAAAAGAAAAAAAGCCGAAGTGGCCCTGTGGCTCAAGAAGTAGAGTGCTAGCCTTGAGCTGAACAGCTGAAGGACAGAACCCAGGCCCAGAGTTCAGGCCCCATGACCGGACCAAAAAACAAAAACAAAAAACTTTCCTCTCCCCCACGGTATAATCCCTGTTTTCACTGTATTTGATGTTGGTATACTTTGTGTAGGGGAAGGGAAAAAACAAATTGTTTAAATAGGGATACAGGTGGACCCATGGCAACAATGAGATGTACAAGATGTTATGTCGAAAAACGAACTTTACAACTTTGGCCGGGGTGAAGGGGGTGTGGGGGTGTGAGGGAAGCAGGGGGAGAAGGGGGAAGATGGGAAGGGGAAACAAAAGAGGAGGCAACAATGCTTGATAAGAAATGTACTCAGTACCTTGCCCATGTAATTGTAACCCCTCTGTATGGTATTTTCACAATAAAAAAAAAAAAAAAGAAATCTTTCCTTTTTGTAGATAATGTTGTGATCCGGGGGGAAAAAACAGATCAATTGTCCTAAGATTTTCCTGCCTTCTTGGTCCACCAAATACATATTAATGTAGAACATAGGTTTTTAGACTCTGTAAAGGGCTAGATGGTAAATATTTTAGACTTTGCAAGCCATATGGTCTTTGTCACACTAGTTAGAATAGTTTTGTTTCAGTGCATAAACTGTCATAGACAACATGTAAATGAACTAGAGTGGTTGTGTTCCAGTAAAACTTTATTTGCAAATGACTGGCAGTAAATGGCTCAACAGCCTATAATTTGCCAATTCCCTATCTAGAACAGTCTTCCCTCTTTTTTTTTTCCTTGAAGTTTGAAGAAACAGGTCAGTCATCCTGTGACATACACTGCCTTCTGGGTTGTTTCATTGCTCACTCAGTCACTTAATTTGTTCTATCCTCTGCATTTTCAGTAATGAGACTTTGGGGCTAGAAGCTCAATTAGATCCAGGTTAAGTGTCTTTGGCAAAAATCCCTTGTCAGTGGTACTGAGACTTGTCTGCCTCACTCCAAGAGGCATCAGCATGTCAGACTGTCCTGTGGTGAGTGAGGAGAGATAGATCTGTGTGTGTCTTGGTGATGTTACATTCCCCTCATTACAAACTTGTATTTTGCCTCTTTAAGAACCCAAACCTACTGGGCACTAATGGCTTATACCTGTAATCCTAGCTACTAAAGAAGCTGAGACCTGAAGGATTGGGGTTTAAAGCCAGCCTGAGCAGAAAAGCCTCTTGAGACTCCATCTCCATTAACTAGCAAAATGCTGAACTCAAGTGATAGAGACCCAAGAAAGTTGAATTTAAGCATGAGTTCTTGAGTTCAAGCCCAAGTACGTACACACACACACACACACACACACACACACACACACACACACACACACACATCTCATTTGTTGGTGGCATTTGTGGATCTTCTGGTCTCTCTCTCTCTCAGTTCAGTGTCTATTGATTATCATTGCCTTTGGCATTTGTTTCTTTTTATTATTTTTTTAATTAAAAATTTTTTTTGGTGCAGGTCCTGGGGCTTGAACTCAGGGCCTGGGCACTATTCCTGAGCTTTTGCTCAAGGCTTGTGCTTTACCACTTGAGCCACAGCATCATTTCCAGCTTTTTCTGAGTAGTTTATTGGAAATAACAGTTTCACAGACTTTTCTGCCAGGGCTAGTTTCAAGTCACCATCCTCAGATCTTAGCCCCCTGAGTGACTAGGATTACAAGCATGAACTACCAGTGACTGGCTTGTCATTTGCAGAATGACTTGGCATTTGGCCATTCCATTGTTATTTATCAGCAACAAATTGCCTGTGAAGAAGAGCTTTCCATCACTACCAGAATAGTTGGTTTACAAGAAAGACCAAGAAACAGGCTGATTTATTTTTCTTTAATCTCCAGTTCTCAGAGCAAAGAGTTAAGACACTGCTGCTGTCAGTAGTGACACATGAGGGTTTGGTTGGTTTGTTTTGCTTTCTTCTTTTTTGTAATCTCTGTGAATGCTCTGGTTTTCTGTATTCCATCTGTTTTCATCAGTTGTGCTCATTACTCGTTTTGATGCTTGAATTGGTCTTGCACAGCCCACCAGAGGCTTCCTGGGGTGCTTTATGTTTACTGCTGCCCTGAGACAGCTAATTTGAGAGGCCACCATGGGATTCAGGCCAGGTCTGCATGGCAGGTTCAGATTATGGGCACCTCCCACGGGCCTCTGTTCAGTATATAGTCCTGGTTGAATACTAGGATATGTTCATTTTATGCTGTCCTCTTTTTTGCCCACCTTCAAACGTACTGTTGACTGACCTGTGCCCAGCTGCACCGGTGTGTGATCTGAATAATATGGTCCTTGCGACCCTTTATGATCAACATTGTTACAAAAGGCCTCTGAAAAATACCAGTAAAGCCCTCCTTCTTTCTAGATGGTCCTTCCTGCTAGCCTCAGGTTAGCTGGGCACATGCATCCTGTGCCCATCTGGAACCTTGACATCTGGAACCTTAGCATATGCAGGCAGGGCTCTGGGTTGGTAGGGTGTCAGGCAGTGGTGAGGGCTCTTGAGTATGTGAGTGATGGCATAAGGGGTTGGGCAGAAGGCCCAATGTCAGGATTTGGACCTATGTGGCTGCTGAGAGCAGCAGAGGTTTGGGTCTTTCCTATAGGGAGTCTTCTGCTCTTACCCAGCCATTGGCTCCTGTGTGGTCCTGACCCTTGTTCTTCTTCATCCTTCAGGCTCCTACTGGTGTCTCTGGAGCATGGGAGGCTGCTGAGCTTGAGTGGCGGTGTCCGGCAGGAGCTGTGTGTCTTGCTTGGTGGCAGGGAGGACGTCCATGGCTGCAGCCAACAAGGGTGAGTGCTTTCCTTGCCTGCAAGCGTTTCCAGCTAGGTCCCCTTCAGCCTTAAGTGTGGGTGTGAGACTCAGCGTCATTCAGAATATGCTAGTGTAGCCCGGACACCGGTGGTTGTAATGTTAGCTACTCAGGAGATTGAAATCTGGAGGATTGTGGTTCGAAGCCAGCCTGGGCAGAAAAGTCCCCATGAGACTCTTATCTCCACTTAACCACTCAAAAACTGAAAGTGGAGCGTGGCTCAAAGTGGTAGAGCATAGGCTTAAGCAAAAAGAGCTCAGGGACAGTGCCCAGACGCTGAGTTCAAGCCCCATGACCACCACCAACGACAAAAAGAATATGCTAGTGTTTATTCTAGGTCCTTGGGATTACCCAGACCCTGGCAGGGACCCCTGCTGTCTCCTTGCCTTGCTGTTTTTCAGAGGCATATGCTTCTGTGCCATCTTTCATTCTACTGTTAAGGGGTAGGGGACATTCAGGGTTGTGATGTGTCCCAAGACTGGGGAGGTGGATAGGGCCACAGCAAGCTCTGAAAGGGAATCTAAACTCTGGTTACAATCTAGAGGACTTCTGCTAAGTATTCAGGAGCCCAGACCAAGGGTGCCCCAAGTCCTTCCACCCAGAGGACTCTAGTTGAGGCTCTTGGAGGCCTAAGGGATAATGGGGGAGGAGAAGGAGACTAGCAGACAAGGGCCATTTGGTTATTTATAACATTGTTTGCAGGCCATACAAAATTCTTCATTTTTTTAATTTATTTTTTTGGGTCCAGTCGTGGGCCTGAACTCTGGGCCTGGGTACTGTCCCTCAACTCTTCAGCTCAAGGCTAGTGCTCTACCACTTGACCCACAACGCCACCTCCGGCTTGTTTTTTCTGTTTATGTGGTGCTGAGGAATCGAACCCAGGGCCTCATGCATGCAAGGCAAGCGCTCTACCACTGAGCCACCTTCCCCGCCCCATACAAAATTCTTAATTCAGGCAAATGGTAAATGACATGAAGCATTCCAAAAGTGTATGTGTCTGTCCTGTCATGTACCAAATGACCTATACAGCCCATGGGCTGGATGTTCCCCATCCCTGGCTAAAGGATCAAAGGGGAAAAGGGTGAGTGTCCATGCAGACCAGGCCCTCTGTTGGCTCTTTACCTTACCATTTATCCTGTCTAAACCCCTGCCCTTTCTGGCCAGCTCAGGGATATCCAAGGGCTTTAACAGGGGCTAAGCAGGGGAAAAAATGGTGTGGAGTGCTAGGAAGCTCTCCAGCTTTTTCCTTCTTTTTGTTTTTGGTGGTTGTTTTTGGTCATGGGGCTTGAACGTCGGGCCTGTTCTGTCCCTGAGCATGTGTGCTCAAGGTTAATGCTCTACTACATCTAGACTTCTGGCTTTTAGGTGCTTAACTAGAGAGAAGAGTCTCACAGAGTCGGGTGCCCATGGCTAACGCCTATAATCCTAGCTACTCAGGAGGCTGAGATCTGAAGGTCAAGGTTCAAAGCCAGCCAGGGCAGAAAAATCTGTGAGACTCTTATCTGCAATTAAGCACCTGAAAACAGGAAGTGGCATGTGGCTCAAGTAGTAGAGCACTCACCTTGAGCTGAAGAGCTCAGGGACAGCACCCAGGCTCAGAGTTCAAGACTTACAACATGGTTGGGGCGGGGTGTCTCACAGATTTTCCTGCCTGAGCTGGCTTCAAACTGTGATCCTCAGATCTTAGCTTCCTGAATAGCTAGAATTACAGGAGTGAGCCACTAATGCCTGAGTCAACTTTTTCCTTCTTACCTGCCAGTGAGCAGCTAGCTTTAGTAGCAGCATAGTATGAGTTTAGTAGCAGCATAGTATGAGTTTTCACTTCCATTTTTCCCACTGCAAGCAAGTCCCCAAGAGTACATTCCTATACCTGAGGTTCCCTCCTCCCTTCCCTCCCCATGTTATACTGGTTGGGGTCATCAGGAGGCACAGGCAGGAAAGACCTGGGAGAAAAGATGCCAGGCATGGTGAGCTTGGCTCCCTCTAGGAAAGGCTGGGACAGGACATGCAGAGGCCCAGCCCTGTACTGGCTGGGCAGAAGGGGAAGGCCAAGAGGACTGTGTCTTCTTGTCTCTGATGCCAGCTTCCTCCCTTCCAAGTGAGGAATCTTATCATCCAGCCTCAAGTTCCTACCCCCACCATTTCTATGCTGAAGGGAGAATTTTGTGGGAGTACTGGGTAGGTAGGGCATAATGAAGGTCCTCAAGCCTTATGTCCACCATTGTCCATCTCAGCCATGAAGGAGCTTGCCAGTGGATGCTGGGTGATATCAAGGACAGCTGGGGAACAAGGGACATGGTTTGCTGGGAAAGAGAAAGCTAGTGGCCCCTGGATTCCTCTCCCACTCTTTCTAGGCAACAAGCCCAGAGTCCGGAGTATCCGCTTTGCGGCAAGCCATGATGCAGAAGGCTCCCAGGGCCATGTCCATTTTGATGAGAAGCTGCATGACTCAGTGGTCATGGTCACTCAGGAGAGTGAAAGCAGCTTTCTGGTTAAGGTAGGTACATGTCTCCTCCATCATAAATCCCTCCTCCGTCCCCTTCCTTCCTGCGTCTGCTGGGCATCCTCCACCCATTACTTCCTTCCCTCAACTGGACTCCTCTTTGCCTTGGTTTCTCCATCCGTAAGTTGGAAGGTGGGAGAATTGATGAGAGAAATACCTTTCTTGTTGTTGTTCATGGGGCTTGAACTGTAGGCATAGGCACTGTCTCTGAGCTCTTCAGCTCAAGTCTAGTGCTCTGCTACTTTTAGCCACAGCGCCACTTCTGGTTTTCTAGTGGTTAATTGGAGATCAGAGTCTCATGCCTGGGATGGCTTTGAACCACAATCCTTAGATCCATTAGCTAGGATTATAGGTATGGGTCACCAGAGCCTGGCTGATAGTCTTATTCTTGCTAGGCAAGTGTTCTACCACTTGAGCCATGGACATTTTTTGCTTTTTATGATTTTTTTTTTTAAGATGGGGTATGCATTTTTGCCTGGGCAAGCTTTTTTTTTTTTTTTTGGTCAGTCATGGGGGCTGAACTCTGGGCCTGGGCGCTATCCATCAACTCTTCAGCTAGCACCCTACCACTTGAGCCACAGTGCCACTTCTGGCTTTTTTCTGCTTATGTGGTGCTGAGGAATAGAACACAGGGCCTCATGCATGCAAGGCCAGCACTCTACCACTGAGCCAGCTTCCCAGCCCAGGACAAGCTTCTTATTTTCACCCTCGAGAATCATTAGGACCATAGACATGTGCCATAACCAGCTTTTATTTTTCCTCTCCTTTATTTTTTGGCTATTCTGGGACTATACTTAGGGCCTTGCACTTGTTAGGCAGGTGTTCTACTGCTGAGCCCTTTTTTTATTGCACAGGTTATTTTTTCTACCTTGTAGTTTGTGTTTTTTTTAAAATCACTCACATTTTATTTTGTGCTTAGATAGAATCCAGAGCCTTATGCATGCCACACATATAGTGTACCTCTGAGCTGTATACCATTCTCTAGTTAGTGGAACACCCCCTTCTTCTTAGAGAGCCACACCTTACCCCTGACAGGGGTCTTCCAGTGTACACTGTAGTGCCTCATATCCACTTGGAAGAGGCAGAAACAACTCTAGAGGGGCTGGGTTGGGGAAAACAGATTGATCAATCAGTCAGGGGTCCAGGTCTGAGCAGGAGTGCCCTGTGCAGGGTGGGTCTTTGGTGAAAGCCCTGAGAAGTAGCTGGGGCCCAGAGAGGTGCCCAGATTTCTCTTCAACTCTAAAGTCGTTACTCTTTCTCTTGTAGCTGACAGTTTTCTCCAAGGAAATAAATAGCATGAACTACAATTTTTAAAAAAAGTAGTACTGTCACTTTATTGCAAAATGTATACTAGAGAAAATTTGGAAGATAGAAAAAAATAGCGAGGCCAAGGATATAGGTCAGTAGTAGACTCTGCCTAGAATGTGTGAGGCCCTGGCTTGATTCTCAGCACTGCCTAAAAAAAATTAAATTAAAAGAAATTTAAAATTAGCCAGTTGCACTGTAATCATGGTTACTATTTTGATATGTGTCACTCTAGCCCTTTTTTTTTTTTGAAGCTTCATTTCCAAAAACAAAGAGCTGGTATCACCATGGACATGCTATTTTGCTGGCATCTGTCTGTGAACTGCTTCTTGTCTGTGTCAGGAAATAATTTCCTACAAGATTTTATTCCTGCTTGGTCCTCCAGACTGTGCCTCACATTGATTTGGCTGCTTCGTGTTCCTGGGTGTTACGGTGGTTTGTTTCTCTGTTATAAATAGGGCACTAATGAGTATTGTTTTGCACATCTCTGAGTATCTTTCCTGGAAGATTCTGCAAGTGGTACAGTTGGGTCACAGGTTATAGCAAACAGGTACAGCCACAAAGCTTTCTTGAGTGGTGTACCCTCCAATAGCAGAATGTGGAGTAAAGTTTATCACGTGGTAACATCAGCCTGATTTCATCAAAAGACTCTACTCCTAACCTGCTCCCTGGGGTGAGGCTGTTCAGCTTCTGTAACTATATGCCCAGCTGGGCCTACTAGACTGGCACCCCTTGCCAGCCCCCCTACTTAGCAGCCACCTCAACCTATGACCCCTCACATCTCTGGAGTTTCTAAGGATGGCATCTGTCCCAGAGGGACATTAGTTGCCAACCACTGCACAGACAGCGGAGACTGCTGGGCACACTGAGCGTTTGGGTCAGCAGGCAGGCATCTGTGATCAGTCTAGAGTCTGAGCTCTGTGATTGATGCCAAGTCTGGGGCCAGCTGTGGTCTAGCGTTCCCCCCACCCTCCTTTTCTTTTTTGTTGGTAGTTTATGGGGATTGAACTCAGCTTCTCACACACACACGCTAAGCACACTACTCCTGAGCTACATCCCTAGACCCTAGGGTCTTATTTATTGAATCCCTCTCCTCCCCTCAATTTCATGCTGTGGTGCGTGGTGTCTCCACATGAATGTCTGGAGGACCAGCATCCCTGACCCTGAGCTACTGCCTCTGAGCAAATGCTGGAATGGTGAGAGTAGGTAGGTGATCTATGTCATAGGACTTTGTCACTGCCCTCTGGGGCAGTGGTTGGTGACATGCTGTGTGCCATGCAGGTAAGAAATGGTCAAAAGTCTAGGGAAGACTTCTCCCTAGTCACACAATGTGGTTTCCATGTATCTCATCTATGAGGACTGTGGGCCTTGACACACATGCTTTGGATTGTGCTGGTTGGTTCTTGGGAGATTCTGTCACAGGACCTGGAGCCATCTGATTAGGGATGTGGACCAGATGAAGTAATGGAGGAGTAATGGACTCCCAGGGAAGCAGGTGCTGGGGGTCACAAGGATTATAGGTAGCACAGCCTGGATGGGCCCTGGATGAAGCAGTAAGTGAAGGTGCCTCTTCCCTCTCTTCTCCTGCTGCAGGTTGGCTTCCTGAAGATCCTGCACAGGTATGAGATTACCTTCACTCTGCCCCCCGTGCTCAGGCTGAGCAAAGACATCCACGAGGCACCTGTCCCCAGCCTGCACCTCAGGCTCCTCAGTGTCATGCCCATTCCTGAAGGTATGTCACTTGGACTGCTGAAGGCCTGCCCTCATCCAGTGGTCCTGGCTGTGAGAGGGAATGAGAGTGTGGCAATGGGGGGGTTAGGCAGTTCACTAAGTCAGGGACATGGTACTACTATGAGTTTGCAGTGTGGCAACTTTGCAGGGCTACATCTGCCCACTGACTGATGATTTCCTCAGTGGGGAGGCCACTGAGGGCCTGGTCAGCCCTCTCCCCCTGGAGAGCAAGGTTGGAACTGCAGGGACTCTGGGTAGCTGACTTCTAGTGCTCACCTTAGATCTTAGGCTGTTTCTCTCTACCCAGCTGGCTTTAGGTCATGTGCCACCCCTACTCCAGCCTGGAAGAGGCTAGAGTATCAGTTTTGTGGTGTGCTGCCCATTGCCCCAGCTTCAGTTCCATGCTCCCCCATTCAAGACTTGGCACCTAGTGGATTGAGAAAAACCCCTCAAGCTTTTGCTTTGCTTTTTGCCACCTGACCCCTCAAAGCTTGCTTGCTTGCTTTCTCTCTCCCTCTCCCTCCTCTCTCCCTCTCTCTCTCTTACCAGTCCCAAGGCTTGAACTCAGGGTCTGGGCACTGTTCCTGAGCTTCTTTTGCTCAAGGCTAGCACTCTACCACTTGAGCCACAAGCACCACTTCCAGCTTTTCTGTGTATGTGGTACTGAGGAATCAAACCCAGAGCCTCATGCATGCAAGGCAAGCACTCTACCACTGAGCCACCTTCCCATCCCCTCCCCCCATTCTTTATCACCACTCCCTTTGTGTGGAAGCAAATCTCTTGGAAGCCTGGGTTGGAGCCTGCCTCCCCCTTGTAGCCACGTTAGGCTTCAACACCATATTATTGGAGAAAGTTTCCCAAGTCCAGGTGCCCCCCTTGTTTGGTCTCTGGAAGGGCCATCCTTGCCCCTTTCTGGTGGGTGGAGCCCCATGGCTACAGGAGACAATTTGGGAAGTGTGGGAGGTACCAATCGGCCCATCCCTGTCCCCCTGCAGGTTATAGCATCAAGTGCGAGTACTCCGCACACAAGGAGGGCGTCCTGAAAGAGGAGATGCTGTTGGCCTGTGAGGGAGGCACTGGTGCCTGCGTGCGTGTGATGGTGCAGGCGCGGGTCATGGGTGAGTGAGGAGGCTGGCATCTGGTGAGAGGGAAGAGGCATAAGATTGGCCCAGAGGTTTCTTTGCCGATTTAGGGCTTCAGCCTCTGGTGGGGGCCTCCCCACACAGCCCAGCTGATTGGGGGTAAGGATCTCCTTGGAGTAGACCATGGGGGGCGGGACCAGAGTGTGAACAACAGTCCAACCCGTGTCCCAATTTGCAGACCGGCACCATGGTACACCGATGCTGCTGGATGGTGTCAAGTGTGTGGGTGCCGAACTGGAGTATGACTCAGAGCACAGCGACTGGCATGGCTTCGACTGAGGCCAGCCTGCCTTGGGGCTTCTCAGCCTTAAACCCTGCCTCCTCTCCCAACATGCTGCGTGATGATGTGGCTTCCTTACCCCTCCCTAGGGTCGGCATGGGAATGGCATGTCCACCGCCTAGGCCGGGCCTAGTGCCTCTCACCTCTGCCTTCATTCTGCCACCACCCTGCCTTTCCTATGTCCTCCTTTCCCACTTCCTCCTCTTCATGTGCCTCAGTCTCCTGCTGGAAGAAATAGGTTGAGCTCCCAAGGTGGGTATCTGAGGAGAGGACAGGAGGGCCTGGTGTGGGATCTACCCACTCTCCACCCCAAGCCTTAGGGGCTCCGGCCTGGGCCTGGGAGATGACAGAGTGGCTTTGTGATGTCGACCCCCCACCCCCATTGCTGCTGCTGCTGCTGCGATCACCTCAGCCACCTTTCCCACCCCTCCTCCTTTCTGACTACTGCCCACAAGAGTAGGAGGGAGGCTCGGTTCCCAGTTCTTACCCCTCAGGTCTGTGTTACTTGGTTTTTAAATGACTGGTTGGAACAGAACCTTAAATAAAACTTCCAGTGGATACAGGATTGTTGTTGGTTTGTTTGTTTTTTCCCTCTGTGGTCCAAGACTGCCCAGTCCCTCACAGATGGGCCAACAACAGACGGGTAAACTCATACTTTCAGGAGGCAGGGGTGCTGCCATGGTGGGCCCCAGAAGGAAGTGTACAGGTTCTCGGAGGTAGTTTAGGCCTCAGACCCAGTTGCCCAGTGAGTTTGGATGGGGAGCAGCCTCCTGCCCTGGCCTTAGAGAATCCTGAGAAGCTGTTTGGTGTAGTTGACAGAAAGCAGCACCCCCTTCTGGCCAGTTCCTTCCCTGCGTGCAGCTGAAACTCCTGTATCTGGCACATATGCCTCTCACCCTACTCCCATTATTGGGGTCTCTACTCACAGGGCACCAGCAGGCTGTAGCTTCCCCTGGAACATAAGGCTTTATTGTCACTTTAGGGTGAGTTCTCAGGCAGGTGGAGCTGTTGCATGTCTTTGCTGGAGGGAAGTGCCCCATCTCACACTTGGGGAAAGTGAGGCCCATGGTGACCAGGGAATCTTCCCTAATGGCACACCTATGAGTGACAGACTGGGCCCGGCCCCCATGGCTTCCGTGGGAGCAGGTGGGTTATTCATAGGCTGTCTTACCCCCACTTCCTGGCTATTCCCATATCCCCTCAAAACTGCCCTCACCATAACATACCCTCCCATGAGTAACTACCACCTTTCTACAACATTCTTAGGCGGTCAGCACCACACCCGGACGGTGTTATTACACTCGTGTCCCTCTGTCCACTGTCATTTTCCTGCGGTATGGTGTCGCTCTGCCTGGTTCCTCATGACTGGAGCCCATCAATTAGTGAAGACCCGTCCCTCAGGTCCAGGCCCTGCAGTCTCCTTCCCACGGCCCCACCTGCAGCCTACCTCACTTGACATATCCCAGAAATCGAGGCCATCACCTGGACTGCGCTCCCAGGCAAACCTCCTTGAGGCTTCCCATTCCCCTTTAGCCTCAGTCAGGGGACCAAGGCCCAATCCCAAGGCGAGTGCCCGCCCCCATGACCTCACCTCTCCCGGGCTGGGGGGCGGGGCAAAGGGCGCTGACCTCAGAAGCCGCGCATTCCTCGGCCCCCAGCCGGCTCCCCCAACCCGGGGATGAGGAGGGCGGGGCCGCACCGGGCCGGCCGAGCCGAGGGGGCTGGCGCCGCGCCAGGGCGCCCTCAGTTGGAGAGAAAGTCGATGGCGGCACGCACGGAGCGATTGGTGCTGACGTCGACGGCAGTGACCTTAATCTCGGTGTCGCCAAACTGCATGGCGGCGCGGATCTCGCGGCGGCCGGGGGTTGCGGCGGTGCCATCGGGGCCGCCGTCGGCGGGCTCGAGCTCCAGGCTGAGCGCGCCGCACTTGCGCACGCCCGGGTCGGTGATGAAGCGCGCGTCCTCGGCGGCGCAGCAGTACAGGTTGATGAGCACGCGCCGCTGGCCGGGCCGCGCGGGGCAGTAACTGCGCCGCACCTCCTCGCCCAGCGCCACCGACTGCTCGGCCGCCACGAAGCGCTCGAAGACGTCGGTGCACCAGCGGCGGCCGTCGCGCACCAGCAGCTTGTCGGGCGGGTGGCGCCCGGCCACGAAGCGGTTGAGCACGCCCACGCCGTAGGTGAGCGGCGAGCGGCGCACCCGCACCACGCCCGGGGCCTGGCCGAAGAGCACGGCGCCCTTGAGGATGGTGAGGCCCACGTCGTGCGGGACCACCACGCGCAGGCCGCGGGCGCCCAGCGCTGCCTGCACGGCGTGCTGCAGCACCGCAGACTCGGCGAAGCCGCCCACCAGGAACAGCAGCTTCACGCCCTGCACCTCGGGCCGCGCCAGCAGCGCCTCTGCAGGGCAGCGGGGAATGGGGAGGAGAGAAAAAGTCTCTAAGGCCGCTGCTTGGTGGCGATGTCCCCTTCCTCGCCACTTAAAGCTAGCCCTTTGAACTAAGTTGGGACTAAAAACAAAAAGCAAAACACCACCAACAAAAAACAACACTGAATGCCTCATGGTGCTGGTGGCTCTGGCCTGCAATCCGAGCTACTCAGGAGGCTGAGATCTGAGAATCGTGGTTCCAAGCCAGCCCGGGAAGAAAAGTCCATGAGACTCATCTCCAATTATCCAAACGCAAGAGGGAAAGAAAGAAAAGAAAAGTAAACATGGAGACTGTGACTCAAAGAGGTAGGGTGCTAGCCTTGAGCAAAAAAACTTACGGACAGAGCTGGAGTCCTGAGTTTTAAGTCCCCTCCCTCCCCTGCCGAAAAAGAACCCAAACCAAAACAACAAAAAACTCTGGACGCCTTTCACTCAGGTGAAGACAATACTCATAACACCCCACCTAACACTCCCAGATTCCCTTCTCTCCAGTGGAGGGTGAGGAATCAGGACACACATGCATTTACAGTATCAAGTGCCTGCAGGTCAATGTATCCACTAAACACAAAACTCATTTAGTCCCTGTGATAGCTTTTAGGGGAACCCAGTACTAACACCCTATTTTACAGCTGGGGAAACTGAGGCAGTAGAGGTTCTTTAACCTGGCAGGACTACACATGATCCTCCTAGCGCTTTTTTTTTCTTTTTTTTCTTTTTTCTTTTGTCAGTTGTGGGGCCTGAACTCTAGGTAGGCCTAGGCACTGTCCCTGAGCAATTCAACTCAAGGCTAGTGCCCTACCACTTGAGTCACAGCGCTACTTCTGGCTTTTTCTGCTTATGTGGTGCTGAGGAATCTAACCCAGGGCCTCATGCATGCAAGGCAAGCACTCTACCACTGAGCCACCTTCCCAGCCCATGATCCTCGTAGCTCTTGATTACCACTGCATCGCCCAGTACAGCCTTTATAGATGACTGTGGGTCTCATCCCAGTCCTGGGAGGTGTGGTAATTTCTGGGTACTGAGGAAAGAACTTATTCCCAAATCTAGAGCTAAATGAAGGGACTGAGCCCAGACACTCACCTATATGCTGGATGATCCCACTGACCGTGGGCTGAAAGAGCTCGTTCATGGCCTCACAAGACATCCGGAGCATCCCTTGTGAGGACCACTTTACAAAGTTCACACTGGAGGTGACCAAAAAAAGGGGGGGGGCACAGGCCCATGGGTCAGAGTCCAGCTGCTTACGGGGGCTTGCAACTTGTAGTCCTCATTCCCTACCCCTGTCTGACCAGGACTGTGAGTTGTGTGTGTGAAAGGTCCTTATTCTCAACCCCGAGAAATGACCTTGCCCTGTGCAGCACTGGCTGGCAGGCTAGGGCAGGGCAGGGAGAAAATGCACACTGGCACTTCCCCTTACCCCTGGCCCATGACTCTCCCCCTTGCCAAGTTTGGGCAGCGGGCTTCTGCTTAGATGCAGCATCTGCTGCTCTGAGTACTCCCATCCCTGTCACTGTTTTGCTTATGTGGAACGGATCAGGTGGGCAGTTTCCCCCATCCACTGGAGCTCAAGACTCTTGCAGGGGCATTTCCTATCAGCAAATTCTGCCCGAGCCTCCCCCTTCCCCGCACGGCCCACCTGCTCCTGCGCAGGGCGGTCTCCACGTTGTGGCCTCGTTGCTTGCGGTAGAAGTCAATGAAGGAGAAGGGCAGCGAGATGTTGAGTGCTCCCGCGCGGTGTGGGGCCGCCGTGCGTTTGCGGGCCTCGAAGGCGATGGTCAGATCCACCCAAGCTGCGGGCCGTTGCCTTTTGAAGGTGGCGATGAAGTCCTCGCCGAAGATGCGGCACAGTAACTGCTCGAAGGCCAAGTCCACTCCCACCGCGCCGTAGGGGCCGCCTGCGGTGGGGCAGAGGACGGGGAGGGTGTCAGTGCCCATTCGGCCGCCAGGGGGCGATGGCGGGGCCGGCACGCGCTGCGGGGGGCGGGGGACGATCAGCGAGGGCGCTCACCCGACGCCTTGTAGAGCTCTTTGAGCGTGCCGTGGGGCTGCTCCAGCTGGTGCACAGTCAGATCCACAGTGCCCCCGCCGCAGTCTGCCACCATGTAGCGGTCTCCTGCAGCGGCCAGGGCAGGAACACACTGCCTCCTCACCCAGGGACTCCTCCAGCCCCCACCCCTGCCCCAGGTCCCAAGACCAGCCTGTGTATGTGTCTGTGTGTCTCTGTGTGTGTCTGTGATTTCAGGTGCTTGAACCCCAGGCTATCAAATAGGAGCTCAAGGTGTGGGAGAAAAAAATCTAGAGGGTTAGAAATGGCTCATCCATGTGTCTGCAGAGACTCTGAAGGAGTGGATTTGGGGGTGCAGCTCTGAGTAGGGTGGGGTGCTCGTGTCTGCTCAGGAGGCTGTGAGGAAGGCACTGAGGGGGTGAATGTGCTTCCTCACCTGCTTGCAGCTCTGCCCACAGCTCTCCTACACCTGACTCAACCAGGAATGTGCGGCTGTGCCGGGACCTCCGCAGCTGCTCGCGGGCTGGGTTTGGAGGAGAGCAGAAGAGTGAGATTAGAAGGAGCTACCACCATCTTCAACTCCATCTTCCTGCCAAGCTCCCCTCCCACCCACCTCCCAGCACCTGGAGCAACCAGCACTGAAACTCCTATGTGCCCGCTCTATGAGAGGCAATGCGGACTCCAAACCCTAGGCTCTGTATCCCAGAGCTGGAGGAAGTATTTTTTTGGACCCAAGACCTTCCTTTAACCCAACTAGAATCAGGCCACAGTCAGAACTAGGAGGACTCTGAGGAGCTAGGTTGGGGGACACTGGGTGCCTGATCTCTTTCTCACTCAAGGTGTCCTTTGGGAGGATGATCAAGATCAGCATTTGGTGGCCTCAGTGCCTGGTCCTGGAATCAGGAGCTTGGAGCTGCTGAGCAATAGGGCTGGGGCTGATAGAAGACAACAGTGGATGCAAGTGACTTTCGTAAAGAGGAGTGTGGGTGGGGGCGAGGGGGGGGTATGTGGCTTAGTGGTAGAGTGCTTGCCTAGCATGCATGAAGCCCTGGATTTGATTCCTCAGTACCACATACACAGAAAAAGATGGAAGTGGCTCTGTGGCTTAAGTGGTAGAATGCTAGCCATGCACAAAAGAAGCTCAGGGACAGTGCCCAGGCCCTGAGTTCAAGCCTCAGGACTGGTTTAAAAAAAGGGGGGGGACTGGATCTCTTCTTCATCAGTGCCCACAGGGAAAGCTAAGCCTCTCCCATACTCAGACTCAGTGCTAAGTCCTGTCTTTCTCAGGCCCTGCTGCCTTGGGCAACATGATCTATGGGCTCCTAGGGCCAGTGCCCTGTCTCCCCCACAGACTGAACTCTACCAGGATGTTTCTGTCCCTTCAGATTGGGCTTCTCCAGGTTAACAGCTCTCTTCCTTGCATCCAAAATACCTCTGATCTTCCTATGCCTTGGACCTTCTAAGGGCAAATGCCTCCAAGTCCAGTGCTGGGCAGGATCCCTGGAGGTGCTTACCCTGCCTGAAGCTGGAGTCTATGGAGCGGCGCTCTCCCAGGCGCCCGGTGCCAGGGTTCCGGCTGCTCAGGTCCATGAGTTGGTGTAGACGTAGCTTTCGGCAGTAGACAGACGCAGCCTCTGGCTCCAGGGCAATGAGTAGTTGTTCTGCATTCTCTCGAGACACCAGGCCAGCCTGGGGATGGGGATGGATGGATGGGACACCATAACGGCCTGCCACCTAAGAAAGTATCTGGGGCTCCCACCTCCTCCTCTGGCATCATATCTCACTCATGCCAGGCCGCGAGGCCCCTTCATGCTGCACACTTAGAGCTGCCTCACAGCTACCACGTAACCAGGCTGGAAAAGGACATGGCCATGGCAAAAGGGTTGCCCAGCATGAGGGAAAGGTGTAGCTGCAGCAAGGTTCCCCTTCCCAGGTGCAGGGCTGCTCAGCCAAGCACTGGTTGGGATGTTAGCTGGGACTCTGGCATAGTATGGAGGATGCAGTGCATAGAGGAGATTGCGGGGCCACCCCACGGCTCACCAGGCTGGTGTTAAGACACTGGCCACAGGCCGCCCCATTCCCAGGAGAACTTTGTTCCCAGAGAATCTGCTATTATAGGAAGGTAATAGTGAAACTGCAGGCACTAAGAGAGGCCAGTGGGAGAGGGGGAGAGCAGGGGATCCCTTTGGGAAGTCTTTAAGGGTTTGTGGGGTTTTCTAGATTCTGACCAGGTGGGGGAGGCAGACTGTCCATCCTGGGCTAGCCCTTCCTGAGCTGGCATGAGGGAAGTAAGGTCGTAAGTAAGGCAGGGTAGGTAAGTGGGCAGGGGGATGCTAGGGTGGGGATGTTTATTCTGGTTGGTGATAGCCTTGCTTCCTCCCTGATCCCTGCAGGTATACCCACGGGGCCCCCTGCCAGCTCCTCCCAGGGACAGGCATCCCTACAGACCAAATGCCTGAATGATACCTGGCTACAGGTACAGATGTACTGGGGACCTTGGAATCTCTAAGGGGGCCCACAGGCAAATCCCAAGGGCAAGACCAAGCCTGTGAAATTGTAACTCCTCTGACCTCACTGGAGAGGATAGTGTCTGAGTGCCCCTAACCCTCCCCGCCAACCTTTTCCCTGACCTTTGGGCATTTCTGTGATAGGAAGACCAGCACATACTGGCCACAGTCACTCCTTTCAGTTTCACAGGAACCTACAGTGGCTGGGGCCGGGGCAGGAGTGTTCCTGAAAGTCCAATGGCAGCTGAAGTGGGCATTCTTGGTGTCTTACATGCTGCCAGGAGGACTGGCTGCTGAGAGTACACAGCTGTTCCTGCTCTTGCGCAACTTTCACAGCCCAATAGGAACCAGTCTGATTGATCAGGTGTCCCTCTCAGTCCCCCAGCGATCAATGACTGATGGGGACCCTTGCTTCACTGTAGCTAGTTCTGCTAAATTCTCCTTGAGAGCTCCTGTGTGCTCAGGCTCAGGGTGGACCCCAGTAAAACCAACCCTTGCACAGCTCTCTCATTTCCTGCTTCCTACCTCTTTTTTTCCCCCCTGAAAACTAACAGATACCCCCCCACCACACACACACACACACACACACACACACACACACACACACACACACACACACACACACACACACACACACACACACACACACACACACACACACACACACACACACACACACACACACACACACACACACACACACACACACACACACACACACCCCATAGGCTCTGCTTCTATCTAGAAAACCTGACTTAAGACCTTGTCTCCACTGGGCTATGCCTCTTGTCCATCTGCCTATTCCTGCAGGCCTGTTCCCTTTCTTGGTCACAATAGCCTTCCCAAATTCCCAGCACAGAAAAGCTGGAGGCCTTTGCTCAACAACTAGGTGGTCCCAGAGGTGGCAGGGAAATGAAGTGTGGGGCCTCCAGAGCTTTCTCAGGCAGTGTCCCCAGCCCCAGGCCCATCCTCACCAGGTAAGCGGCCTCCCGCATGAACTGCTTTGCTGGCTGTTTCCAGATGGCTGGCACCGTCAACACCCAGCGCACAGAGTCCTTCTCAGGCAGAGATGGGCACTGTTCTCTTAGCTCCTGAAGCAGGAGAGGACAGTCAGGGGAGAGCCGGCTAGGGGCATCTTCCACCCTCTCTGGGAGTTGGAGGAACTAATCAAACCCCAGGAAGGACTTCCGAGCTGAGTTGGAAGAGTGTCCCCTCCCCACTGGTTCTGGTACAGGTTCTACAGACAGGAAGACAAGAGACAGGGAAAGATGGCCTGTGACCTCTAAAGTGAGGATCTAACTGATGGACAGGGGACAGTAGGGAATAGGAGGGCCCAGGAGTCCCTGCCCCAGGGCTGAGCAGCACACCTGCAGAGCATGCTCCTTGAAGAAACGGAGGGCATGGGCGAACACCTCCAGGGCCGGCATCTTCTTCCCATTTACTGCCTCTAGCTGGGTCTTCAAGGTGAGATCCTGGAGGATACCGGGTCAGTATGCAGGAAGGAGGTCATAGCTCGGCCCCATTTCCTGGAGTTTCCCAACCCTGTTTCACCCCAGTCCCAAGTTAGTTCTGCTCCTGCCTCTTCTCAGTCTGGTCCATCTTGTAATCCTTGTTCACCGAGCCCTGCCAGTATAAATCCTGCCTACAGTGACTAAGCACCGCCCATCTCCGGGTTCTTCCCGCCTCTCTTTAGCTGGCCCTCGTAACCATCCTTCAGGGGTCACCTGCTGTGTCCCACCTTCCACTAACCCTGCCCCTTCCCAGCCCTGTCTTGCCTTCCTGGCCAAAGCCCCGCCCTGTAGTGGCTCACAGTGGCACTGTGTATCTTCATCTTGAATTTTTCAAAGTACAGCCAGTCCCGCGCCTCCTCGGGGTCCAGGTCGTGGTAGTAATCCCGGGCAGTGTAGCCAAAACTGTGAAAGGTGCCCTCTGGGGTCAGCAGCAGACAGGTAGGGGTCTTCTGGTGGGCCACACCGGGATCCCCACCCTCCCATTTCCTGCCAAGGCACAGGGTGGTCAGTGGTGTCTGTGGCTACCTTTCCTTAGTTGGGGCTGTGGGCTCACTGTGATCCTGGGCAGGACACAACTTTGAGTCTCAGTCCTTCTCTCTACAGAATGGGAATAATAATAGTGCCTCCCTGGGTTGTGGTGAAGAACAAATGGCACCCAACTAAATCTCCATAAACACCACCGTGGATCCTTCCCCATCCCATCTGACCCCTGGCCCTTCTCTTAACCCCCTTTCCTTTCAAGCAGGCACCTCATTTGACTGCTGCTTTCTGGACCCTTACAACAGCAGCCAAGTTATCACCCATTGGCTTGGATCTGGCCTTGCTGTCCTCAAAGTTGTCTTCCAAGGCCAGGCTCCTTCAAAAAGTCCCCCCTCTCTCTCTTCTCTCCACTAACCTTCCTTTTCTTTCCTTTCCCTTCATTCCCTCTCCTCCTTTTTTTTTTTTTTTTTTTTTTTTTGTCGGTCATGGGCTTGAACTCTGGGCCTGGACGCTGTCCCTCAGCTCTTCAGCTCAAGGTTAGGACTCTACCACTTGAGCCACAGCACTTCCGGCCTTTTCTGCTTATGTAATGCTGAGGAATCGAACCCAGGGCCTCATGCGTGCAAGGCAAGCACTCTACCACTGATCCACCTTCCCAGCCCCACCCCCACCTCCTCTCTTTTCTTTTTTTTTTTTTTTTTGGTCGGTCATGGGACCAGAACTCTGGGTCTGGGTGCTGTCCCTCAGCTCTTCAGCTCAAGGCTAGCACTTTTTCTGTTTATGTGGTGCTGAGGAATCGAACCCAGGGCCTCATGCTTGCAAGGCATGGACTCTACCACTGAGCTACCTTCCCAGCCCACCTCCTCTCTTTTCTTTCTTTACTTTTCTATTAAAGGCTGTCACTCCACCACTTCCAGCTTTTTGTTGGTTGGTTGGAGATAAGAGTCTCTCCAGATTTGGGGCTGAGAAGGTGGCTCAGTGGTAAGAATGCTTGCCTTGCATGCATGAGGCCCTGGGTTTGATTCCTCAGCACCACATAAGCAGAAAAAGCCGGAAGTGGCACTGTGTCTCAAGTGGTAGAGCGCTAACCTTGAGCTGAAGAGCTCAGGGATGGCACCCAGACCCAGAGTTCAGGCCCCACGACCAAAAAAAAAAAAAAAAAAAAAAAAAAGAGTCTTTCTCCAGATTTGTCTGCCTGGGCTGGCTTTGAGCCGAGATCCTCAGATCTTAGTCTTTTGAGTAGCTAGGATTACAGGCACGAGCCTTGGGCATCTAGCCCTCCTTCAAATTCTCTCATGCTCACTTCTGTCTGACCCATGTTAGCAGCTATGTCCCAGGAGACTGCACCTCAGTAAGTCTCCCTAATCTGAATGACATCATAAACTGCTCTCTGTAGGCATTAGGGTAGAGCTCCCGTGATCTAGCAGCTTTATTAGAAGGAGAGAAGGACAGTCACTGGTGGTTCAGGCCTATAAGCCTACTACTCAAGAGGCTTAAATCTGGAGGATTGTGGTTTGAGCCTGAATAAAAAAGTTCACTAGACTCCATCTCCAAAGTATTCAACAAAAAGTAGGGATGAAAGCCGGGCGCTGGTGGCTCACGCCTGTAATCCTAGCTACTCAGGAGGCTGAGATCTGAGGATCTCGGTTCAAAGCCAGCCCGGGCAGGAGAGACCGTGAGACTCCTATCTCTAATAAACCACCAGAAAACCGGAAGTGGTGTTGTAGCTCAAGTGGTAGAGCGCTCGCCTTGAGCTGAAGAGCTGAGGGACAGCGCCCAGGCCCAGAGTTCAAGCCCCACGACCGACAAAAAAAAAAAAAAAAAAGTAGGGATGAAGCATGGCTCAAGTGGTAAAATGCCAGCAAGCTGAGTGAATATGAGGTCTTGAATTCAAAACCCAGTAGTGGTGAGAGAGGGAGGGGGAGGAAGAGGGTGAGGGAGAGGGAAAGGGAGGGGGAGAGGGAGAAGGACAGCAGACACAGATATGTACAACAGATGTACTCCCTATCTCTGGCTATATTATGACCTGTACCACCTGTGAACTTTGCCAGCAAAAAGGCCACCACTAAATGTAGTCCCTCCTAAACCATGAACTAAGGTAATCCTCTTTGTTTGGCTGGGGGAAGAGTCTTAGGGCTTAACTCAGGGCCTGGGCACTGTCCTTAAACTTTTTTTTTTTCCTTCTCAAGACTAGCACTCTGCCACTGGAGCCACAGCTCTACTGGCTTTTTGGTGCTTAATTAAAGATAAGAGTTACAGACTGGTGCTGGGTGCTGGTGGCTCACACCTGTAATCCTAGCTACTCAGAAGGTGAGATCTGAGGATCACAGTTCAAAGCCAGCCCAGTCAGGAAAGTCCCTGAGACTCCAATAAACTACCAGGAAACCGGAAGTGGTGCTGTGGCTCGTGGTAGAGTGCTAGCCTTGAGCTGTCTCTCAGGACAGTGCTCAGGCCCAGAGTTCAAGCCCCATGACAGACCAAAAAAGAAAAAAAAAAAAAGCTACAGACTTCCCTGCCTCGGCTGGCTTCCAACCATGATCTTCAGATCTTAGCCTCCTAAGTGGATAGGATTATGGGCAGGAGCCACTGGCACCCAGATTTTTTTTCTTAATAAAGCAGCCTGTCTGAAGTATTGTGTTATAGTAATGAAAAATTGATTTAAAAATCGATATAGATGTTTTCACACAAAACTCAATTACATACAAAATGCATTTTTTTTTCTTTTTGGGTCCGGTCATGGGGCCTGAACTCTGGGCCTGGGCACTGTCCCTTAGCTCTTCAGCTCAAGGCTAATGCTTTACCACCTGAGCCACAGTACCACTTCCGGCTTTTTTCTTTTTGCTTATGTGGTGCTGAGGAATTGAACCCAGGGCCTCAGGCATGCAAGGCAAGTGCTCTACCACTGAGCCACCTTCCCAGCCCCCAAAATGCATTTTTTGAAACATGTCTTCCATATCCAGAGATGTGTGACTTGTACACCTCTGAACCTCTGTCACCTTATTTTTCATTTTACCTGTGTGAGAATCAGCCTCTAGAAAGGTAACCCCCTAAGATCCCAGGGCAAGTTTTAAAAGGATACTCATTGCAGCAATATGCATAATTGTGATGAATGAGAGAGGAAAAATCCTAAAAACTATCAAGAGAGGGATAAACAATGACAGGAGGGTGTCCAGTGGAATAGGACACAATTTTGAAATTAAAATCAAAGCCCTAGCTTGGGGTTGTAGCTCAGTAGTAGAATACCTATCTAACATATTGCCAGGCCCTAAGTTTGATCCCCAACACTGCAAAAATAAATTTAAAAAAATAAAAATTTAAATTTAAAAATCAATAAGATCTGAGAGGGTGCTGGTGGTTCATGGCTGTAATTCTTGCTACTCAGGAGGCTAAATCTTAGGATGGCAATTGAAAGCCATCACAGCAAAAAAGTTCGTGAGACTTTTTTTTTTTTTTTTTTTTTTTTTGGGTCCAGTCGTGGGGCCTGAACTCTGGGCCTGGGCGCTGTCCCTCAGCTCTTCAGCTCAAGGCTAGCGCTCTACCACTTGAGCCATAGCGCCACTTCCGGTTTTTTTCTTTTTGCTTATGTGGTGCTGGGAATCGAACCCAGGGCCTCAGTCATGCAAGGCAAGCACTCTACCACTGAGCCACCTTCCCAGCCCCAGTTCGTGAGACTCTTATTGCTAATTAACCACCAGAAAACCAGAATTGGTTCTGTGACTTAAAGTGCTAGAGTGCTAGCCTTGAGCTGAAAAAGCTCAGGGACAGTGCTCAGGTCCAGAATGCAAGCCCTGTGACACACACACACACACACACACACACACACACACACACACACACACACACACACACACACACACACACACACACACACACACACACACACACACACACACACACACACACACACACACGCACCCCTCTTATTTTCTGCAGAGTGCAGAAGAGCTCCAACTGAGCACTGAAGCCCACCTTCCAGTCTTCTGTCACTGGGAAATCCCAGTCTAGGGATGGAAGGGGTTCACACAGTGACTATATGGCTAGGGCCAAGCTATGTCAGAGTTTGAGGACAACCATCCCCCCACTTCCCACCTTCTCCCAGCCCAGCAGCCTTCACCTCATCATGTGGATAGCCTCAGGGTCACTGGCAAAGCTGAAGGCATAGCCACTGGATGTGGTACCGAAGTCAATAGCCACCACCACGGAGAAGGAGGCCTGCTGGGGGGCTCGAGTCTCCGGCTTCTGTAAGTCCAAGACCTAGAGTTAGCAAGCAGCCAAGCAGGGACCAGCCAACTGCCAGCAGGGCTGGCTGTGGTCCTAAAAGCTTCCTCCCTACCTCACCCTCTCTGCTCCTTTCCTAGATTCCCCTCTGCTCCCAAGCTCCAGGCTGAGTTCTGAACATGTCAGCTGCTCTGAAAGCCCAAGGCCCTTCTGGTAGTCACTTGCACATTTGCACTCAAGTGCCTGCTTTCCTGCTTCCAATTCTCCACTCACCTTGTGCCTGGCTTTTCAAAGCCCACCCCCATCTCACACCATCTTCAGAGCCTGCCACCAGCCTAGGCCCAGCTGGGAGCAATTTCATTTCTCTGGGCAGCTTTATAGCATATGGACCTATGTGTATTTCATCCTTTCTTGGGTGGCTACAGTGACACAAACCAGACTCTTGTCTGGTTTTGTAGCTCACAGAGAGAGGCCTCTGCACATGTGGACTGGGCCTGGTTTTTCTCAGGCTCCCTGAGCACAATGGGGTCCCCAAGCTGGATCACCAGGGCAAGACCCTCCAGGGCATTTTGGTGTCACCCAGGAGTATGGGGGGCTGGGGAGGCCATGTCCTGGAGACTTCAAGAGAGTAGTTTCCAAACTTTTTTTTTTTTTTTTTTTTGGTCATGGGGCTTGAACTCAGGGCCTGGGTGCTGTCCTGAGCTCTTTTTCTCAAGGCAAGCACTCTACCACTTTGAGCCACAGCACCAATTGGTGGCTACTGGAGAGAAGAGTCTCGCCATCTTTCCTGCCCCACCTGGCTTTGAACCTTAATCCTCAGATCTCAGCCTCGGTGTAGCAGGATTATAGGCAAGAGCTACCAATTCCAGCCTCCAGAATCTTTTAGCCACATACCTCTTCTGCCCCAGATATGGGCTGGTTTAAGGTGGGGCTGTGCTTGGCAGGTGGGGGAGTAACCCTGGCCCCAGTTCTCTCAGCACCTAGAAAACCCACGTCTGCTTGCCACCAGCCCCCGTGGCCCTCAGGTGACATCCTAGTCTAGTGCCACAGTCAGTATGTGACTAAAGCTAAAGTCTCCTCATTCCCCCCCACCCCCCCCACCCCCCGTTCCTCCCCTCCAGCTATTTCCTGCCATGGCTTAGCCAGGCACAACCCTCCTTCATGCTACCTAGGCCACGCCACTGTCCCCTAGGCTTACTGGAGACTGCGAGGGTGTGAGGGGGGCAATGCCACAGCTTTCCTGGGTCCTTGGTGAGCCGGGTGGGCTGGGCACCGGGGACCTATCTGGGCTGGAACCTGCGGAGAAGAGAGGGTAAGTCACCCTGGAACAATCAGGGCAGTTGGGTCTGGCACTGGGAGGTGCTCTGTCAGCCCTTGCTAGACAGAGGTAAGGGCCCCCTCCCCAGGTTGCAAGAAAATGTATGAGGCAGGGGCAGAGGCTAAGGTCCTAAGGTCTTATTAGTTTGAGGGAACCTCCCCTACATATCATTGGGGCTCAGTGTTGGCCCCAGAACCTCTCAGACACAGCAGACAGGCATTGTGTGTGGGGAGACTGAGCCCAGAGTTGGGAGAGATGTGACAAGTGAGCTCCTGGGGACAGGAGCCAGAAGAGGAGGGAGCTTCAGACATATAATGGCTGGGAGGTAGGGCAGCCAGCCCAGAGGTGGGGCTGTGCCTTTCTGTTAAAGTTGGGCCACATGGTTCTAATCAAGACTTAAGGCAACTCCCCCTTCCCCCTTTCCCTCCCCTCCACTAGCCACAGACAGACCCAGCTGGCTGCCTGGGGACCACAGGAGAGAGAGAGCGGCACCTCCCCCAACCCAGCCTGAGCCTAGGGATATATGTAATGCTAGGAAGTCTGGTTACCTACACACACAGACACACACAGACACACACACAGACACACAGACACAGACACACACACACACACACACACACACACACACACACACACACACACACGGTGAGAGACAGCACAGAAGCTATTAGGAGGCAGCTCAAGGCCTGGCTTAAAGGATCAGATAGCTCCCAGAGAGAAGGGCTTGACTAGCTGGACACCCAAGATGATCTTTGCCAAGGATCATGGGGGTAAGGGGTGCTGGGGCTGTCCTGAGACAGGCATGAAGACCTCTGGATAAATCAGCATATCTGTCAGGCTGTACACTGCACAGAGCAGAGGATCCTGCTTCTTCACCCACAGTCTGGCCAAGGGATTCTAGACAGGGCTATGTGAGTTGACCTTGGGCTAATCCAGGCAAATATATAAGGGGTTGAGGGTGAAGGAGATCCTAGGAAGTGGCTGTAGTCTGAATGCCAGCGGGGCAGGGACATGAGAGTCACACTCTGAGGGTTCCCCTTCCAGCACAGACTTGGTCTCGCCACCAGCTCCAGCTTGAGAGGCCAAATTGCTGTGGCCAAAGCCTGGGAAGGGAGGCAGGAAGGAAGGGCCAGCCCGCCAGGTCTTTGTGAATGGACTTCCTGAGGAGTGTCCTCCTGCCTGCCCTGCCTCCCACCCCCGCAGAGCCAGAGCCTGCTCTGGGACCAGGCCAAATGCACAGGGCTCAGGGCAAACATGCCCACCTGCAGATGCTTCCCCCAAGGTCCTGGGCACACAACTGTACAAAATATAGGCAAAAGCATACAATCATATGCACACAGACCCTCCCTACATATACAGGTGCACACACACACGCACACACAGATAAACACTGAAGGTTCTTGGGAACAAATCTATTCAATGCACATAATGTCCCTTCCCCCATTCTCATATATGCATAGAGTTTCTGTGAGCAGGTCTGCCCTAGTCTCATATTCATCTTTACATACATAGACTTATGTACAGAATTCTCCCTGATATGAACACACACCACACACATGCACACACACATGCACAACACATTCACAGCTTCCAGAAGCCTCTGCTGGAGAGGTCTATGTAGGTAGCAGCCAGTGAATATCTATAGCCCGGTGAGGGAGGTGTGGTCAGGACTGAGCTGGGATGGGGGTCTTACCGATGTACAGCCCCTGCATGCCCACCTCTGGGACAGCCAGCATCCTTGCAGACTCTGGAGCTGTCAACAGGAACACACAAACAGAATGAGGTTGAATTGTTCCTCTGCCCTGTATGTTTATTTATGCTACTTGTTTATTTTTGTCTGGAGTCTTTGAAGCTAACCCGGACATCATGATGTTTCACCTATCAACTCCTCAGTATATTTCTCTTAACAGACAAAGATTATGGGGAAAACACCACCACAACCCCATTATCATAGCGAATCAAATTTCCAGCAAGTCCTTCATTCCCTTTTAAACCTTTGTTGTACTGACCTGGCTTAGCTCAAAAAATGACAATGAACCCCAAGATAAGTATTCAAATGTTTTTTTTTTTGTTTTCCTTTCATGCAATTGTTTCTAACATATCTATAAGATGATTTCTTTGTTGCTTTGTATGTCCCTCCCCCGTGGTATAACCCATGCTTTCACTGTATTTGATGTTGGTATAATTTGGGGAGGGGAAGGGAAAAAACAAATCGTTTAACTAGGGATCAGGTGGACCCATTGCAACAATGAGATGTACAGAGATGTAGAGAACTAGCCTTGAGCTGAAGAGCTGAAGGACAACATTCAGGCCCAGAGTTCAAGCCCCACGACCGCCAAAAAAAAAAGACTTTGCTTTGTAGGAATCAGATCTTCAATGTGTTCTAATTGAGGAAACAAAATCATACCCAGATAATCATGTAAGTGATTTTGAGATGACAAATACTGTGTGGGAATGTGTGGGATGGAGAGAGGCAGGACCTTGTAGACCCTTTTTTTTTTTTTTGTCGGTCGTGGGGCTTGAACTCTGGGCCTGGGCGCTGTCCCTCAGCTCTTCGGCTCAAGGCCAGCGCTCTACCACTTGAGCTACAGCGCCACTTCCGGTTTTCTGGTGGTTTATTGGAGATAGGAGTCTCACGGTCTCTCTGCCCGGGCTGGCTTTGAACTGTGATCCTCAGATCTCAGCCTCCTGAATAGCTAGGATTACAGGCGTGAGCCACCAGCGCCCGGCCTTGTAGACCCTTTTTTATACTTGACTTTATATAAAGTATAAGAGCAAGTTTTGGGGGGAGAACAGTACTAGGGTTTGAACTCTGAGCCTCACATTTGCTAGGCAAGTGCTCTACCACTTGAACCACGTCCTTAGACTGCAACTGCAAATCTGGATGGATTTGAAGTGGCAGAGCAGGGGTGGAGCCTGACCCAGTTTGCACTTGGGGATGACCACAAACTTGGGCTGCATATGAGGATAGACTGCTGGGAGGCAATATGGAAGCGGAAGTCCACATAGACTGCTATAGCTCTCCAGGCTCCAGGATGGTGGCTGCTGTGTACCTTGAGACAGAACTGGAGACATTTAGGAGGCAGTAGCTAAAATCAACACAGCCAATTAGATTGGTCATGGGGAATTAGGAAGAGGATGTTATGGTGACATTGTCTGGCTCTGCTGGGAGATGGATAGAGCTGGAGAACACTGGAAAAGGGACAGACTAGTAATGGGAAAGCACAAAGTCTGGGGTGCAGTTTAGAATTAAGAGAACATAGTTGGGCTCTGGTGGCTACTAGTTACTCAGGAGGCTGAGATCTGAAGCTCGAAGTTCAAAACCAGCCTAAGCAGAAAAGTCTAGTAGTCTTATTTCCAATTAACTACCAAAAAGGCAGATGTCGAGTTGTGGCTCAAGTGGTAGAGTACTAACCTTGAAGGAAAAAGCTAAAGGACAACACCTATGTCCTAGTTTAAGCCCCAGTGCATGTGTGCACACACATGCATGTGCAAGCGTGCACACACACACACACACACACACACACACCCTAAGAGAACATACATATCATGCAGTCAGATGATATGTGATCTGGAGGTCAGGAAGAAATCTGAGTTGGAGATGTGCATTTGAGAGTCATTGTCACAGCCAATGGCAGTGTACATGTAGAGGTGAAGGAGATGAAAGAGGAGAAGCCACTGAATAGAGGAAGGTGAGCTGGTCTAGGGACTGAGAAGCCTCCTGTAGTTTCATGAAGAGCACTCACTATAAGAAAAGTGAGTGAAGCTAGATGCATTTAAGAGGTCTTTGGATGGGAATGCAAACACAGGCAGGTAAGCCAGGTGAAGTTGTGAGGGAGAGGTGAAAGAACTGAGAATTGGGAATAGATACAAGGGCAGTGGCTGGAAGCAGGCAAAGAAGGACATTCATTTTGTTTTGTATGATAGGAGGAACTCAAGCTTGTGTTTGTCAAGTTCTAGGCACCAGGCTTTAGGTAGACTCTGCCAAGTCTTTACCCGCTTTGTTACTGAAACTGTAACCTCAGGCTTGGCAGCACTGGCATCACCCTGCATCACCCACAAGCTTGTTAGAAATGCACAGCCTCAGGCCTTGTCTCTGACCTGCTGAATCACAGCTTATGTTTTACGGACATCCCCAGGTAACTGGATGCATGTTTTAAAATGTGAAAAGGGGGCTGGGAAGGTGGCTCAGTGGTAGCGCTTGCCTTGCATGCCTGAGGCCCTGGGTTCGATTCCTCAGCACCACATAAGCAAAAAGAAAAAAGCTGGAAGTGGTGCTGTGGCTCAAGTGGTAGAGTGCTAGCCTTGAGCTGAAGAGCTGAGGGACAGGGCCCAGGCCCAGAGTTCAGGCCCCACGACTGGACCAAAATAAATAAATAAATAAAGTGTGAAAAGGGTCTGCACAAGAGTCTCTGAGGCTCACCAGCCTACAGATGACCAATACTACTGTCCTTATCTACAGGCCTGGTTGCTCCTCTAAACAAAGGTTGGGGCTGCCCAGGACCCACTCCCACTCTGTGGCCTGGTCAGGAAGTTTTGCTAACAAAACACAAGCAGACACAGAGCTGGACACTGGCACACCCATGCACACATGTACACACCCTTGCTCATACACCGTTTGAACAAACCCAGCCTCATCATGGACACACCCAGACTCCCACATATTTTTGTGTATTGCAGGGTATTCCTGTATGACCAGCACCATGGAGGTTTCCAGACACAGGCAGTCTAGCCGCCTCCATGTCCCTGGAAGTACATGGTTGGTTATTCAGGAATCAGAATCAGAGGAAGGATAGGGGTTGGCTGTGGGTGTCTAGAAAGCAGTAGGATGATGCCAAGCAAAGAGTAAGCCAATAGAGGGGGTCAGTGGGGACTTTGGGAGCCAGGGACAGAAGCACAGCTCAGGGTGACAGAATGGTGTGCTGGCAATGATCCTCAAACTCCCCAGAGCTGACACTGTGCCTCTTTTCCCAGTTCTACATTCATGGACATCCCAATGGTAGCTTGAAATCAGCCATGGTTGGGAGAATTTACACTACTAAAATCAGCAAACTCTCCACATCAGGCTTCTTTGTCTCTCTCAAGAGAGTTGATTGTAAAATATTTTCCCTCTCAGAGGGTTGTGGCTGGATCAAAGCCACAAGGGCAGGGCTAACAGCTCTATTTGTACATTTCAATTCTTCAGAAACCCTTTATTAGGCATTTCTTTATGCCAGGTTCTGAGGGAAGTGCTGGGAATCACTGTTGAATGAATGAATGGATTTTCTATTGTACCTAGAATTGCCAATAAAAGACTGGCAACTGTATGCCTTTGATCTCTCCAATTCTGAAGCTTGTCAAGTTATCTAAGTGTATGCTACACAGAATATCCCTTATACTGGGGTCTTAGGCTGAGGGCTGATTATGGCATCTGGCATGAGTGCATCATGTCACCTTTCTGTGCCTCAGTGCCCTTTTCTATAAAATGGGTGACACTGGAGACTTGTGAGGATCAAGTTTGGAAAGTATTGATAAAAAAAAAAAAAGCAAGTTGGGCATGTGTGAACAATGTTTTTCCCTTCACTATGTGGATGCTGTATTTTCTTTTCTTTTCTTTCTTTTTTTTTTTTTTTTTGGGGTCCGGTCGTGGGGCCTGAACTCTGGGCCTGGGAACTGTCCCTCAGCTCTTCCACTCAAGACTAGAGCGCTACCACTTGAGCCACAGTGCCACTTCTGGCTTTTTCCTTTTTGCTTATGTGGTGCTAAGGAATCGAACCCAGGGCCTCAGGCATGCAAGGCAAATGCTCTACCACCGAGCCACCTTCCCAGCCCTGGATGCTGTATTTTCACTTGTTAATGTTTGGTCTTACTGAGAATTTCATCTTATTCATCCTGAGTTCACTGGGAAGGAAGTAGGAACTGAGTCAATTTATGCTAAAGTCGAAGTTTCCTCTGATTCCCTGAGAAACAGAGGTACAACAGTGTGGAAACCACATAAGAAGTCACACACTCCTGTGTATCTTTAGGGTCCCGTTTCATGCATACCCCCAAAAACATTAAAGGAGAATGTAATCATGGGGCTCAGGATAAGCTAGCTCCTGAAAACTAGGTCTGGGCAGAGTCTATAGCTAGAAATGGGAGAAGGCAGATCTCTATTTCAGGGATTCAGTAATTTCAGCCTGGTGAGTCCTATGAATCTGAGAGTAATTGGGTGGAGCAGTTTGATTTACACAGAAAATAACTCCACTTTCACTCTGCAAGAGCATGCCAAATTCTGGCCCCAGCCTTACCCTTCCCTAACTCACCCAGAGACAAATTGTACATGGACAAATTCTTAACTCGGTCTCATGTTGACCTCTAGTCTTCATAGTCACCTTGACTCCTGGCCCTGACTTCTGTTCAATAGATGTGGCCAAATAGGACCCACTTCTAAGACTTCCCTGAGTGTTCCCTGCCTCACAATAGCTAGGGAGAGGATTCTCTGAGATCTCTTCCTGGGGTGGAGGCCCCTGGCACTCTGCAAGTGTGTGCTATGGCTGAGTTTCAGGACTCCACAGATGAAGGTGTGGATGAAGAGCCTACCCTGAGGTTCCCTCCTTCCAGTCCACCTACCTGCTCTGCACCCTCCACCCTGCTCAAGGACCAGGATTGTCATTTGGCTATGTGAGGCCTCAGGCATTTCTTCCAAGCCACAGACAGACTGGGTCAACCAACCAGGGTGCAAAGGCCAGATCACAAATGGCACCTCAAAGGCTGCCCCACCCTATTTCAGGAGAGAAGCCCTTGGGGAGAGGTGTGAAGTGTGTGTGTGTGGGGGGGTCCTCCCTCCTATACTGGGACAGAAGTGACAGAGCTGCTTCCCACAGTCCCTCCTTGTCTTCAACTTTGCTTTCCATATATCCTGACCCCTCCCCTTGGGTCCTCATCATGGGAGCAGCCCGTTCACAAACAACCTCTGTGTCACAGCACCCTGAAGCCCCCCATCTCTGCCCAGTGGTGCCCAATGACCCTGCTCACTGACTGACCTGGCTCCTGGGTCCATCTGCTCACTGGAATCTGGTTAAGAGTTCCCTCCTGTCCGCAGCTCTCCCCCACCCAGCTTGTTCCAGGCGCCTAGGGGAATCTAGACCCCACCCAATCTGGACTCCAAGCTGGCCTCATTCAAAGAAACCTGAGAGGTCCCCAGTGGAGGCACCACACTTTGACCACCCATCCACCACTCTCCAGCATCCCCAGATTACAGAGCCTGGGCCCTGCCAGGCACCTCCCTCCCCAAATACACATGCATTTGACCCCCCAGTCTCCACTTGGGCTAGGCAGTCCGTCTAGCTCCCCAGGGAGGCCCCAGGCCCCAGAGGCTCTCCAGCCAGCCCTCCCCCCCTTCTAGGTACAGGAGTCCCTCCTGCTCCCCGACCTCGGTACAAGTAGGGTCTCAAAGCCCGAGTAGGAGCGTTTTCGGGGGGTCTCGATCCACCCCTCCGCGCCTCTCTCGGTTTGCTCGGGGAGCCCAGCAGCCCGCACCTCACGGCCGCCCGCACCTCAGCACTCACCGCCGCCCTTCCGACGGCTCCACGGGCTCCTACACACGCCGGGGGGGATCCCGATCCGCGACGTCGTCGGTCCTGGCGCTCGCTCGACGTGCGCCCGGGCCGCGGCCTCCCAGCGGCTCTGGCCCCGCGCCGCCCACCGCGCCCGCTCCCCCTCCCTCCCCGTACCCCCTCCTTCTCCCCCCCTCAGGCCGGATGGCCGCGCTCCGGGCCCAGATGTGCGAGGTCGGGGCGGGGCCTGCTTGCCTGCGAGCCTCCGCCGAGGGGCCCCCGCGCCCGCGCCCCTCCCCGCGCCCCCTGCGCCTCGCCGCCGCGGCCCGCCGCGCCTCCCCGGCCACCACCACCCCCGCCCCCCGTTCTGCGGGCGGCCCGGGAGGTGGGAGAAGCCGAGGGGGGGACGAGGGGAGAGAGGAGGAGGAATTCCAGACCCTCGCCCGCCTCCCGCTGCGCCCTCACCCGCCCCCGCAGCCCACCGTGGGGCTCAGCCCTGGCCCAACCATCGGCTGCTTCCAGGGGCCTAGCTGGGGACCCCACTTTGGCCCCAGGGAACACTCAGAGCTCACCCTGCCACCGCGGTAAGAAGCAGCTGCCTCTTTCAAATGGGACGCACAGCCTTCTTGTCCCATGGGACCAATTGCTTTCTTGTCCCCAGCCAGGCTCTCTTGGGAACGCTAGGAGGTGCCCTCCAAATAAGGGGTTGGTGGGGTGAAGACTTAACTCCCCCCCCTCGGCTCAGCCTGCCTCGCCCCTCATTTAGGCCCTTGTGGCCCACTGCATCCTTTCTGTGACTGATCCCCCGCCACATGGACAAGGCCTCTGCACTTCTGGGGGGGAACAGTTCTGCTGTTTTCCTCCCTCTTATTTTGCATCGGTCATGTTCCCTCGTGGACTGCTTTCCCTCTTCCTCTCTGCCCTTGCCGTCCTTAATTTCAGGGTCACTGTCCCAGAGGGTCCCCCCCCTTTTGTGTACTAGCCCCAAAGTTTGAACTCAGGGCCTGGGTACTGCCCCTGAGCTTTTTATGCTCAAAGCTAGTGCTCTACCACTTGAGCCACAGCTTTATTTCTGACTTTTTTCTGCAGTTAATTGGAAATAAAGTCTCTCACAGGGATTTCTGGCCTGGGGCTGGCTTCAAACTTTGATCCTCAGATCTCAGCTTCCTGAGTAGCTAGGATTCCAGGCATGAGTCACTAGTGCCCAGCCCAGAAGGGCCTTCTTAATGAAATCAGAGAGGAGAGGTTTGCACCTACAATTCTGGACATTAATATCTAGCCAGGAAGCCAGCAAGGTGTCCAAGCAGCCCTTTCCCCTCTCCCCCACCAAGTGTGTATCTTGTCTGTGTATATTATTCACAAGTGCTATTGTGTCTGTCTATGTGTGTGTTTGTCTGCACTTGTCAGTGAGTCTGTCAGGAGGCCTTGGTCAGGGGCTGGCAGGCCTGAAGCTCATTTCAGACTGGACCAAGCCAGGGAGGATTGCAGTGTGAGTACATGGGCAGGGGAAAGAGTCTGGCCTTGTGCACATGCCTGCTTCTTGTTTATCTCTTTTCCTTCCACGTTTGTCCATCCATTTGCTTCTCTCTCTGCCCCCAGCCTTTGGCTCATCCCCGAAGGCCACAGCAACAGGCGCCAAGCAGGAATGAAGACTTGAGGGCGATCCCTGTTTTGCAGCTCCTCCACCCTGCTTCAGGCTCCCTCAGACTGAGGCTGGAGTCACAAGCCCCACCCTTGGGCAACTTCCAGTCTAACACCAAGAAAGACAGCAAATGATCTCAGGGAATCCTCGGTGAATGATAGAAGTTCAATTTAGTTGTACCCCATAGGCAAAGCTCCCACCTTTCACCTCACTATGCCCTGGTGTGTCTCTCTTGCTCCTCTTCAGGTCATTTTGGGCCCATCCACTGACCTCATGGACTTCCTGTACCTCCCTGGGTGGGGGAAACATGAAGCAGGATTGGCTTCTAAATGTGTCCTCTCAGAGAGCAACCTCTTCCCACGCCAGACCTCCCTTCTCCAGGCCTCTGTCCTGGTCTTCCTCTCTCAGGGGATACCTTTGTTTCCAACCTGCTTTTATAATCCATTTCTAGCATGCAACTGGAGAGTCATTTAAAGGTGCCAACCTGAGCTGGTGCCAGTGTGTCATGCCTACAACCCTAGCACTTTGGGGGCTGTCATCTGAAGATTATGGTTTAAAGTCAGGCGGGGCAGGAAGCCCATGAGTTTTTTGTTTTATTTTGTTTTTTGGTTGTGGGGCTTGAACTCTGGGCCTGGGCACTGTCCCTCAGCTCTTCAGCTCAAGGTGAGTGCTCTGCCACTTGAGCCACAGCACCATTTCGTTTTCTCGGGCTTTATTCGAGATCAGAGTTTCATGGACTTTCCTGCCCGGTCTGGCTTTGAACCGCAATCCTCAGATCTCAGCCTCCTGAGTAGCTAGGGTTACAGGCATGAGCCACTGGTGCTGGCGAAATTCTTACCTTGAATTAACTATCAAAAAGTTGGAAGTCGGCTGGGTATGTGGCTCAGTGGTAGAGTGCTTTTCTAGCAGGCATGAAGCCCTGGGTTCGATTCCTCTCTACCACATAGGCAGAAAAAGCTGGAAGTGGTGCTGTGGCTCAAGTGGTAGAGTGCTAGCCTTGAGCAAAAAAAGCTAGGGGCAGTGTCCAGGTTCTGAATTTAAGCCTCAATACATGCACACACACACACCACAGGACAGGGGCTGGTGAAGGCATGATACCTCCAAACTCCTAGCTCAGGCACCCTGTTTCCTAGCTGGCAGACAGCTGGCTACATGGGGCTAGGGGTGGGCCATGGGCAGCTTCTGGGACAGAGATCTCAACATGTTCCTCTACCAGATTCCTGAGGTGTGAGCTTCCTTCCAGGAATTACTCTGCCTGCCCCCACCCAGATGGATTTCCTCTCCATAGCCCACAGCCTCAGGCCTCAGGCTGCATGGTTTTCCTCATTGGAAATGGGGGTCCTTGGAAGATCTAGCCCCTCCCCACTGCTGCAGGAGCATAATGGCTTAAGCTCCAGGCTAGCCATGGTGGCTCCTACTGGCACTGCTCAGTCTAAAGCTGGTACCTCCTGCTTCATAAAAAGAAAAACAGGTTCTGGGAACTGGTGGCACATGCCCGTAATCCTCGCAACTCAGCAGGCTGAGACCTGAGGATCATGGTTTGAAGCCAGCCTGGGCAGGAAAGTCTGTGAAACTCTGGTCTCCAATTATCCACCAGAAAACCGGAAGTGGCGCTGAGGCTCAAGTGGTAGAGCACTAGCTTTGAGCTGAAGAGCTGAGGGACAGCACCCAGGCCCAGAGTTCAAGCCCCACGAACAACAAAAAAAAGAAAGACAGACAGGGAGGGGAGTGCTGGGTTCTGTGGCTCACACCTGTCATCCTAGCTACTCAGGACATAGAGATCAGGTGAGTTCAGGCTAAAATGGTAATAATGTAAGACTCTATCTGAAAAATAAAGCAAAAGGTCTGGAAGCATGGCTCCTGCCCAAAGTGTGAGGCCTTGAGTTCAAATTCCCGTACTACCAAAAAGAAAAAAAAGAAGAAAGATTAAGAAAAATGAGGTTCCATTTTTCTAAGGAATTTCTCCAGTGCCCTGTCCTAAATGGCATCCAATGTACCAAGATTGTACCCACCTCCCACACTCTGTTCTGACATCTCCTATTGTAGCTCCTTTTCTCATTGTGGTCCTAGGGCTCTTCTGGGAACACGGAGGAGCCTTCTTATAGGCGCTGATCCCGGAGTCCAGAAGGAGGGCTCACATGGAGAAGTGGGCGGGGCACCGGAAGTGGAGGGGCGGAGCCACTGGAAGTCAAGGGGACTCAACATCCTTGGCAGCCAATGGGTTGAAGATCTTGGCTTCCTTTGAATCCTCCCGAAGACCATTCTAGATCTAGGCACAGGAACCTACAAACCCATATGCTCCACTTGGCTGTCTTCTGTCTGGGGTCTTTAGTCTCTGATATTTCAGGTCTCTGGGAGTTGGCACTTCATTATACAATTGTTTTATGTAGTTTGGGTGAGATCTCCCGGTCTTAGCTCCTGACTCACAGAATTGCCCCTGGAGAGGGGACACAAAAGTAGTAAACTTAAAGGAACTGGAAATTCTGGGTAAGGTGAGATTTCCACCTCATCCTTGCCAAGGATGGGGAGATTGTGGGGCTGCTCTGTAGAAGATAGTGGTTTCCCCTACCCCAGCATCTAGTTTCACTCCCCCAACCTTTTTTTTTTTTTAGTTGTTGTAGTTGGTTGTGGGACTTGAACTCAGGGCTTGAGCACTGTCCCTGAGCTTTTGCACTCAAGGCTAGTGCTCAACTCCTTTGAGCCACAGTTCCACTGGTGGATAATTGGAGATAAGAGTCTCCTGGGGTCTGGGAATGTGGCTTAGTGGTAGAGTGCTTGCAGCATGCATGAAGCCCTGGGTTTGATTCCTCAGCACCACAAACAGAAAAAGCTGAAGTGGCACTGTGGCTCAAGTGGTGGAATGCCAGCCTTGAGCAAAAGAAGCTCAGAGATAGTGCCCAGGCCCCAAGTTCAAGCCCCAGGACTGGCAAAAAAAAAAAAAAAAAGAGTCTCCTCCCTGGGCTGGCTTTGACCCACAATCCTCAGATCTCTACCTCCTGAGTAGCTAGGATTACAGGCGTAAGCCACCAGTGCCTGGCTATGTTCACGTTTGTTCATTCTTTCTTTCTTTCTTTTGTTGGTTATGGGTCTTGACCTCTGGGCCTGGGTGCTGTCCCTCAGCTCTTCAGCTCAAGGCTAGTGTTCTACCACTTGAACCACAGCGCCACTTCTGGTTCTCTGGTGGTTAATTGGTAATAAGAATCTCATGGAAGCCGGGCGCTGGTGGCTCACGCCTGTAATCCTAGCTACTCAGGAGGCTGAGATCTGAGGATCGCGGTTCAAAGCCAGCCCGGGCAGGAAAGACCGTGAGACTCCTATCTCCAATAAACCACTAGAAAACCGGAAGTGGCGCTGTAGCTCAAGTGGTAGAGCGCTCGCCTTGAGCTGAAGAGCTGAGGGACAGCGCCCAGGCCCAGAGTTCAAGCCCCACGACCAACAAAAACAAACAAACAAACAAAAAAGAATCTCATGGACTTTCTTGCCTGGGCTGCCTTTGAACCATGATCCTCAGATCTCAGCCTCCTGAATAGCTAGGAATACAGGCGTGAGCCACCAGCGCTCTACTTATGTTCATTTTCTTAATGGAGAAATCCTAGCTTCTCAAGAGGTTAAGATCTGAGGATCAAGGTTTCAGCCAGCCCAAGCAGACAAAATCCTTGGGACTATTATCTCCAATCAGCCAGCCCAAAGCCAGAAGGAGAGCTGTGGCCCAAGTGGTAGAGCATTAGTTGTGAGCAAAACAAAACAAAAGTCAAGCAAGAGCACAAGGCTCCGAGTTCAAGCCTCAGTACTGGCACAGAAACAAACATCTCTCAAGTGTGGCAAATACCTGTAATCCTAATACTTGAGAGACTGAGGCAGGAAGATCAAGAGTTTGAGGCCAATATAATATAAAAAATAATGTATCGCTCAACCAGCCTCCCTTGCTGTAACTATTAACTCTGGCTAGTAAGTATAGCAGGAGATGCTAGCATCTAATAGCATCCTTCTTGCAACAGCTGGTGGGTGCCCATTGTCCTTCATTCTTCATCCTGCTTTGTCCCATCCTGCTTTCTGGAATGTCCCTGGGATGGCTGGATTGAACTAAACCCTACTTTGGACTGTGAGGATGAAGGACACAACCTAGCGATCGCAGATCAGTGATTTGCAAGGAGGCTGGGCCCAGAAGCAGCATCTGCGTGCCAGTCCTAAGCTGGAGATTTCCAGATTTTAAATCCAAGAGAAAGAAACTCTTTTATTTGGGACACTATATTTTCGTCTCTGTTACAGCAGAAAGTAATCCTATCTGACTGGATTCCACAGGGAAATGTTGACTAGGCATTTAGTCTGCGGATCTGCAACTCTCAGTGGTTTGGGGCTATGGGTAGAAATTTGGCAATCTTTCTCAGGAGGTGGAAATTAAAGACATGAGGGTGAATGATCTCACCAAGACAGAGTGAGAAGGGAAGAGGTCTGCCCAGGGGGCCAGCTTGCCACCTCTGCCCAGTACTCTGCCTCTTCTTGCCCACAAAAGAGGATTCTGGCTTTATTCACCTAGTTTCATCCACCCCCTGCTCTCAACATTGCCTTTCCAGACCACTTCTTTGTATTTATGATTCATAGTGAGATAAGAGAGAAGGGAGAAAGATAAGAAAGTAGTGCATGGTGGAAAAAAAAATTTTGTGCCTGGGGCTGGGAAGGTGGCTCAGTGGTAGAGAGCTTGCCTTGCATGCATGAGGCTCTGGGTTCGATTCCTCAGCAACACATAAGCAAAAAGCAAAAAGCCAGAAGTGGTGCTGTGGCTCAAGAGGTAGAGCGCTAGCCTTGAGCTGAAGAGCTGAGGGACAGCGCCCAGGCCCAGAGTCCAGTCCCCACGATCAGACCAAAAAAAACCAAAAATTGTGCCTGTCCCGGGGCTTGAACTCAGGGCCTGGGTGCTGTTCCTGAGCTGTTTTCTATCAAGGCTAATACTCTACCACTTGAGACACAGTCTTACTTCTGGCTTTTTGGTGGTGAGTTGGAGGTAAAAGTCTTTCCTTCCTGGGCTGGTTTTGAACTAAAATCTTCAGATCTCAGCCTCCTGAGTAACTAGGATTACAGGTGTGAGCCACTGGCATCCAGCCTCTCTCTTGCTTCCTTAATTGCTTGCCTGTGTGTGCATGCACGCGGGTGGGGTGTGTGTGTGTGTATGTGTGTGTGTGTGTGTGTGTGTGTGTGTGTGTGTGTGTGTGTGATCTATTCTAGGCTGACCCCAAACTTCCAGTCCTCTTCCCTTTGGTTTCTAAATGCTATGATTACAGGAATTTATCATGATGCCCAATCTGAAAGATAAAAAAAAAAATCACACTGGGATCCAGTGGCTCACGTCTGTAATCCTAGTTACTCAAGAGGCTGAGATCCAGAGGATCCTGGCTTAAAGCTGGCCTGGAATAGAACAGTCTGTGAAACCCTATTTCCAAAATAACTGGCAAAAAGCTGGACTGGAGGTGTGACTGAGGCAGTGCCTCAGCCATGAGCAAACATGCAGAGTGAGAGTCCTGAGGCATTGAGTTCAAGCCCCATTACTGGTACCAGAAAGAGGGGGAAAGGGAGGGAAGAGAGAGAGAGAGGGAGAGGGAGGGGAAAATGGAAGAAGGGAAGGAGGGAGAAAATTGCAAGATTGAGTGTCCCTGAGTGAATTAGAAAAAAGAAGGGAAATATGAGTAACCTTTTTGTGGCATTCAGGAAAACACAGTGATTGAGGTAGCACAGCCTTTAGCCCTGGCAGATATGCTTGAAATCCTATCTGAAAAATAACTGAAGTGTGGAGGTGCTTATATCTCAAGCCTGTAATCTTAGCTACTCAAGAGGCTGAGATCTCAGTATCAAGGTTCAAAGCCAATGTGGACAGGAAAGTCCATGAGACTCTTATCTCCAATTAACCGCCCCCCCACACCCTGGAAGTGGAGCTGTGGCTCAAGTGGTAGAGCACCAGCTTTGAGCAACAAAGCTTAGATACAACACCCAGGCCCTGAGTTTAAGCTCCAGGACTGGTGATCTCCTTGAGGGAAAAAGCTAAGTGAGAGGCCCTGAGTTTAAGTCCCAATATTGGCATTAAAGAACTATTCCTCTTCTAGTGCCAATTGCAGTTATTGGTCAGAGAGCATAGCATTCTTCCCTCTTCACACTGTTCCCCTTATCATTAGCATCTTAGGTTAAATGAATCAATACTGGCTACAGTGAGCTAGCAGTAATACCAAAGTCTGTGGTTTACAAGGTTCTGCCTCCTAGGAATGCTGGGACTACAAGTGTAGTCACTGAATCACCAAACGTTCACTTTTTTTTTTTTTTTTTGCTGGTCATAGGGCTTGAACTCTGGGCCTGAAGGCTGTCCTTCAGCTCTTCAGCTCAAGGCTAGGGATCTACCATTTGAGCCATTGCACCACTTCCGGTTTTCTGAGTGGTTTATTGGAGATAAGAGTCTCATGGACTTTCCTGCCTGGGCTGGCTTTGACCAAGATCCTTAGATCTCAGCCTCTGAATAACTAGGATTACAGGTGTGAGCCTCCGGCGCCTGGCCACCTGTTTTTTCTTTTTTCTTTTTTAGTCAGTAGTGGGGCTTGAACTCTGGGCCTGGGCACTGACCCTCAACTCTTCAGCTCAAAGTAAGTGCTCTACCACTTGAGCCACATGGCCACTTCTGGTTTTCTGGTGGTTTATTGGAGATAAGAGTCTCACGAGTGGTGCTGGGGCTCAAGTGGTAGAGTGGTACCTTGAGTTGAAGAGCTCGGGGAGAGTGACTAGGCCCAGAATTCAAGCCCCACAACCAACAAAAAACAAAAAAAAAAACAAAAACAAAACCAAAGAGTCTCATGGACATTCCTGTCCAGGCTGGCTTTGAACCATGATCCTCAGATCTCAGCTTCCTGAGTAGCTAGGATTATAGGCGTAGGCTACCAGTGCCTGGTTTAAGGTTCACTTTTTGAGACATAATTTCTATAGATTCTGACAGATTCATACTGTCACATATCCACTATTACAAAGATCCTCCTATGTGCAGCCTCCTGAGGATCAGAGGTGTGCATCACCACACTCAAATTACTTGTTGAGGTGAGAGTCTTGCTAATCTTTTAAGTGGGCTGGTCTTGAACCATGATCCTCTCATATAATCCCAAGTAGCTGAGATTTCAGGCATGAGCCACCGAACCTGGCCCAATATTGATCATCTTTTCACATGCATGTCTGCTGTGTGTATACAAACATTCATGTCTGCTGTGTGTATACATTTGGTACAATGTCTGTTCCTATCTTTTGCCCATTTTTTGGGGGGGGGGGATCCAGTCGTGGGGCCTGAACTCTGGGCCTGGGAACTGTCCCTCAGCTCTTCAGCTCAAGGCTAGCACTCTACCACTTGAGCCACAGCGCCACTTCTGGCTTTTTTCTTTCTGCTTATGTGGTGCTGAGGAATCGAACCCAGGGCCTCATGCATGCAAAGCAAGTGCTCTACCACTGAGCCACCTTCCCAGCCCCTCTTTTGTCCATTTTAATGTAATTGTTTGATTTCTTTCTGTTGAGTGTTGAGTTCTTTGTATACTTTGGACAAAATTTCTTTTCTTCTTCCGTGTGTGTGTGTGTGTGTGTGTGTGTGTGTGTGTGTGTGTGAGTGTGTGTGTGTGTGTGTGTATGTGTGTGTGTGTGTGTGTGTGTGTGTGTGTTCTGGGGTTTAAATTCAGGGCCTCGGTGCAGTCCCTGTGCTTTCTTTGCTCAAGGCTATTGCTCTTCCAATTGAGCCACATCTCCACCTCTGACTTTGTTGGTAGTTAATTGGAGATAAGATTCTCATGGACTTTCCTACGGCTGACTGGCCGTAGGAAACAAGTGTTTTGCAAATATATCCTCCAAGATTATTTCCTCGCAGATTTTATTTCTTTTTCTTCTTTATATTCATTCTATATTATATTCTCCACATTGCCTTTTTTCTTCTTTATAGTCATCCCACATCTCCCAGATCTGTTTGTCTAATTCCAGGTGAGAGCAGATACAAAAGGTGTCTTAGCCCCCATTCCTGAGGGGTTGTTGTTTGTTGTTTGTTTGTGGAAATTGGCTATGGTTGGATGGGGTGGTGGCTTCAGGCATCTAGGAAGTGAAATCTTGTTTTCCAGGCTCCATAAGTACAGGAAGACAAAGTAGAAGGGGTGGGAATGGGGCCTGACAGGCAAACCCGCTATATAAACCCAGGGGCAGGGCCCACGGGATGGGTGGGGGCTGATGATATGATGTGGAACATGTAGGCAAAAATACTTTAATCAGTTCAAAATGGAATAAAATAAAAAGCCAAATTTCCCACTCCCTGTGCTGCTCCTCAGAACTCTTTCCACTTTTAGACATCATCTTTCCAAATAATGTTCTTCTCTGTAGCTTTTATAGAAAATCTGTTTGTTGACTTAGTAACTCAAGAGACCATCCACAGATACCTCCTCATGTAAACAAGGGATGTATTCATGTGTTTTGTTGAGAGAAGGAGTCTCCCTATGTTGCCCAGGCTGACCTTGAACTCCTGAACTCAAGTGACTCTAGCCCCCAGCCTCCCAAGTAACTGGGACTGCAGATGTGAGCCACCATGCCCAGCTAAGCAAGGGATGTAAGTCACCTCCTCCAGGTCTACTTCATTGGCTTTATTGCTAACTTAATATTATAGTCTTGTGTTGTCGTTATTTATAGTTCTAAGCAATCTATATTTAAATTTTAGTTCCTTACCCATCAACTTCAGAATGTTTTCAGTTCCAACGGCATATAAGAAAAATTAGTCTCTCTGTGCCTGCCACCTCCTTCTCCACCTTCTAGTTTCTCTTGATTGCTCTTGACATTTCCATTGCCAAAGTTTGTAACATTTGCATTTTGTTCTGGAATTATAATGAAAGCCTCTATGCTTTATCTTCAGGTTGGTTCTGAAAGTTGAAAATCAACCAATGCTGCGTTTATATAAACCCTATTGACTGTAGAGCTGAGTAATGAGAGGCTCCTTAGAGGAAGAGATGAGCTATGACTCTGCACTCCATGCTGCTCGCAGGAGCGCTTTGGCCCGTCCAAAGTCAAGGTCAAATGAATTGTCTCTTCATACTCTCCACTGATGGCTCAAACAATCCTGTGTTGCTTCGTATTTGGTTCCTGGAATAGATTGTGTTGTTTCTGGTTTTCTAATTGCCTTTCTTATTTCTTTCTGAGAGAAGAAACAGATGTCAACTCATTACATCATCAGAAAGCCCACTTTCCACATTCACAGTACCTATCTCTGGCCTGGGTCATAGCTCAGAGAATTGAGATGTGTTGTTGGGATGTATTCAGTTTCTTCCGCCCTCTTCCGCCCCCCTCCCCCCTGCCCCGCCCTT